>NC_091245.1:9769772-10072803 GCF_042477335.2 Ovis canadensis
ACTTGTACAATTTATCCTCAAATTAAATAACAGGACCCGGCTTCTTCTCGTTCTTACCCTCCCCCTCCCGGCCTTGGCCCCAGACCAGACGAGCTTCTCCCAATGGCGTGAGCCCCTCCCCACGTCCTCTCCGCCGCCGCGGCCGCCAGGCCCCAAGGGCTCAGCGCCGGTCCCCACCCCATCCCCCACCCCCACTCCATCGCCGTCTCCGTCTCGTCTCTCCGAGGCTCCTCCGTCAGTCACGATGGCTCCTTTGCTGTCTACGCCAAACTCTCAGCGAAAGGGAACAGACGCTGGTGGCTTGGGAGTGGGGGGTGGGGGCGGGGGACCAGGGAGGGCAGAGCCTGGGGACGAGGCCCCCGCCGGCGGGCCAGGTGAAAAGGCACTAGCTGCTGGGCACCCACCTGCTTTGCCCGAGGCCCCCGGGAGAGGCTGCGCTAGCTCTAAGGGGTGGCTAGCCTGAGCTCTAGCATCTGCGAGCCCGGGCGTCCGTGGCCCGCGGCCGGTGGGAATTCCCCGGGAAAGAACGTGGAAAGGGCTTCGGGGCTGACGAGCCGAGTAGGGAAAGCGGCCGGCAGGGCCGGAGGAGTGGATGCTGGCCCTTGTCCCCCACGCAAAACTTGCTCCCCAGAGCCACGACCTCCCAGCTCCCTCGATGCTCGGCTCCCTCCTCCACCCTGCGTCGTTCCGGCTTCCAGTATGAGCTCATCCCGCAGCTGGGGAGCCAGCCCCAAGGGCCCAGGTCCGGTGAGCGTCCTCAGAATCGCAGGGCCCCGTCCCCACCCCCTAAATGCGCTGGCTTTCTCGCCCCTCCAGACGCCGCCTCGCTGGGTGCCAAGAACCGACCGAACTCCACAGTGAAAGGCCTGCTTTATGTCCCGGGAGCGGCGGGGCGGGGGGGGGGGGGGGGGGGGGCTTGTCGCTTCCCATTGTCCAGGCCCAGCCCCCCAAAGAGAGGGCTCAACTCAACCAGCCAAGCTTTGGCCTTCCAGCCTGCGCCAGCGCTGGAGAGAAGGGAGGGACTGGCTGGGCCCTAAGTGGGGGTTCTGCTGGTGGGCTCTTCCCTGGGGTGCGGTGGGGAAGGGGGGGGGAGCCCTGGTTCCTAAACTTGGGCCTTCTCCTCCCCTGCGGGAGGAGTCCGCTTCCAAAAAAATATAGAGGCTGGCAGAATCCACCCGGCATCCCGCAGCTGGTCAGGAAAGAGTCTGGGCTGTTCTACAATTCTGGGGCTCCAGGCCAGTAGGCTTCCCCCACCCCCTTTTCAGCCCCAGAACTCTGCTGCAACCCACAGCTGATGTTTACCCCAGAAGCCTCCTTGGCAACGGGACACTTGCCATCCTCCTCGCTGGGGGCAGGAGCACCCTTTTAATCCCTGACACCCGCCCAGCTCCCGACTTCCTCTGCCATTCCTCCCTCTCTCTGATCTATCTGCGTCCACACACATTTCCTGAGGCCTCCTGAGCTCTGGGCCCTGTGCCAGCCTGTACTGTGGGCAATGCAGAGATGCACAGTGTGTGGTCCTGCCTGGGAAGATGTGGGGCAGAGATAGAAACCCCCCACCAGCCCATACAGTGGGGGCCGTGTTGATTGCCAGGATGGAAAAGTCACATTCCAGGTTACAGATAGTAACAAAAGACAATAAGCTTTTCTTGGACTTAAGGGATCATAAGGCTAATTTAAGGAGGGAAGTAGGATTTGGGCTGAACCCCGAGGCCTGGATAGAGACTTGGACAAGGTAAAGATTGATTTCCTCAACAGATATTAATTGTGTGTCATTCCATGCCAGACTGTGCTGTATACACAAGAGTAAACTATCCCAGGCTTGATGAAGACAGTGATAAATAAACAATTATATATAAAGTTACTAATTAAATATGCTATTTTTAAAAAGGTCATAGTTGCTGTGAAAAAGAATACACAGGGTATACCTTAATAGATAGATGGTCTGGGAAGGCCTCTCTGAGGTGGTGACCTTCAAGATGGCTTTGGAAATTAGGCAAATAGCCATGCAAAGAGTTGGGAAAGGGAAGGGCAAGGCCCTGAACAGGGAGGGGAACCGGGGAAGGAGACTGGGTCTGGGTCAAGGTGAAGAGCAGGGACACCTGTTATTCACAGAGGTGAGGGGAGGATGAAGCCAGAACCGGATCCTGCAGCGTGTCGCAGGGGATGGTGAGGAGACTGGAGTTCTTAGGCAGGGGGAAGCACAAGGTGAATTCGTTTGCTAGGGCTGCTGCCATCATAAAGGACTGCGCACAGTGTGGCCGGAACAACAGAAATGTATTGTCTCAAAGTTCTGGAGGCTAGAAGTCAGAGATCAAGGTGTTGACAAGGTTGGCTTCTTCTGAGTCCTCTCTCCTCAACTCGTAGACAGCTGTCTTTCCCCTACATCTTTATAGTATCTTCCCACTGTACATGTGTGCGTGCTAAGTCGCTTCAGTCGTGTCTGACTCTGTGCGACTCCGTGAACTGGTGCCCGCAACGCTCCTCCATGGGAGTTTCCAGGCAAGAATACTGGAGTGGGTTGCCATGCCCTCTTCCAGGGGATCTTCCCGACCTAGGGATCGAACCCACATTTCTTATGTCTCCTGCATTGGCAGGCAGATTCTTTACCACTAGCACCACCCGGGAAGCCTCAGGGAAGCCACCTGGGAAGCCCTCTGCACATGTCTGTGTCCAAATTTCTTCTTCTTACAAGGACAGCAGTCATACTGGGTTAGGCCCCGCCTTATAGATTTAGTTTTAACTTAATCACCTCTTTAAAGCCCTGTCTCCAAATAGAGTCACATTCTGAGGTCCTGGGGGTTACAGTTTCGACGTAGGAAGGGACACAGTTCAGCACATCACAGGAGGGGAGGACTGTTCAGGTGGAGGAAAGAGAGAAAAGGAATGCAAAACAGTCAGAAAATATATTTAAAGAGAGGTCCATTAGGTTGCATGGACTGCTTTATCAAGAAGGAGTCTGCAAAGGTGGATGCCTCTGAAGACCAAAGATGGGGACCCTGGGAACATCTGAAGTCCAAGGGAGAGGCAGGGGTCCAAGAGATGATAAGAGGTGGGGTCCAAGAGCTAACTCCTTCTAGCCTGAGAATGTGACTCAGCCCAGCCCCTAGGGCTGGCTCCCTGCCCACCCCTTCCAGTCTCTCCAGGAGCCAGAGGCAGCCATGGGTCAGGGTCTCTCCACAACATCAGATAGCACAAAAAAAAGCCCAGTGTGTGTGGTGACTCATCAAGATAAGTCTCGTTCCCGGATAAGATCAGGGTTTGTTTCAGAAAGAAAACAAGGCCCGGCTCTGGAGAACTCAGCCTGACTCAAGTATAGGGGCTGCACCCTTGATGCCCTGCAAGTTTCATTCTGACCAAGAAGAGGATAAAAGACCCTTCTAAAGCCAAAAGACAGAAAACGAGCAGGCAAATGGATGTCGTGGTAATGAAGGCAGAAACGGAGGCTGAGGGGGAGGCAGGATGGCAGATGGGCTGCAGAGCCAAGACCAGCTCAGAGGAAATGTTTGAGGTCTGAGCGGAGGGTGGGAATTTTTCAGTGAGTAGCACACTCACACAGAAGCTAGTATTTCCCAAGAGTAAAGTTGTCACCGTAGAGATGACAGCTTCCCAAGGAGAGGTGACAGGGTTCAGGAAGAAAGAGCCCAGAACAAACTTGGGGGAGGCTGTGGACCCCTTGCAACTAGGAGGGAAATGTGAAAAGGGCTCATAGTCTGGGCCATCCCTCCAGTTCTAGCAAATGCTGGGGCCACCGAATCTTGGCATTTCTCGCAGAAAATCCACAGTGAAACAAAGAAAGGGACAGAACTTGAGTTAGTGGCAAAATCAGTCCAAGTTCCCTCTGCTTGTCAGAGGCCATAATCCACAGGAGAGGAGCTATGCTAGGCTCTCATCTCTACTTGAAGTCCCTCCCATCAGCTACCTTATCATAGCCCCCAGACTTTCACTCAAGCTGCTTCCTGACTGCAATACCGTTCCTTGTCTCACTGTGCAGAATAGACGGTTCCCAGTCACTCAGCTCAAGTGTCACCTCCTTCAGGTAGCTTCTCCTAACTAGCACCCACCCCCACCAACAAACACACACCCTCTGCTTACTTAGAAGACCCTTGCTGCATGGTCAGCTAGCAGAACATCCAAACGGAATGCCTCCCGTTCCATGATATAGGGCAATCACCCTGGTTCTCCTGGCCCTCAGGGGTCACTGGACAGTGTCTGCAGACATTTTTGGTTGTAACCACTGGAGGATGCTACAGGGTAGAGATGATGGCCTCTAGGGGGTAGAGATGATGCTAAACATCCACCACCCAGGAATGCTTCCCTCCACCCCAAAGGATCATCTGGCCAAAAATGGCAGTAGTGCTGAATTATCACTGAAAAGTGGCTGCTCAGCCAGGACTACATTTTCTAGTCCCCTTTGCAGTTGAGTGCAGTCATAAGACAAGGTTCTAGTCCAAGGAATTTAAGCAGAAGTTGTGTGTGTGTGTGTGTGTGTATGTGTGTGTGTGTGACTTCAAGGCTTCTCCCATAAAATCCTCCAACCCTTATTCCATTTGCTGGCTGGACCCGGGGCATCTGGAGGTATCTAGGGGATGGCAGAACCATGAGATGGGGGAAATCTGGATCCCAAACCATGGAGAGGAAAGTCATCCACCATTTCGGGACATCTGAATTGGACTGTTAGGTGGGAACTGACCTTGAACAGCAAAAAGCCAACAAAATCTTGCAGTGTATTACAGCAGCTAGCAACAACCTCATACACTCCACCATGTTTTTGCTGTAGTATCATCTGCAATCATTTGCTTACTCCTCACTCTTCCCTTCACTTGTGCCAGCCACAGACGTTAATCTGCATGCCGGGCCCCAGTGCTAGGTGTGGAGTAAACAAAAATAAAGCAGGATAAGACATCACCAGTGGTCCTTGCCCTCAAGGGATGGATAGTTTATTAAGAAAAGAGTTAAACAGAAAGCATAATGACTCTGGGAGAACTGCAGCATGTTACAGAAAAGAGAAGGGCTTCTAGCTCAGCCTGGGGAGAGGGTGAGAAGTGGCACCTTCCAGAAAGAAAGCAGTGTGGGCAGTTGTGGGGAGGAAGATGTGTCATGTGAAGAATCTGCTTGTTCACAGCCATCCAGGGTGTTGGGGAGAGGGTGGGAGGAGACCTCTGTCCTGCAACCCCCCAGTCTCTCTGTACTTGATGGCTTGATGACTTTCTCATTTGCCACACCCTAGTGAAGGCAGTGGCACCCCACTCTAGCACTCTTGCCTGGAAAATCCCATGGGCGGAGGAGCCTGGTGGGCTGCAGTCCATGGGGTCGCTAAGAGTCGGGCACGACTGAACAACTTCACTTTCACTTTTCACTTTTATGCATTGGAGAAGGAAATGGCAACCCACTCCAGTGTTCTTGCCTGGAGGATCCCAGGGACGGGGGAGCCTAGTGGGCTGCTGTCTATGGGGTCGCACAGAGTCGGGCACAACTGAAGCGACTTAGCAGCAGCAGCAGCAGTGGACGAGGAGTTCCTTTTGGTAGAAATCTTCTCCTGGAGGTCTCCTGAGTCTTAGTGCCTGTGGAGTGTCTGGTCTTCTCTGCAGGAGGCTCTGCCTCAGCCTGCTCACAACCGAACTCACCCACTTTTAACCCCACCCCACACCCTGCCCCTCTGCTCGCTCCCAGCGTCGACATCCACCCAGTTCCTGAGCCAGAAACCCGGGGGATCACGCTGGACTCCCCTCTCACTCAGGCCCCACGTCCAGACAGCTCCCAAGCCCTCTAAATTCTGCCTCCTTAAAGTCTCCCAGGTCCTAGCCAGGCCCCCACCTTCTCTCTTCCAGATTTCTTAGAGCAGCCTCCCAATAGGTGCCTCCAACTCCTCTCTTGTCCCACTCAACATACCTTCTCTTTTCCATTGGTTATCTTTTAAAACACTAACCTGATTTCACAGCTTTCCTGCCTTCCCCGGATGTTTCTCCAGGGCCTGCAGAGTGAAACCCAAGCTCTCTGCCAGACCTTCCCTACCTGCCCCTGCCTGCCCTCATCCTGTGCCTCCTGTCTCCCTGCTCTGCGCCCACCACACTCGCTCCAGCCATTCTGAGGCCCTTGCAGTCCTGAAATGAGTGACACTTTCTCTCTCCCTTCCCTCTAGGCCTTTATGCACCCTGCTCCCTCTGCCTTCTATGTCTGGCATTCTCCTATTTGTCCTTCAAAACTCACTCCAGGCGTCAGCTCTTACAAGCCATCTTTACCAATGCCCTTCAGAGTGCTTGGTACATGGTGGGCATTCAGTAGATCTTGGATGGATGGATGGATGGATGGATGAGTAGGTGCTCAGTAATGTTTATGGAATGGACCCAAAGGTATCTCTCTAGACTCCATTATGTGAATTCCTTAAAGCAATGCCTTCTCTGACTTATGATTTAATGTTATGCTCTCTGTCTTCAGAGAACCCTGATGTGAGAAACTGACCAACTTAATGGCATTTCTGTCTTTATGAAAACAGAATTGAATATATCGCCCACTATGCCACTCAGTGTCCTTTATACAAGGACTCATGATAAATTCATGCTTGGGGTTATTTCCAGGAAACACTTTGTCTCTGCAGATGAAGATGTGTATTTTCTGCTGTCAGAAAATAAAAACTCTGCCTTCCGACGTGTTTCCATTTTTGCTTTAGCTGACAAATAGGGACACCAGTTTTATTACCTTGTTAGCTCCATGCATTCTGGCCAGTTCAGGGACCCGAAAGCGGCAACTCTTTTCTGCTTTCTTTAGATGGAGTCAGTCCTCGTTTTCTTCTTTGATGCTGTGATTTTTACTTTTTAATCTGAACACTGCCTCAAATCATCTCAGCAGTAAACTAGTATGAATCTTAAATGAGTGCCTACCGGTCAGTGTCCAGGCCTGGAAGTTAGGGGTGGCAGGGCAGAACCCCAAGCTTCTCGTTGAGAAGGAGCCCATACAGGGCCTTGCCAGGGATTCTTAGGGATCCTGTCAGGACAGGAGTCTAGCAGGCAGGCCAAAGCAGAAGTGAGAGGCCAATTGTATGCTGATCCTGTCTGTTATCATTTTATGGGCCGCTGCTGACAAGATATATTCTTTTGCTCCACAAACTATGGCCTTCCTCCCCTCACTTTGAATGGAGATCTCATTGGCTGCCATTTTTACATTAATAGCTAATAACAACAATAATAGATGATATCACTCCCATGGCAGAAAATGAAGAGGAACTAAAAAAACCTCTTAATGAGGTGAGTTGGTCCAAAAAGAAGGTTGAGCGTTGAAGAATTGATGCTTTGAATTGTGGTGCTGAAAAGACTCTTGAGAGTCCTTTGGACTGCAAGGAGATCAAAGCAGTCAGTCCTAAAGGAAATCAAGCAATCAGTCCTATTCATTGGAAGGACTGTTGCTGAAGCTGAAACCCCAATCCTTTGGCCACCTGACGTGAAGAGCCAACTCACTGGAAAAGACCCTGATGCTGGGAAAGATTGAAGGCAGTAGGAGAAGGGGATGACAGAGGATAAGATGGTTGGATAGCATCAAATTCAATGGGCATGATTTGAGCAAACTCTGGGAGATAGTGGAGGACAGAGGAGCCTGGCATGTTGCAACCGATGGGGTCACAAAGAGTCAAACCCAACTTAGCAAAGTATATTTTATGGAGGTTGCAACCATGTGCCAGGCACTGTGCTGAGAACATTCATGGATGTCTCTCTTTGAATCTCTCCCCCTTCAAAGTGTTTCCATCCATTTGCAGATGATGAAATGCCAGAAAAGTTGAGCGTGTGCAAAGCCACCCTTCAGTAAGTAGCAGAGCAAGAATTCAAATTCAAGTTGTGTCTGCAGCCACCGTCCAAGCTGTTACCAATCTCCTCACAAATGGGCAAGAGTTTTAGGCAATATAAGGAATGAAACACCCGGGGAAGTGGTAGGCAGGGATTGCTGATGGTACTGCCAGGAGAGAGGAGCCCCTGAGTCACAGCTTTGCTTCTAGAACCCTCCAGTGTCCTTTACAAAGTCGTGGAAAGGGCGAGCTACTCTGTGTTTTGTTTGTTTTTCTTTTTTGGCCATGCAACTTGTGGGGATGTTAGTTTCCCGACCATGGATTGAACCTGAGCTCTCATAGTGAAAGTCTAGAATCCAAAGCACTGGTCCACCAGGGAATTTCCCAGGGTTGGATCCTCTGAAGTCAGGTTCAGTTGGAAAAAAACATCCAGGGGAGGGCCATTCACCCGACAAACAGCTGCACCCTCCACTCAATCCTGTTCTGAATGTTTGTCGCTTAAGAAGCCTGCCTGCAGTCTCTCTAAGCTTGGGGTCCCCCTCTGGGCAGTTTGACCCTTTAGGCATAATCTGCTGTTGGCATCACGCCTCCGCAGTTTTCAGGGTCCTGCAAAAAGTTTTAGGCCTGGAAGTGTTATTAGCTCCATGATACAAAGAAGAAAACCACAACACTGAAATCAGTAAATATTAAATTAAATGTAAAATGCACCATTATGTCAACTTCATTAACTGTTGAATTTAGTAGTCATAAAAATTTCATTACATCTGATAACAGTCTGTAGGTTGGAGTTTTCTCGCTGCACAAGATCTCCCAAGTAGGCACCAAGACTGGTGAGAAATCATAGCCAACCGTAAATTAAATAAATTACTCATGGCCAAAAATTTGCAAAAGCAAAATGACAAAAAAAAAAAAATCTTTCAATTTTCTTATACAGCCAAAAAGTTCTATTTATGGTGAGAGGTGGGTGTGTTGAAAATATGCTAGCAGAGGAATAGGGCCTCCATGAGGAAGCTATGAATTGAGAAAGAACATAGGCTGGGCCCACCTTTCCGAGTTCTCCATCCTGGCCATGTTTGTCTCTGTGATGGAAGCAGGCGAGGGCAGGATTTGGCTTGAGAATAGGTAAGGAGAGTTGCCTCCTCCTGAGGATTTCCTGGTTTCAAATAGAAAAACCAACATCCCAGAATTGTAAATTATGATAGCTAACATTCCTCGGGTACATAGCATGTGCCAGACTCACTGTTATAAGCACAGCTCTTGTAATATCTCAGCTGCCACAAAGCAACTCTAGGAGGTCAGTATCTTATTATCCCTATTTCACAGATGAGCAAACTGAGGCATCAAGAGGTGAAACAACCTGCTCGGGCTAATAGGGGTAGTAATGGGTACCCTTTCTCGCAAATTAAACCCACTGTTCAAGGTACTGAAGATGCAGTAGTGAAGCCTGTGTATGTGCGTGCTGAGTCACTTCAGTCGTGTCCAACTCTGCAGCTCTACGGACTGCAGTCTGCCGGTCTCCTCTGTCCATGGCATTCTCCAGGCAAAAATATGTGAGTGGGTTGCCATGCCCTCCTCCAAGGGATCTTTCCAACCCAGGGATTGAACTCACATCTCTTACACCTCCTGTACCACCAGTGCCACCTGGTAAGCCCAGTGAAGCCTAGTGCCCACCTATTTTAGAGCTTGAAGTGAAGCAGTCAGTGGTCTTGGACACCATTTCATGTGCTGGGCACATAGATATTTATCAAGTTTCCCCCACATGTGCTGTGTAGCAGGCACTTCTGGAAGGCTTTGCTCCCTTCATCAGCCTGTGACAGTGTGTAGACTTAGAGGTTGTATTCATCTCCTAGCCCAGCCCTGTACCTTGCACAATCAAGAAAAGCTTAGTTGATGATTCGAGTCCATTCCTCCATCACAAAGCAATCTCCCCAGCACTTCTAAAGCTCTCCCTCTTTACACGTAGCACAGAAGCTGTTACTGAGAAACTCCAGTGTCATGCACTTCAATGTAATCTACAAGGAAAGTGATACGCAGCGCTGCTATGTGTCTCTTATGTGCCAGGCATTGTTTTAGGGACTTCCGTGTGTTAAGGAATTACTTAGTAATAGAACGTGTACAGTGGTTCTACAAAATAGGTGTTCTTTACTGTCATCCTATTTTACAGATGAAGAGATCAAGTGTTATGAGCTGAATGATGTCCCTCCAAATTCAAGAGTTGAAGTCTTAACCCCTAGACCCTCAGAATGTGGGGTATTATTTGGAGATAGGAAGTTTGAAGAGTGGATAAGGTAAAATCAAGTCTTTAGGGTGAGTCCTAACCCCACGTGGCTGGTGTTCCTATAAGAGGAGGAGATTAGGACATAGACACAGAAGGAAGACCACATGAAAACATGGGACGAGGACAACTGTATGTGAGGTGACGAGAGAGCATCAGGAGGGACCAACTCTGTCCACACCTTGATCCTGGATTTCTAGCCTCCAGAACTATGGGGAAATACATTTCTGTTTTCTAAGCCACCCAGTGCGTGATACTTTGTTGTGGCAGCCCTAGCAAGTGAATACACCAAGGCACAGAGTCCCTGAAAGCGTGAACTCGCAATTTGAATCCAAGTAGACTATAAAGGAAGCTGAGCACAAAAGAATGGAGGCTTTGAACTGTGGTGTTGGAGAAGACTCTTGAGAGTCCCTTGGACTGCAAGGAGATCCAACCAGTCCATCCTAAAGGAGATCAGTCCCAGGTGTTCATTGGAAGGACTGATGCTGAAGCTGAAACTGCAATACTTTGGACACCTGATGCAAAGAACTGACTCATTGGAAAAGACCCTGATGCTGGGAAAGATTGAGGGCAGAAGGAGAAGGGGACGACAGAGGATGAGATGGTTGGATGGCATCACTGACTCAATGGACATGAGTTTGAGCAAACTCTAAAAGAAGAAAGTGGAGGACAGGGAAGCCTAGTGCACTGCAGCCCATGGGGTCACAAAGAGCCAGACATGACTTAGTGACTGAGCAACAGCAACAAAATTGAAATAGCCACAAGGGGCTAGTGACTAGCAGACTGGACATAGCTTTCTTTTCACTGGCTCTAAGTATTCCACTGAAGTTTTTTTAAATTGAAGTACAACTGATGTACAATATTGTATAAGTTACATGGGTACAATATAGTGATTCATAATTTTTAAAGCCCCTACTCTATTTATTGTTGTTGTTATTTATTGTTGTTAAGTCACTTAGTCTGACTCTTCACAACCCCATGGGCAGCAGCATGCCAGGCCTCCCTGTCCCTCACCATCTCCCAAAGTTTGCCCAAGTACATGTCCATTGCATCAGTGATGCCACCCAAACATCTTATCCTCTGATGCCCTCTTCTCCTTCTGCCCTCAATCTTTTCCAGCATCAGGGTCTTTTCCAGTGAGTCAGCTCTCTGCATCAGGTGACCAAAATATTGGAGCTTCAGCTTCAACATCAATTCTTCCAGTGAGTATTCAGGGTTGATTTCCTTTAAGATTGACTGGTTTGATCTCCTTGCTGTCCAGGGGACTCTCAAGAGTCTTCTCCAGCACCACAGTTCAAGGGCATCAATTCTTTGGCACTCCGCCTTCTTTACGGTCCTGCTCTCACAACCTTACGTGACCACTGGGAAAACCATAACATTGACTATATGGACCTACGTTGGCAAAGTGATGTCTTTGCTTCTCAACACACTTTGTAGCTTTGTCATAGCTTTCCTGCCAAGAAGCAGTTGTTCTTATCTCGTGGCTGCAGTCACCATCTGCAGTGACATTAGAGCCCAAGAAGAGGGAATCTGTCGCTGCTTCCAATTTTCCCCTTAGCTTTGCCATGAAGTGATGGGACCAGATGCCATGATCTTAGTTTTTTTAATATTTAGTTTTAAGCTGGCTTTTTCACTCTCCTCCTTCACCTTCATCAAGAGGTTCTTTAGTTCCGCTTCACTTTCTGCATTAGAGTGGTATCATCCACATATCTGAGGTTGTTGAGGTTTTTCCCACCAATCTTGATTCCAGCTTGTAACTCATCCAGCCTGGCATTTCTTATGTCTCATGCTGTGCTCAGCATATAAGTTAAATAAAGAGGGTCATAACAAACAGCCTTGTCGTACTCGTTTCTCAATCCTGTTCTGTACAGGGTTCTGACTGTTGTTTCTTGAGCCTCATACAGGTTTCTCAGGAGACAGGTAAGATGGTCTGATATTCCCATCACTTTAAATACTCCATTTATAGTTACTATAAAATGTTTGCTCTGCTCCCCATGTTGTATAATACATCCTGGGAGCTTATTTTATACCTACCAGTTTGTTTCTCTTAATCACCTGCTCCTTTATGGCCCCTCCTGGCTTGCCTCTCCTCACCAGTGACCACTAGTTTGTTCTCTGCATCTGTGAGTCTGCTTCTTTTTTCTTATAATCACTAGTTTGTTGTATTTGCATTTTTCAGATTCCAAATGTAAGAGCTATCATGCAGTCTTTTTCTTTCTCTTTCTGACTTATTTCACTTAGCATAATGCCTGCTGCAAGTGGCAAAATTTCGTCCTTTTTTATGGCTGAGCATTCCATTGTAGACATGTGTGTGCTGTGTATGTGTCTCCAATCCTCTTTATCCATCCATCCATTGATGGACACTTAGGTGACTTCATACCTTGGCAATTATAAATAATGCTGCTATGAACACTGAGGGCACATGTATCTTTCTGAATTAGTGTTTTGGGTATTTTTTGGATGTATACCCAGGAATGGAATTGTTCAGTCATATGGTAGTTCCGTTTTTAGTTTTTTGAGGAACCGCCATCCTGTTTGCTACTTAAGTTTTTTGCAGACTCCTCTGCCAACAAAGGTCTGTCTAGTCAAGGCTATGGTTTTTCCTGTGGTCATGTATGGATGTGAGAGTTGGACTGTGAAGAAAGCTGAGCACCGAAGAATTGATGTGTTTGAACTGTGTTGTTGGAGAAGACTCTTGAGAGTCCCTTGGACTGCAAGGAGATCCAACCAGTCCATTCTGAAGGAGATCAGCCCTGGGTGTTCTTTGGAAGGAATGATGCTAAAGCTGAAACTCTAGTACTTTGGCCACCTCATGCAAAGAGTTGACTCATTGGAAAAGACTCTGATGCTGGGAGGGATTGGGGCCAGGAGGAGAAGGGGACGACAGAGGATGAGATGGCTGGATGGCATCACGGACTCGATGGACGTGAGTCTAAGTGAACTCCAGGAGTTGGTGATGGACAGGGAGGTCTGGCGTGCTGTGATTCATGGGGTCACAAAGAGTCGGACATGACTGAGCGACTGAACTGAACTGAACTAGGCACCTCAGCTGTGTGTTTCAAGAAACAAGCCCCTGTCTTTGTTCCCTATCACTGTTGTATTGCTTTTGGTTTTGGCTTTTTTTTTTTTTTTTTGCAATCCTTGGCCCCTGCTGCCTGGTCTCCTGCTGAAAAGGAGACAGAATAGAAAGAATGAGTAAACTGGCTAACTTTCCAGAATCCTGCAGCCTGGGCAGTGCAGAGTTGACAGTGTTCTGCTCTAAGCATAGGTGTTAGCCAACCAAATGCCAAGCAGCACAAACACTGAATGACATTTTCAGAACTATTAATATTTCATCAGAAATGATCACTTTTCCTTTAAATACACTGTCCTAAAAGGTTTTCTACATTCTTAACTATAATTTTATTCAGTCTAGGTCCTCGGAATTTTCCCCTAAGGAACACATCTTCAATTTTATAATGAAAATCAAAGGGGAATCAAGCTTGGATTTCAAAATTTAGAGTCAACATTTCCAGGAACTCAGGCCCTCTGTAAAGAGCAAGACTGTGTATTGGGCACCTACTGTATACCAGGCACTTCATATAGTATCCCATAACTTCATCCAACACATATTTATGAAGTACCTACAGTGTAGCAGAAATGTGATCTCCCTAATTATTTTTAAACACCATTTTACCAAAAAAAAAGGACCCTTTCTCCATCCTTCTGTTTCATCTCCAATGTTACCTTACCTATACAAAGAGGCCTGCCTGGACTGGCATCTGAGGCTGCCACCCCTCTTCTCCCCAGCACTTCACTTGGTTGGCTAGTTTCCATCGGAGCCCCTATTTCATCTACAATTATGACTTATTTACTTGCTCTGCTAGTTGGTGATCTCTCCCCCTCCACTAGAATACAGGCTTTGTGAAAGCAAGGAACGCGCCAGTTTTTTTCATCTTCATCCTTCCCCAGTGTCCAGCAACTCACCAGCAGAGGGGAGGGCTCCAGGAATATCTGGGGAATGAATGAAGGAGGGGAGACGTGGAGGAAGTTGTTAGGGTCACACAGCTAGGAAGGCGCAGTGTCAGGACCCAACCCTATACGCTTTTGGCTGCCATCTCAATTCAAGCCCATGCCTCTTTCTTCTTTTGAGGGCTCTTGATCATCCTTTACTGGGGAAACACCCGGAGGAACAATTATAGACTCCTGGGGCCAGAGAGCCCTGTAGGTTGCTTAAGGGAGCTCCTCCAGGGAGGGGAGGAGCCCACCGAGCCGCAAACGGCTTAGCTCCTCTCTGCACCTCCGCCCACCCCGAGGACCACTGAGCCCACCGCTAGGGGAACTAGTCTTTCTCAGTAGCCTGGGGTGCCTGGGTTTGAACCCCAGTTCCCCACCTCTGGGTGGGCCTTGGATACACTCCTTAGAAACTCGGTTTCCTCAAATGTAAAAGGAGAGGACGTAATGGTACTAACTTCATGAGGTTGTTCGGAGTGAATAGGACACAGAAAAAGCCCAGCGCCAGGCACATGGTAAGCCCCCGATCAAATGGCAATGAGGGGTGAAATCAGCGACTCAGGGGCAGCGCCCAGGTGGGTGCGGAGGAGCGGCGGGCCAGGCGGGGGCGCGATGTCCTGGACTTCTAACGAGGGCAAGCGTCCTGGGGTCCTCCGGACCCCGCCCCCACCCCCCACCCCCACCCCGGAGGGCCTGGGGCACCGACCGAACCCTGGGCGTCCCGCGCACCTAGCCGTTGCGTTTGAAACCCACCAAGGAATTCCAGCGCTGGACGGGAAGCGTCCACAGGCAGGGAGCCACAAGCAGGCAATTTGGCCCAGCCGCCCCGCGGAGAAAGCGACCGTTTAAGGCTTAGGGACCCTTCCCCGACAATCCCAAAGCCTGGCGAGGCGGGGAGGGGGGTCGTAGCTGGTGTCTGCTGGGGTCAGCGGGCGGGCGCTGGGCACTCGGCGACTGTTCCTGCGGGCGGGCAGCTGAGCGGCAGGGAGAGGGAGACCAGAGGGGCTGGTGGGGCGAGCAAAGCGGGGCTCAGCCGGGCGGGGGACCTGGGAAGACGCTCTCGGGAGAACCCGATGGCGGGCTCCCAGCCCCCGGTGCCTCGCACGATGCCAGGCCCTCACCCCCGCACCCCCAGGCTTAGCGGGCACTGATGGACTGAGCCTAGGGCGGCGTGGCAACGGGTGAGGGCCAGGGACTGTGGGGAGAGCCAGCCCTCCCCCTCCAGCTGTTCCCAGATGTCATTCTGCCCACCCAGGCGCCTGGTTCCTGAGCTCAGGGGGATTCCACGGTTACTAAGCTACTGGTTTTTGTTGACTTTTAAATATTTTCTTCTACGGGAGAGGGGGAGGGGGGCAAAAGTCAGGAAAGAGCAACTAAAAACAGATAAAAATAAGCTCCCCCTCCCCGCAAGAAAGCTGTCCATTCACCTTTCAAACACAAACCAAGGGCCTCTGAACGCAGTCACCTTTCTGGACCAGCGGTCAGCCAGAACTGACCTCCTTCCTCCCCATCCTCACTGCCCTTCCTGGTGAATGAGGGGTGGTGGTGGATGGTCACCCTGTCTTCGAGCCCTGGGTGGACAAAGGGGCTTCTGGAAAGAGAGGAAGAGGATGGCCAGTGGCAATGGGCTGGCTTCGTCCTCGGCCCTGGTGGCCAAGCGCCCCTCCGCCCTAGGCCCATTCCCCAGATACATCTGGATCCACCAGGACACACCCCAGGACAGCTTAGACAAGACTTGCCATGAAATCTGGAAGAGAGTTCAGGGCCTGCCAGAGGCCCTGCAGCCCAGGACCTCCAAGGAGCAGCTCTCTGCCCCCGTGGCTGGCACTCCGAGAGACGGGCTCAGCTTCCAAGAAGAGTGAGTGTGCCCTTACTTCACGCAAGGGAGGAGGGAGGAGATGAGGGCTGACTTTCGGGGTCTGGGGGAAGTGTTTTGACCTGTTGTTCTGCCTGGCTAAACCCTAAAGGCTGTGTGTTTTCCCCCACTCACCACGACCCTTTGACAGTCTTTACAGGAACAAAATGATTGGGGTCCTGAAGTTACCTGGGTGAGGGGCCAGAACAGAACTATATTTCTGCTGCTGTACCAGCCCACTTCGAGGACATTTCTTGTGCAGAGGCATAGACAATACCAAGGTAGATCCGAAGACCTTGAAAAACCACCCTAGCCAGGGAGAAGGTTAGATGTCTGTGGCTTTCCCCAGAGGCAACTAGAATATGCTTCTCCCCTCCCGCCCTGTAAAGCTAGGCATTGGCACAGATGAATTTGGTGGTTTTAAACCACATCTGGAATTCCCTAATACAGGGAGCAGCTGTCCCATTCAGCCTCCACAGAAGCCGCTGCAAGAGCGCACATCAAAATATTTACTGGGAAGGCATTGACATATTCAGAGGACATAATAGAAAATTAAAGTGCGGGAAGATGGCTGTAAATAGCCCGTTTCCTGGATGGGAAATCCTGTATCTGGGAAACACAGAGCTAAATGTTTCTCCACCAGGGCAAATTTGGGCAGATATTGTTGGGGATGGATATATTAGAAAGGAGAGGGAGGAGCAGAGAGGAAGAAAGGACCTTGTTAGGAAAAGCGAATAAATCCACCGAGTTATTAATGTCACCTTTGAGCACGTGTTCACTGCTTTGCATCTTCAAAGTGGGCTGCAAACATTAATTAATCCTCCCAGAGTCCCAATAAGGCAGGTATTCGTGTCCCCATTTTACAGATGGATTAAGTGTTAATAATTAAGTGGTCATTAAAGACTAGGTGATAACTAAGTGTTGCCTGTTCCAACACATGCTCCAGCTCAGCTCAGAGATGCTCTGAAGTGGGGGAACCCTTCAGGCAATTATCAACTGTTTCTGGTTTCAGGGATTTCTACGCAAGAGCTAGGAAAGGCAAAGTGTAACTGCTTCCCAGTTCACACTCCCTGAAGTCTGGTCCTTTTGGGGCTCATTCAGTTACTACACATAAGGAAAGAAGGCACTTTGGCTATTGCTGCCTCTCTGCCCCTGCTCAGCAGGACATGGCTGGGATGGGAATGGCCTGTCTATAGCCAGATTCCTGCTATCTGGCCCTCCGGTGGCACTGAGACCCACTGCCATCTGCTCTGGGACAAGGACTGGGCAGGGGGCCTGTGGGGCTGTGCTCAGCTCTCAATGGCCAAAGAGCTGATTGTTCCCTTTGTGAACCAAGGGTCAGTGGCAGTTTCCAGTAGCTGGCACCCTCTCTGCCAGGACTCACGGAGTTAGTGGAAACAGACTCTACTTCCAGTCTGCACTTGGCTGGAAAGTGAACCTGGCAAACCTTTGGCCGGTCCGTTTGGCCTTGATTTTCTCATCCGCAAATGGAGGGTGATATGCCCTGCCCTGTCCACATTGAGTTGATAATGAGGATCAAATGTGATGGGGACAGGAAACAATCAGCTACATTATCCCAGTGAGGCTGTCCCTAAATGCAGTTCTCAGGGCTTGGAGGTGTGGGTTGTTTTTTGTTGCTTTCGATCTTGGGTTTTCACATGATGCTGATAAATGCTAGAGTACTTCAGAGGCCACCTTCAAGTTGAGTGGCCTGATTCTGGGTCCCAATCCCCACCTCAGCCAGAACTGTTCAGCTTTTATGGCTTTTGCTCACTGGAGTTCAGAAGTAAAGTCGCCAGTCCAGGTCCGATGCATGAGAGAGGGTGCTCAGGGCTGCACTGGGATGACCCAGAGGGATGGGATGGGGCTTCAGGATGGTGAACACATGTACATCCATGGCTGATTCATGTCAATGTACGCCAAAACCACTACAATATTGTAAAGTAGTTAGCCTCCAATTAAAAAAAAATCATTAAAAAAAAAAAGTAAAGTAAAGGCTGCACTGAAATAAAAGATTCTGCCATAAGAAAAGAGCTGGGAAACCATTGCCGTAGCTGAATAAACGATATCATAATTGTGCAGATATCAACCAAGTAGAACACAATGAGCTATTCTTGAAATAAAGGCAGCTGCGATGGTGGAGTCCGATAGCTCTGGTTTCAGATCTCATTTCAGCCCTGTGCCAGCTGCGGGATTTGTTTAATTGATGTGAGCTTCAGTTTCCTCATCTGCCAAATGGAGATGATTACTATGCATTTCATGGTGTTGTTGGGATGATTAAATGGGATATTTAAACATTTCCAGTAATAACTAGGATTTGTAAAAATTCCTTATAATGATGATGGTGATTTCTTTAAGCCCTACAATTATTACATGAACTGGGGACTATTTTTAAACTCCCCTTCTTTTGAACTTTTTGTTATGCAAATGTTCAAACATGTAAAAGAGAATGGTATAGTGAATGTCTGTCAATCAACTTCATTAATTACTAACTTTGGTCCATTCTTGTTTCAATTCTTCCTCCCCTATTTTTCAACCCTTTTTACAGATGAAATAACTGGTTTGGAGGGCTTCATTTCTTCTTCTGTAGGCCTGAGGTCCTACAGTTAGGAAGTGGTGGAGTTTCAGAAAACAAACCTAGGACCATCTTACCCACTATGCGCTGGTGTTGGCTCCAGGAACTGAGACATCTTTTTGGAAAGTCAAAATACTTGGCAGTCTCATGTTCTGGGTGAGCAAACATAGCTAACAGAGTTTATATCCAGGGAGCTGTCCAGCATATTTGTCAGATGGCTTCAGGCCCACAAGATAACCTCTCACCCTCTCAGCTAATCTGTCTAGTGTTTCATTTGTAAACCCAGTTTGGGTTTTGGTAATGTTAATTGCTATCAAGGCAGCTAGACAAGTAAGTTCTAGAACTCTTATTAGCCAGAATTTTTTTTTTTGGTCCCCATTTATCATGGAAACCCAGACATCTCAAGTTTGAAAGAGAACTTGGAGGCTGTTTTCTGTTGCTTGAATCCTTTCCTTGACATCCTTGCTAGATGGTTATCCACTCTCTTAGATGAGAAGCTCACTACTTCCTAAGGTAGCTCCTTCCCTCGATATGATCCCTGACTATCAAAAAATCATTTTCTTTTAGTGCTGAAATCTGTCTCTATCAAACCCATTGACCTAGATTCTGCCCTTAGGGCTCCAAACCGAACCTACCCCCCCTTCCTCTCAGTAGCCCTTTTAGTTATTGAAAGATGGTAACAACATCTTCCCTAGGATTTCTTGTCTTTGTAAGCTGAGTGTCTTTGTTTTCCTGAGCTTCCCTTCATGTTTGGTCAGTTTCCTGCCCACGCTGCTGGTTCTTAGGGCAGCACAGCAACCAGAACCAAGTACGACAATCCAGGTATGATCCAGTCTGAGCAGACTGGATTCTCCTCTTCTATAGCCTATATTCCTGTTCATGGCAATTAACACCACATTCACTTTTCTCCCCAAGCTGACTTCAGCCTATGAACACACTTCGAGTTCACTCATCCAATTATTCATTCAACACATACTTATTAAGCCATCTACTGTGTGCCTGGCACTGTGCTGAGAGCTAATGAAATAGAACTGTAAACCAGACAAGGCCCTCCTTTCCTAGAGCTTGCGTTCAAGTAGGGGAGAGAAACACAAAGCAAGTAAATAAAAGAATATAACTTTAGGATGGAAAAAGGACTGGTGTTCTAGTTGGAAGAAACCAATTGTAAGCACATTAAAGTTAAACCAATAATTTCAGCTTGGGAGGAATGAGCTTATGGAAACAAAACTGACTAAAGTACTAAGGGGACTTTCTTTAGATGGAGTTGTCAGGGAAGAACTCTCTGAGCAGAGGTAGTCCTTTGAGCCAAGACCTGGATGCCAAGAAGGAGCCAGCCAGGTGAAAATCTAAGGAAGGATGTCCAGGTAGAAAGGAAAGAAACCACAGACTCTGAGGTGTGAGTGGGCTTGGAGAGGGACAAGGCTGGGGTGTGGTAAGTGATGAAATGTGGCATGAGGTGATATCAGAGACAGGCAGGCAAGGTCTCAGGGGCCTGGAGGACCTAGTGGGGAGTTCAGATTTGATTCTTCATGATATGAGTTATGGGACACCTTTGGAGGATTTTAGGAAGTGGGTGTAACATGATAGCATGGACTGGTTTTTAAGGATGCCACCAGCTGCTGTGTGGAAATGGGGCAGGTGAGAGAGCAAGCGGGGAGGCCTCTGGAAAGACGTTCAGTAGCCCAGGGAGCACAGTGGTGATGGCGACTGGTCCAGAGTGAGGGCAGTTTCAGTGGACAGAGGGGGATTTGGCACATATTTCGAGGGGGACCAAAGGAGCCTGCACACAGACAGAGACATCAAGGCTGAATTGAGGTTTTTGGCTTGAGAACTGGTTGGACAATTTATTGAGGAAGAAATGGAAAGAAATGAGCTGTGAGGGAGAAATCTGTAGCTCTATCTAATGTCAGTTTAACTCCAGAATCTCATTCAGTCATCTTTTAATTAGTTTTAAATTTGGGCCGAAAGAATTGTGGCAAATCACTTACTGACTCGTATTCTAGAATTCCCTATTCATTCAGTTTCCCTGTTACTAACACTGCACAGTCTCGGGATGGGGGTCTGGAGTTTGCTGTTGACTCCATTGGCTGGCCCGTGAAATGGCGTTTGCTCATGCCTTCATTTATGGAGTCAGTCAACAAACACTCGTAGTCGCCTTCTGGGTGCCAGGCCTTGTGCTGGGTCCCTGGGATACACAGATGACTAGGACAGAAGGCCATCTCTCTGAGAGCTGCCAGTCCAGGGGGTGGGATGGACACAGGTCCCCGTGGCAGCAAGGACATTCAACAGATACTTGTGCGTCTACTGCTTCCCTGGTGGCTCAGCTGGTAAAGAATCCACCTGCAATGCAGGAGACCTGGGTTCGATTCCTGGGTTGGGAAGATCCCCTGGAGAAAGGAAAGGCTGCTGGAATACTCCAGTATTCTGGCCCGGAGAATGCCATGGACTGTATAGTCCCTGGGGTCGCAAAGAGTCGGACACGACTGAGTGACTTTCACTTCATTTACTGCTTGCCTGACAAAAGTGGGAAAGGAATACAATGGCGAAAAAGATGGGGAGAATCTATGAACTCCCACAGGGATCTTCAGTGTCTTGAGAAAGGCAGATCACAACATAATAGAATAAAGGTTCTGGTGAATTGCCAATTCCAATGGGTCACCAATGGGTGACCCGGGCTTGGGGTTCAGGGAAGGCTTCCTGGAGGGCGGCTGCGGGAGATGAGCTGAAAGGTCATCCTGAGCCAGACCCAAATAGGAGGATAAGTCTACAGAAAGAAAGGAAATCCAAAGGAAAAGAAAACCTCTGGCAGACTTCAGAGGTATCTGTTGCAAGAAGAAATAGGGCTGTTTTGCACTTGCTCTAATAAATCTTCACTGTTTGCACCCATCGGCCAGACCTCCAGGTAGGAGAGCCACTGGGACTTGGAACCCAAGGCACTGCCTCCTTTGAGCTGCTCTCTCAATAAACCAGTCCTTTGTCGCTGCATGCATGCTCAGCAGCTCAGTCATGTCCTACTCTTTGCCTCCCTATGGACTGTAGCCTGCCAGGCTCCTCTGTTTGTGGGATTTCCCCAGCAAGAATACTGGAGAGGCTTGCCATTTCCTCCTCCTGGGGAATCTTCTCAACTCAGAGACTGAACACAGGTTTCCTGTGTCTCCTGCATTGCAGACAGATTCTTTACCGCTGAACCATCAGGAGGCCCCGTGGCTTGTTGCTACTGTTATTTAAACAATAAGACAGCCACCTTTCCACTCCCATTCCCACACAATTTCCCATCACCCCGAGGGAACTCCCCATCTTTCCCTGCATTTACAGGACTCTTTTTGGACACTTTCTTCTCAAGACCCAGCTCAGGAAAAAATGGGATGAATCTTACCTTTCTGTAACAGTTGTTTGGAATATATCCCCACTTTTATTTATTAATTTTCTTAAAAAAAAAAAAAAGCTTGAAAACTAGTGATGGGAGTGATGAGGACGAGACTTGCACATGAGAACTCAGACTGTTGCCCTAGAGCCAGTTCTGCTCCTGGGTACCATCCTCTTCCCTTGAAGAGGTCAAAGTCCTCTTTGAAAATCTGAGGAAGCTGCCATACACCATTTGGCCTGAAACACATCCTCACATCCCTTGACATTTTGGAAGGTGAGAGAACCCCCGCTCCCAAAGTTGGAATCCTTTTCTCATGGACACTTGAGTGTCCCCTCCCTTAAGCTTCCCAGGGCTTTGTCTCAGCCACTGCTGTGATCCCCATCCCACTGACACCGATGCATCCTCCAGCCTGGTTGTCAGGTGAATTAGTGCACATCCGGTGCTGCCGACAGAGGTTCAAGGGCCTCAGCCCTCCAACCTCCTTACGCACCTGTTGGTCGCCTTCATGATGGTTTTTGATTCCTTGCCTCCCTGCAGGCTTCTCTTCCCCCATTTTCAGACCATCTTGTCTTACTGTTCCTGGTTCCTTTCCCTCTTGGATGTCCTTCACCTTTTGCCAACTTCATCTTCCTGAAACACATCAACAGCACTACTCAGGCATCCCCATGTATTCCTCCTGGTCTTCTGAACTGCCTGACCTGGTCTTGAAGTGTCTCTGTAGTTGGCCCTGCCTACTTCTCTAGGTGTAGCCCTGAATGCTCTTCTCCAAACTCCCTGTAAACCAGGATGTGCCATGAGCAGGCATACAACTCCCCTGCCGTCACTCAAATTATTCCTCTACCAGGAATGCCTTTCTTCCCTATGTCTACTGAAATCTTACCCATCCTTAAAGACCTGGAATTAGCATATCATCCTCTAAAATTCTCACTGCTGACCCCATTTAACATTTTTCCTTTCTCCTTCTTCTATGTTCCTTTTTAAAAAATTTTAAATAAGCAATTATATCCCCTCTCTTTCCTAAGAGTTTAAAGGTGGCTCAGATAACAATAAAATGAGGAGACAGGTGGATTTAGAATCCCAGTATACTTCCCAGCTGTTGCCAAGTTGCTCACGATTTCTATGCCCCATTTTCCTCATCTGAAAGGTGGAAAAAATCATAGTGACCACCTAAAGGACTGTTGTGGAGGTTAATGAAAGAATGTATGCGAAGTTTGCACAGCACCTGGCAGAAAATGGTGATTCCAAATTCACCATCTTCGTTGTCACTCTGCTATCATGAGTATGAAGGATAAAGTGACAGGGGTTAAGTAATCAACAATAGTGTGGGAGGAGGAGACTTATATACCAGAAAACCTAAGCCCAGGGAAAGTGTTCAGTGGAGGCCAGCATGTTGGTCTGAGACTCTAGGCAGGTGGAGCCAAAAGCGGGAATATAACAGTTGGTTTCTGTAACTCATATCATCTCATAGGAGAAAGCAGGATGGACAAGTGCTTCCTTAGCTCTGAGGACCAAATGGCAGAGGTCTTTAGATAAGGGTGATGGGACAGAAGAGTCAGTTTAAAACCAGCTCTTGGGCTGACTGTTGGCCAGAGGGGAGGACACAGAGCTGCAGTGAGATGCATCAGCCTCATTCTGGAGCAGGGTTTCTGATGAGGTGGCCCTCTGGCAAGTACTGTACTCTGCCGGTGGCAACAGTCTCCCATCCCCCACTTGACCATGGCTCCTTAAGGGCAAGGGCTGTGTCTTACTCATCATTGTCTCCCCAGTGCCCAGCCGAGTTCCTGGCACTCGGTGGCAATGCAGTGTGTATGAATGAATGAGTAAGTGAATGACGGATGAGCCATAAAAATGCCACTGCAAGGAGAATGAGGCCCAGAGGTGGCCAGGGTCCAAGTGAGAGGTCACAGTCATCAGAGGAAACTTTGAGTGATGTGGGGACAGGATGTCAGGAAGCCAAGACATTGCGAGCTCTTTTCTTCCATCTGCCTTAAGCCTAAGAAGGGAACTGACGTTTTCGTGAGCAACTGATACGTGCCAAGCTCTGTTGTTTCCATTTTCTGTTTATCTCACTGTCTTAGCAACCCTTCTCCGTCGATGGTTAATATTATTCCCGTTTTACAGGTGAGGAAGCCAGGGCTCAGAGAAGTTAGGCAACTTGCCCAGAGTCATCGAGCTCACAGGGACCAGAACAGGGATAGGAACCTGGTGAAGCTTCAAGGCCAGAGCTGATTCCTGGCACCAGGGGCCCTTCAGAATAGCCCTTGCGTGTCTGCTTAGTACCGGGAGCCATGAACGATGAAGGCCAAGACGAATCATGATTAACATCCCACGTCCCGTGTCCCCCTTTTTAATTTAATTTTATGGTTTCAGGAGCCGTGTCGCAGGTTCTGGGAGCCTGCAGAGATGGGCCACCAGTGGTTTGGTTTAATCCCCTTTTTAATATCTTTGTTGCAACGTTCTTTCCAATTCAGCTCCCAAGTCACATTAAAAAAAATACCTCTTCCTTAGGGTAAGCCTCCTCTTATTAAACAGATTCAAATGAAAAGTTTTAAAGATAATTTGAACAATAAGAATCACTCTGTAGCTCCCAGCCGAAGCTCCTTTATTGCTGTATTTATTCCCCAGTATTTCTTGTCTCATTCCCCAGCTCACTGAATCCGTCATTCCCCACCCCGCCACACACCCTCACCCTTCCTGTCCAAGGCCGGACTTCTGCCCGCTAGTCTCTTCCTCTCTACTCCCTTCTTTCACCTCCAGGGCATGGCGGGTCAGGTTGAGGGCAGAGTGGGAGGTCTCACTTATACCAGCCAATCTGCTTTTTAAGACTGTCACACCTGCCCTGAGGGAGAGGGGGAGGGTGCAGATGGGGGAGCTGCAGTGTCTGGAGGGAAATCCTTATCTGCGCATCCTATTGCATTGTTGTTGTTCATTTGCTCAGTTATGTCTGACTCTTTGCAGCCCCATGGACCGCAGCACGCCAGGCCTCCCTGTCCATCACCAACTCCCGGAGCTTGCTCAAACTCATGTCCATTGAGTCAGTGATGCCATCTCCAACCATCTCATCCTCTGTCATCCCCTTCTCCTCCTGCCCTCAATCTTTCCCAGCATCAGGGTGTTTTCCAAGGAGTCAGTTCTTCCCATCAGGTGGCCGAAGTATTGGCGTTTCAGCTTCAGCATGGGTCCTTCCAATGAATATTCAGGACTGATCTCCTTTAGGATGGACTGGTTGGATCTCCTTGCAGTCCAAGGGACTCGCAAGAGTCTTCTCCAACACCACAGCTCAAAAGCATCAATTCTTCAGCTCTCAGCTTTCTTTATAGTCCAACTCTCCCATTCATACATGACTCCTGGAAAAACCATAACTTTGATTAGATGGACCTTTGTTGGCAAAGTAATGTCTCTGCTATTTAATATGCCATCTAGGTTGGTCATAGCTTTTCTTCCAAGGAGCAAGCATCTATCAATTCTGTGGCTGCAGTCACCATTTGCAGTGATTTTGAAGCCCAAGAAAATAAAGTCTGTCACTGTTTCCATTTTTTCTCCATCTATTTGCCATACAGTGATGGGACTCTTGATGAAAGTGAAAGAGGAGAGTGAAAAAGTTGGCTTAAAGCTCAACATTCAGAAAACAAAGGTCATGGCATCCGGTCCCATCACTTCATGGGAAATAGATAGGGAAACAGTGGCTGACTTTATTTTTCTGGGCTCCAAAATCACTGCAAATGGAGATTGCAACCATGAAATTAAAAGACGCTTACTCCCTGGAAGGAAAGTTATGACCAATCTAGATAGCATATTTAAAAGCAGAGACATTACTTTGTCAACAAAGGTCCATCTAGTCAAAGCTATGGTTTTTCCAGTGGTCATGTACGGATGTGAGAGTTGGACTATAAAAGCTGAGTGCCGAAAAATTGATGCTTTTGAGCTGTGGTGTTGGAGAAGACTCTTAAGAGTCCCTTGGACTGCAAGGAGATCCAACCAGTCCATCCTAAAGGAGATCAGTCCTGGGTATTCATTGGAAGGACTGATGTTGAAGCTGAAACTCCAATACTTTGGCCACCTGATGGGAAGAATTGACTCATTGGAAAACACCCTGATGCTGGGAAAGATTGAGGGCAGAAGGAGAAGGGGACGACAGAGGATGAGATGGTTGGATGGCATCACCGACTCAATGGACATGGGTTTGGGTGGACTCCAGGAGTTGGTGATGGACAGGGATGCCTGGCGTGCTGTGGTTCATGGGGTCGCAAAGAGTTGGACAAGACAGAGTGACTGAACTGAACTGAACTGAACTGATGGGACTGGATGCCATGATCTTAGTTTTTTTAATGTTGAGTTTTAAGCCAGCTTTTTCACTGTCCTCTCACCTTTATCCAGCGGCTCTTTAGTTCCTCTTCGCTTTCTGCCATAAGGCTGGTGTCATCTGCACATCTGAGGTTATTGATATTTCTTCCAGAAATCTTGATTCCAGCTCGTGCTTCATCCAGTTTGGCATTTCTCATGATGTACACTGCATGTAAGTTAAATAAGCAGAGTGGCAGTATACAGCCTTGAGGTACTCCTTTCCTAATCTGAACCAGTCTGTCGTTCCATGTCTGGTTCTAACTGTTGCTTCTTGACTTGCATACAGGTTTCACAGGAGGCAGGTAAGGCGGTCTGGTATTCCCATCTCTTGAAGAAATTTCTAGTTTGTTGTGATCCACACAGTCAAAGGCTTTAGCATAGTCAATGAAGCAGAACTAGATGTTTTTCTGGAATTCTCTTGTTTTTTCTATGATCCATCTGCATCCAAACCGAGGCCTGGAGGCAGAGGGTGGAGGGAGGGAATCCTGGCTCAGAATGCAGATGCCTGGGTCCCATTCTGGACCAACTGAACTGCCATTTCCACAAGGGTGCCCAGGAATCTGCATTTGAAACAAGCACCCCAGGGGACTCCTGTGCATAGCTATAGAAAGTTCTCTCATACTTTGAGGGTCAAAAATGAGGGAACCTCAGGCTTCAAAGGGACACAGCTTTGAGAAAGAGGTATTCCAAAGAAAAGCTTGAAGGAAGGAGATTGACTCTTTTTGCCTTCTAAGCGGATGCCAGGGATACTGTAGAAAAGGCACTCCACCCTGTGTGAAGACCTTTGTTGAGAAATGAGATAAACATGGAGTCCAGGCTCGGGCAGCTGAGGGATTCCACAGTGCCACCTCCCTTCACCCCGGGTGGTGTCACCATCCCCTCGGGACAGATGACCAAGATTTCTGTGACCTCCTACCCCCAGTCAGCCTGGACCCTGGGCTGTGAAGGGTCAGCAGGCCGCTCCCCGCACTGCGGGTCTAGAGGTCTGAGCCGCTAACATTTGCATAGCGCCGTCACAGTTTACCCAGTGCTTTCACTTTCATCATCTCGCTTAATCCTCGGGCATCCTGGAGAGTGGAGGAGGGGTGGGAGTCAGTTTCTGCAAGCCTGTGGCCCACTCTGCCCCCTCACTAGGGAGGGCCCCAGAGATGCAGATTCCAGGTACCTTTGGGATGCAGGAGCATGGGCCCTGGGTGGCAATGGAGTCTGTAGCTTCTCTCCACTCCCCTCTTCACCCCGCAAACTGGAAAAATCGGCCCAGTCCTCTCGGCTTGTAAGGGGGGAGCCCGCCCTCCTTCCCCCTTTCTTCCTCCTGGGTTTCTATGAGCTATGGCAGTGTTGTGTGCACGTGTACGTGGGTGTGTCTATGTGTGTACATGGGTGTGTGTGCACAGTTGTGAAGTATGTGTACATGTCTGTGCTATGTTTACCTGTGTAGGTGTGTGTCCGCCTGTGGTGTGTGTGTGTGCATGGTTGTAGCACATGTGTGTGTGCACGGCTGTGGTGTGCATGGTTGTCGGTGTGCACACAGCTGGGTGTGGTTGTAGCATATCTGTGTGCCTGGGTGGGTGCGTGTACATGATTATGCTTTGTGCGTGTGTAAGTATGGGTTAGTATGTATGTGAGTGTGACTGTGGTGTGTGGGTGTGTGCATAGATGTGTGTGGAGGGGGTGGTGGCATGTGTGTTTGCACGTATGGCTTGGGAAACGTGCGTGTGCACATATGTAATGCTGTGTGGACATGCATAGGTTGGTGTGTGTGTGTGTGTGTGTGTGTGTGTGTGTGGGAGGGGGGACTCAGGGCAGATCGGTGAATCCTAGGTCTGGGGAGAGGAGAGATGAGGACACAGGTCACTTTTGACAGAGCCTTTGTCCACATTGGACAGAGGCTGCCTTTGGTGCTGTGATGTAGGCTCCAGGGGAAAAGAAGATGGGTCCTTGCTCCCCAGGCAGACGAGAAGACCCAGAGTGTCCAAGAGCCTTGGTCAAGTGAGGGTGGGGCCAGACGGGGAGTGGGGCCCTTGACCTCTTCATTTAGAAACTGGGATAATTGTATCTCCGTGGGCTTTTGATAAACAGTCCTTCTCCCTCCCCCTCGTATAAAACGGCCTTGTATTTGCACATAATCTACATGCACCTTCCTGTGCACTTTAGATCATCTCTTGATTACTTACAACACCTAGTACAATGTAAACGCTATGTAAGTAATCGTAAAGTACAACATAAAAGCTATCTAAGTAGTTGCCAGTGTGCAGCAAATTCAAGTTTTGCTTTCTGGAATTTTCTGGAATTTTTTTTCAAGTATTTTTCATCCATAGTTGGTTGAAGCCGCAGATGTGGAACCTGTGACTATGGAGGGCCGACTGTGTAACAAACTACCTCAAACTTTAGTGGCTCTAAACCACAGCTTCCTACTCAGCTCTCCCCAGCTGAGCAATCTAATAGGCTGGGTTCTGCCAGTTGGTTCTTCTGGGTGGGGCTGGGCATGCGTGGCAGGATGTGGCTCATCCTTACACACATGTCTGTGGTCATCCAGGCCTGGCTAGTCAGCTGAGGATCTTGGGGTTTTCCTCCACGGGATGTGTTATCCTCCTGGGCTTGTTCATGGGGAGGTCGCCAAAACCCCCGAGAAACCAGAGGTTAAGCCCTAATGCCCAAACGCTTGCCACATCTCTGCTTCCTTATTGAACCAACCAAGCAGGCGCTACCATAGGGTCAAAGCTATAGCCGGTCTTCACACCACCCCGTTGCAGTTGTTGTGAGGATTCAAATAAGAGTTTTTCATGGAATGTGTTTAGTGCTGTGCCTTGCTGATTAGTTCATCCTCCATAAATACTCACTCTTCTGATTTTGTGAACTGGAACCAGAGGCTTAGACATATTCGACAGCTTGATGGAGGTCTGGCCTCCATGCAGCCGTGGAATTTGAACTCAGCTCCTGCCTCCTTCCAGGCAGCGAGCTCTTAGCCACTCTGCTGCTCTGCCCACGCAGACACACAGAGGAGTCGGTCTCACCTGCCATCACGAGGCTGGTCAGTCTCTGGATGGAGCCTGAGCCCTTCACTTGCTTCCATCTTCAGTCAGCCATGTTCCCCGGGCACCAGGCCTGGGTACCATGTTTTGTCATCGATCTGAAATGCCATGGTGGGAAGAAAATATTTGTTTTGGTGTCCTCTTCCAGCACTAACAATTTTCTGCTTGCATTTTTCTGTTGTTTGGCTCAGATGAATAGCAGTTTTCATCTTTGCTCTGTGTTATCATGTACACAGAACTGCTGTCGGGGAGCTAACAGCATGCTTGCTTAGTCATTATTCTGGGAAGGGGTGCCAGCCAGTCAATAGCCTTTATTTTTATATGACTCTGTACACTGCAAATGCTGAAATGTCACGCCGCGCCCGCGTACAGAGTCACCATCAGACACCTATCATTTCTGGAGGCGGGCGGAGCGGAGGTGGTGGCCACCGTTGAGGCCAGGCACCAATTCTGACTGGCTTCCTCTGTCAGCACCCGGGAGCTGGGTTAACCGCCCTGAATGATTCACTGTGATAGAGTCTGTGGCAGATTTTATGGTTTTTACCCACTCAAAGGAGAAAGCAAATAGCACCTGAGAGATGCCAGCCTCGGCAAAACTTCTTAAGGAGAGAGGAAGAAAGATAGATGCAGGCAGGCAGGCTTGGTGTGGGACCTAGCACCATCGTGGGAGAGGGAAAATTCTTTCTGGGAGCCCCACCGTGGGCTCTAAGAGGTGGGCAGGATCTTTGTGGGGTCTGCAGTGGGACTGCCTTACCGGGGTTGGGAATTCTTAGGACGAGGTCAAATAGGCTGGTCACTGTCATCCCTTCAGCTCACAGGGGTGCCAGGCCTGCAGTAAGGAAATGAGACGGAAGGCCAGAAAAATGGAATCAAAACCAGGGAGTCTGCAACCAGTAAAAGGAGCTGGGTGGTCTTTGGCAACACAGCTCTTGATTTCCAGAGTTCCAAGAAATGGACGAGGATAAAGATAAATTCATGAGCAAGTTCACTTATTTATTCAGTAAATACCTATTTAGCTTGGAGGTGGTGCCCAGCACAGCTCAAGGTCTTGAGGCTTCCGTGGTGGACAAGATACAATTCCTGCCCTCAGGGAAGATGTGTTATTGTCAGAAATAAAGACATTAAAAAAATCTACTTTGCGAGGGTGACAAACACTAGGAAAGAAATAAACAGGTTGATGGAGCAGAGAGTGCTTCGTAAGAGTTAGTCCAGGGATGGACTAGCATCCAGGAGGTGCAAAGACCCCGGGTTATAGTGAACTCGATATGCAAAGGAATATTTCTAAGACCAGAGGGGCTGGAAGAAGAGGAATCTCAAAGCAGGAAGGCATAACTGGGCCACTTAGTGGGGTGCCCTGGGGGTTAGAAAGGGGTCTGGATTTTTATTGTGTGCAGTAAGAACCCACATAAGGATTTAAGTGGGGGAATGGTTTGATCTAAGTTCTGAGGATGTCTTTCCTCGGCCGGCATGCAGTTTTCTAAGGAACAAATGAATCATGTTTTCTTGGGGGTGGAAAGGGCAGGAAGGGGAGACCCTTGCTTAGGGACTTGTACCTGTGTGCTGAATCTTGATTGCAGCAGGTGTTTGATAGAGGCTGTCTAGGAGAAATGGAGACGGAATGATAGTGACTGGATTGATTTATTCCCCCAAAGTGTTGATCCAGGATTACTGTCAGGTGGGGAGGGTTTCCAGCAATGTCCCTAAGGTTCTGGACTCTGGACTCTCTCACCTTCAACATTCCTATCCATAAATTGGCGGGGGACCCAGAAGGCAGACTCATCAGACATGCAGTTGACACAGAGCTGTCAGGGACAGCTAAGGCCACGGATGACAGGCTCAGGACTCACCATGATGATCCTTCACAGGCTGGAGTGATGGGATGAGCCCAGCAATATCCTTGATTACATTCAGACTGGGGAACAAAGCCCAGCCTTGGAGCAGGGAGACCTCGCTGGAGAACTTTCCCTGAAAAGGAAGCTGGGGTGGGGCAGGAAAAGGTCAGAAAGTCAGCTGGACCCAGGAGCATCCCCACAACAGCCTCTTCACTTCCTTGGTGACAGAGTCCTTAGCCTCTTAGCAGTTCACTTTTCTCATCTGTAAAGAGAGAATGATTTTGTCAATCGCCTAGAGGCATGGAGAAGATTAAACAGAAGCGTATATGTGGATGCCTGGCTTCTAGTCTGGCCTTCAGATTCATGGCAGATGCAAAGGAAATAGGAGTTTGTAGAGACTGTCCCAGGGAGTGTTGGGTGCCCTGGGCCAGTCTTTCAGAGGAACCTGCAGCCCAGGTGAGCCCCTCTGTTCTTGGCACAGACTGTTCTGGGAATGCAAGCTTCTTAAGAGGCCCATTGATCCCCATGATGTTCCAGAAAAGAATGGCCAAGGAATATGAGAAGGAGTTTACACTCAGCTCCTTCTGGGTCCTCTCCATCAACCTGGCTCTGGGGTGTGGGAGGGGTAGGAGTGTCCTCTCAGGTGCTGAGGAGGGACCACCTGCAGGGTGGATTTGGTACAGAGACCTCAGGCCTCGTGGGTCTTTTAAAAGCTGCTTTGACTTCTCCTTGGAGCTGGTGCTTTGAAGGATACCGTGGCGAAACTTGTGTGTCTGTCTATTGTAGCACTTTTTTATTTTCAGAAAAAAAAAAAAAATGAGAAGCCAAACAGACAAAAATAGAGCTAATAGTACTTGGTGGACCCATGTACCTCTCACTAAGCCTTAGACCCGGTCAACATAAGGCCAGTCTTGCTTTATCTACTTCCCAACCCCTATCTTTTCCCTCCCCCTGCTAGATTAAGTTTAAAGCTAACCCCAGATGTAATGTTATCTGTAAAGACTTTAGCATGTATCTCTAAGAGATAACGCTTTTATTGTTTAAGTATAACCACAATACCATTATTCTGACTTTTAAAAATTAACATAATTGTGATGTCTTTCTAATTCAGAAGATCTATCTGTATACAGCTTGCTTTGCAAGTTTTGGAGGGGGACAGTTCAGTTCAGGTCAGTCGCTCAGTCGTGTCCGACTCTTTGCGACCCCTGGCACGCCAGGCCTCCCTGTTCATCACCATCTCCCAGAGTTCACTCAGACTCACGTCCATCGAGTCCGCGATGCCATCCAGCCATCTCATCCTCGGTCGTCCCCTTCTCCTCCTGCCCCCAATGCCTCCCAGCATCAGAGTCTTTTCCAATGAGTCAACTCTTCTCATGAGGTGGCCAAAGTACTGGAGTTTCAGCTTTAGCATCATTCCTTCCAAAGAAACCCCAGGGCTGATCTCCTTCAGAATGGACTGATTGGATCTCCTTGCAGTCCAAGGGACTCTCAAGAGTCTTCTCCAACACCACAGTTCAAAAGCATCCATTCTTCGGTGTTCAGCCTTCTTCACAGTTCAACTCTCACATCCATACATGACCACAGGAAAAACCAGAACCTTGACTAGACGGACCTTAGTCGTCAAAGTAATGTTTCTGCTTTTGAATATACTATCTAGGTTGGTCATAACTTTCCTTCCAAGGAGTAAGCGTCTTTTAATTTCATGGCTGCAATCTCCATCTGCAGTGATTTTGGATAAGTCTGACACTGTTTCCACTGTTTCCCCATCTATTTCCCATGAAGTGATGGGACCAGATGCCATGATCTTAGTTTTCTGAATGTTGAGCTTTAAGCCAACTTTTTCACTCTCCTCTTTCACTTTCATCAAGAGGCTTTTTAGCTCCTCTTCACTTTCTGCCATAAGGGTGGTGTCATCTGCATATCTGAGGTTATTGATATTTCTCCCAGCAATCTTGATTCCAGCTTGTGTTTCTTCCAGCCCAGCGTTTCTCATGATGTACTCTGCATATAAGTTAAATAAGCAGGGTGACAATATACAGCCTTGATGTACTCCTTTTCCTATTTGGAACCAGTCTGTTGTTCCATGTCCGGTTCTAACTGTTGCTTCCTGACCTGCATATAGGTTTCTCAAGAGGCAGGTTAGGTGGTCTGGTATTCCCATCTCTTTCAGCATTTTCCACAGTTTCTTGTGATCCACACAGTCAAAGGCTTTGGCATAGTCAATAAAGGAGAAATAGATGTTTTTCTGGAACTCTCTTCCTTTTTCCGTGATCCAGCGGATGTTGGCAATTTGATCTCTGGTTCCTCTGCCTTTTCTAAAGCCAGCTTGAACAGAGAGGCAAAAACTGGTCCTTCTAATGTCTGGTTTCTGTGACTAGAGATTCCCCTGTTCCCTTTGAGGGTGATAATGAAGAATATGGGGAATCAATATCTTGGGACCATGGATTGGTAGCCTCTTCATTCCAAGTGTTCCCAGGGACACAGCAGGAAAGCGAAGTGAAATGAAAGTGTTAGTCGCTCAGCTGTGTTGGACTCTTTGTGACTCCATAGACTGTAGCCCATGAGGCTCCTCTGTCCATGGAATATTCTCCAGGCGAGAATACTGGAGTAGGTAGCCATTCCTTTCTCTAGGGGATCTTCCTGACCCAGGGATTGAGCGCGGGTCTCCTGCGTTGCAAGCATGTTCCCAGGGACATAGCGGCAGAGGCGTCCAATTGATAGATTGAGTCTAGATGTGGGGAGGAGGAAAAATGGGAGTAAAGAGAGAGAGGCGGGAGGAAGGGAAGAACCGAGTGAATGGCCTTGCCCCTTCCATGCGCCCATGGCCAGCATCCAGCACCAGCCTGCTCCCGCTGCCAGCCACCGCGTGCCCAGTGCTCCTGTGTGTGTGTCTGTCCAAGCCCACACAGGGGTCACTGCACCAAGTGCTCATCCCACCCAGGGGCTGGGTGCTTGTAGTGCCATAGGTGTCGTACTTTGTCACAGGGGAGTCCCCAGGGTTCCGGGATGTGGCAGGAAGTGAGCAGTAGTGCCCGATTCTGATCTCAGTCTGTTTGACTGGAGCCTGCTTTTCCCTGGCACAGCTCCCAGCCTCCAGGCCTGGGGAGACCACATGCAGGGCTGGTGTTCAGGAGGTGGTGGCTGTCACCGACATTAGAATAGTGACAAGCTCCCACGTTTTAAACTCTTCCCTAGGCCTCCCAAGTGCCCTGGCCAGCCATGACCTTTACCAGGACCCCTTGGGACTCACCAGTAACCATCAGCTATGGGATTAACGCCGGCACAGTAGGAGCGCCTGGGACTGTAGCCTGTGCTCATTCTGACTGGTTGTCAGATACAGAGACCATCCCCTGGTTTTATGTGTGATGACTGTGAGTCATTTTATACGTGTGCGTGTGTGTGTGTGTGTGTCTGTGTACATGTGTTCATATACAGAGCATTACCAGGAAGGAACATCCTTGCTGGGAGCATTTGCTAGTCATTGTTTTGAGGGCTCACTGCATCCACAGAATGGGCTGTCAGGGCAGGAATATACTCTGAGCCTGCCCAAAGATCCATTCACAGGATGCTTTAATTTTCCCCTCTGCCTCTTTTTTCACCATTTTCACCAGCGGTAGAACTCTGAGCAGTCTCTAGAATGCTCTATGTAGGCCAACTTATCCACCCTTCCTGGGAACCCACCCAGGAGGGAGAGCAGGGTGGGCTGCCACAGTTCCTGGGAGTACCAGGGATGAAGGTCCTCCCTTACCAAGGATGCTGGTGGGGCAGTGTGGGCCCAAACCAGTCCAGCAGGATTGCTACCCTCTCCCACGCCTGGAGACAGCCAGCATCTAGGAGCTTAGAGTCCATGGGACCATTAGGCCACATTAGAATGGTACTGGCCACCAAGGGTGCAGTTGGAGGTCCCAGGTCTCAGGTGCAGGTAGAGGCCAGTGTTTAGATACAGGAAGATTATTGTGAATCAGCGCAGGGATCGAGCAATTGCTGGTGCTCCCAGGCAGCCCAATCTGTGATCTGGTCAGAAGGCCATGCCAGCCAAGGTGGACACGGGTATCTATGGAGCCACTGTGCAGATTTCAGGATCCAGAGGCCCAGCCCAGCTGACAGAGGTGTATATAGACTGGTTGTCCCTTTAACTGCCTTTACTGTGCAAGACACGGTCTGAAGTGTTTCTGTGATACTCCGCTTCACCAGGAAAGAAGACAGCGGTACCATGATGCTGAGCAAGGGACCAGGATCACATAGCTGGGAAGTGACTGAGCCAGACTGTGAGCTCCAGCTGCCACCTTGCTGTCCCTGCTCTGACTCAGACCATCCTGCAGTGCCTGGGGCCCCGGCACTCTGGACGCCACGTCCAGAGCTGTTGACTCAGACCTGTCCCCTTTGCTGCTGGTCTTTTAGTGCTTTGGGTCCTGAGCACCACCAAACAGGGAGCGATGGACAGAAATCAAGACTCGGCCCACTCAGCAAGATGGAGCACTGGGAGAGGACCCAGGGGTCCCGATTCCCAGAACCAAGCTCTTAGGACTATTGCCTGTTCAGTTCAGTTTAGTTCAGTCGCTCAGTTGTGTCCAACTCTTTGCGACCCCATGAATCGCAGCACGCCAGGCCTCCCTGTCCATCACCAACTCCTGGAGTTCACTCAAACTCACGTCCATCGAGTCGGTGATGCCATCCAGCCATCTCATCCTCGGTCGTCCCCTTTTCTACCTGCCCCCAATCCCTCCCAGCATCAGGGTCTTTTCCAGTGAATCAGCTCTTCGCATGAGGTGGCCAAAGTACTGGAGTTTCAGCTTTAGCATCATTCCTTCCAAAGAACACCCAGGACTGATCTCCTTCAGAATGGACTGGCTGGATCTCCTTGCAGTCCAAGGGACTCTCAAGAGTCTTCTCCAACACCACAGTTCAAAAGCATCAATTCTTCGGTGCTCAGTTTTCTTCACAGTTCAACTCTCACATCCATACATGACCACTGGAAAAACCATAGCCTTGACTTAGACGTAACTTGGTTGACAAAGTAATGTCTCTGCTTTTTAATATACTGTCTAAGCTGGTCATAACTTTTCTTCCAAGGAGTAAGCATCTTTTAATTTCATGGCTGCAGTCACCATCTGCAGTGATTTTGGAGCCCAAAAAAATAAAGTCTGACACTGTTTCCACTGTTTCCCCATCTATTTCCCATGAAGTGATGGGACCAGATGCCATGATCTTAGTTTTCTGAATGTTGAGCTTTAAGCCAACTTTTTCACTCTCCTCTTTCACTTTCATCAAGAGACTTTTTAGTTCCTCTTCACTTTCTGCCATAAGGGTGGTGTCATCTGCATATCTGAGGTTCTTGATATTTCTCCTGGCAATCTTGATTCCGGTTTGTGCTTCATCCAGCCCATTGCCTGTTGGTATGGTATAAAAACCCTGTGGGTCCACATATGGCCCAGTTTCTCTCGTGGAGAGCAATAGGCTTCTCACCTTGGCAAACGTGTTTTCTCTAGCCCCTTTTCCTGGGGTCTGTGCCCCACTGCAGAGCCACTCTCAGGGAGCGGCCCTAAAGCCATCTCTCTTTCTAACCTGTTTGCAGGGCTCTGGAGCTCACCAGTGGCAAAGACGAGATCTCCTTGTTGGTGGAGCAGGAGTTCTTGAGCCTCACCAAAGAGCACCTCATCCTGGTCACCAAGAGCTCGGGGGAGCTGGAGGCACCCAGAAGCAATGCTGAGGGGCCCAGACAGCCAGCCCCCTGCCTTCTCATGCCTTCACTGGTGTCCAGCAGCAGTGAGCACCCAGGAGCCTCCGTCATGGCTGGTGACAAGCTCCTGGAGCCAAAGGTGGCCGTGTCAGTCGTTGGCAGCCGGCCAGACTGTGATTCTGCCACGTCTACGGTCACGGGCATCCTGCGTGCTGCCAAGGTCAAGAGTGCCAAGGGGACAGAGGACAGGAGTCGCAGCCTGGGGGCCTCCAGCTCGGAGATCAGCAAGCTCCTGGCTCAATTCCCATTGAAGTCCACAGAAATGTCCAAGGCCCCCGACAGCAAGATGGTGTTGGAGGAGACCAGGGTCATCAAGGACTTCCTGCAGAGCAGCATGTTCAGTGGCCCTGGACCCAGAGAGCCCGCGGGGCTGGGCCCGTTCCTTCTGCTGCCTCCCCCGCCTCCGCCTGTGACTCCCAACAAACTCCCCGAGCTCCCTGCTCAGAAGAAGCAGCTTCCAGTGTTTGCCAAGATCTGCTCCAAGCCCGAGGCTGACCCCATCGTGGAGGGGTACCAACTGATGGGTGAGTGGGGCTGGGAGCAGGGCTAGGAGGCATGCTTGCTAGGAGGAGAAACTTAGCACGTGGGCTGCATCAGGCACACAGAGCATCGCTGTGCAAAGTAGGGCGAGGTAGCCTTGCTGATGAGCATGGTCCCGGGGTGCAGGCTGTTTTCAGCCCCCACAGCCCTCCTCTGCCGGATGCTCATATACAGGGCACGTCTCATGTAACCAGACATGGTGGCCCTGAATCCAATACACTTTGGGAAGAGGGAGAGGCCTGTTTTGTAACCGACTGGGTTTTTAAATCCATAGGCACCTGAGGACATTGAACGAAGCATTTACCCTTGCTGGATCCAGGGTGAAAGTGCAGCCAGGGGACTCTGAGCTGAATAGGAGGGAATTTAACTGGCTTCTGATGGAGGCTCCTGTCCTGACCATGATGCCTGGTCTCCTCTCCCGGGGATAGGGGGTGAATGTGTAAACTCTCCGGGTGCAGGCAGACTGCTGGCCCTGGGGTTTGTTCCCGGGGACTCCAGGGCTTTGGCAAAGTGCATTCCCACTCCTAAATCGAGGAGTCCGCACCCTCCCCGGATTGCCTCCCCAAATTCCAGGATTCTGCATTTTGTGTCTGTTCTGATCCAGCTACTCAGCCTGGATGGTTCCAAGAAGGAAGATTGGCAGCAGTGACACTTGCTTGCCATCAGCAGTCACTGGGAGGAAGCTGGAAGAAAAACTCCCCCCAGGTTGTGAGAGATGGGTAAAGGAGAGATGCCTGTATTGGGAGGGCCCAGATCCATCTTCCTAAGAAAACAGGGACACAGTCACCCTAGAGAACATTCTGTAGGAGCATTTTAAGAACCCAAGGACTCCAAACTGTGGATGGCATGCTGGACTCTGGGTCCTGGGCAGGCCTCCAGGGGTCCAGGGGCTCTGGGGACGATAAGCTGTGTATGTGAGATGATGGGGCATACCCGGGGGAGGAGATGTGCCTCCCACCTCCTTCTCTCCTCTGTCAGACAGGGCTGCTGGTTTGGAGACAGTTCTGTCCCACACCCCTTCCCACCATTTGCGTGTGTGTGTACAGGTGTGTGATTGAAGGTGTGCTGAGAGGAACTTTGCAGATGGAAATGCAGTCTGGGCACATCTGAGTGTAACCCTTCTGTGTGTGTAGCTGTGTATGTGTGTGAGCACGCGAAAGGAATGGCAGGAAGGGATGTGTGTGTGTGTGTGTCTGTGTATATAGCCTTTGGAAGAGGGAGCGTTGGAGATGAGTGAGTGGCAAGTGTGTTTCAGGTGGCTGGGGTGGGCTGTGATGGCAGGTGTGTGGGCCTCTGGGGAGAGGGCTATTATTAGTGGGTACTGTTATCTCAGCACTGGCTGGGGGCCACACTCTGCAACCAGACAAGCTCTAGGAAAAGACACCAGGGACATGTTTTGCTAAAAACTGTCATTTTCTTCTGGCTCAGGCTAGAGCAGCTTTCTCCTTTGCTGGGATGGCAGTAAGCAGGCAGGCCCCATCCTGTCCAGACTCAGCCCCAAGGCCATGGGCTAGTGGGACTAAGAGTTGGTGGGATCGTGTCCACTCCCAACAGGTGATTCTGGGCACAAGCCCTCTGATCCTATTGCTACCAGCATGATCCACTGTGCCCGCCATGTGTCCAGTGCCATTTCACAGCCAAGCTCCATGGAGACCAGGACCTCCAAGCTGGGAGAAGCATGAAGGTGCTGAGAGCAAGGCCCTCTTCTCTGCTTCAGCCAAGCAGTGCCTTAAAAAAAAAAAAAAAAAAATATATATATATATATATATATATATATATATGTATATATATTATACGCTTCTCTGGTGGCTCAGCAGTAAAGAATTGGCCCGCAATACAGGAGACCCAGATTATTTGGGTTCAGTCCCTGGATCAGGAAGATCCCCTGAAGGAGGGCATGGCAACCCACTCCAGTATTCTTGCTGGGAAAATCCTATGGACAGAGGAGCCTGGCAGGCTACAGTCCATAGGGTCACAAAGAGTCGGACGTAACTGAGCATACACGAACCATGTATTTACGCTTGCAGTATGGTGCATCCCCCTGCCATACTTTGTTGGAAGAAAGAGTTTTGTTGGAAGAAAGAGTTCCATTGCTCAAAAGGAAAATCGGGTGAAAAGCCACTGTTGTAGGGGGATCCTTGGTGGTCCAGGCAGTGTCCTTGCACAAGGGAGACTTGGTCTGTTTGGAGAGAGAGAGCTGAGCCTGGCACCGGCAGCAGCCAGTGGCTCACTCGTGCCTCTGTGCCTTTGCCTGCGGTCACCCATGGCTCTGGGTGCAGGGCCTTGCTGCAGACCTCCTCCTCCTGGAATCCCTCCGGTCCTCAGACAGAAGCTGTCTCAGCCGCCCTCTTCCCCCGCTGTGTCCCTCCATCACCTCACGGTCCCCATCTGCCTTGTCCCGGAGCTATTTCTGGGTCTGTCTCTCTCTTCCTCCGTGTTGTGAGTTCCTGCTGGGCCAAGTCTGGCTCTGACTCATCCAAGTGTCCCCAGGACTCAGGTCAGAGCCTGGCGCTGATGAGTGTGCTGAATCGCCACGACGACTTAGCAAGAGGAGAGTCTCTGACAAGGGACCAGCTGCGTGTTGTGTGGGAATGTGTCTGCGCCAACCACCCCCCCCCCCACACCGCCACTAAGCCAAGTGTGCTCCCTGAAGACAGGAACTATCCGGAACCTTTGTGATCCAACCTACAAATGGTTAGCGGGAAGGAAGGGAGGCAAAAAGAGGGAGAAAGGAAGAAGCGGCAGGGAGGAAAAGAGGAAGGAAGAAAAGAAAGAAAAGAAGGTAAGGAAAGAGAGGGAACTAAAAGGGAGGAAGTTTTTTAAGGAGGAGAGAATGGGATTAGGGAAGGGAGGATGGATGAGTGGATGGAAGGAAGGAAAGATGGATGGGTGGGTAAAAGGATGGATGGATGGGTGGACAGACGGAAGAAGACAAGAATGGATGAATGCACTCATGCATGCAAGGGTGTGAGACCGTCATGGGCGCTGGTCAGGGAAGGCTTCAGGGACTGGACTTGGACTGAACTTGGTTGAGAGAGAGCCCAGAGTGGTGGGAGTCTCAGGTGTGCTGCGGAGGATCCATGACTTTGTCCACAAGACCATGCTCCCCCCATCCAGCACGTGGTCTTCCAGAGTCACTGACTCAGCTTCTCTCCTGCTCTAGAACGGAACCCAGGTGCCAAGGAGCTGACCAGGGGCCGAGAGAGCCTCTTTCTCAGCCAGTGGTCCCCGAGCCGGAAGGACACCTGTGGTGAGGAGGGTGGCAGTGACCCCGTGGCTCTGCTGGCCAAGAAGCCTGCCTGGCAGGCTGAGAAGAACCTGCTCTATGAGGTCCTTGGGGCCACCAAGAACCCAAGCGGGCAGCTGAAACTTCGTGGCAAAGTGGAGGTGGACAGGCTGGAGCTGAAACGTAAGCTGACCCTGCCCAGATCTCTCTATGCAGGAAGAGAGTCTGTGCAGGAAGGGATTTCAGAAACCCTCATAGGCCCCTAGAGTAGCTCTGTCCTCAAATGGCTGTCATCCATGGGCAGGTCACTGTCTTTCCCTAGTCCTGTAAGATGGGGAAATGGCTTTCTTCCTGTGTCACCCCTACAGGGAAGAGCTCAAGAAATCTAGCTGACTTTCAGGGGTCACATGGGCCTTATTGGTGGTTAATTTGAATATAGCCCTGACTCAGCATGTCTTATGTCCCCTCAAGTTGCCTGAGCCAAAGAAAATCCCGTGCTTTAAGATTATTTCTACATTTTGAAAAAAAAAAAAAAAAGATTATTTCTACATTTCGATTATTCACGTCTCAGCTTTCTCTCCCTTGTACATCTAAAACTGTTTTAGTAAAACATTCTCCCCTCAACAAAAGGTGCTAAAAAGGGGACACTGATACCCCATCTCTAACTCTTAATCCCACAGGACATATTATAGAAGGAAAGAATCCAGGATTCATATCCTGAAACAACTCCATCAAATATCATTCATTCAGACTAATTTGGGATCTTACCAAAGGGGATTATATAATATTTTTAAATATTTTTAAAAAATGACTCTGGCATAGATGCAACACCTACATAAGGTCCTCGCTGTTGCCAAGTACATGTCCCCAGTGGGGTGCTTTAACAATTTGATAAGAATGGCTTCCCACAGCGTAGCAATTGTTTGTATCAAACTGGATTTTTCCGAAGCACTTGAAGGAATATAGTTTTGCACGTAGGTGAGACAAGCTGGTTGATTGTATCTCTTGCTAATCTGCCTCCTTACTTGTGAGTCGTGAAGGAGATGCTCCATGGCAGACCATGCTGGGCCTCTCACCCCTTCCACGTTGGCAAGGTGTGAACTAACAGTGTTTTCCTTGAGCTTTGAAGAACGCTCTGGGAGCCTTAAAATACCTGACCTGTGAGAACACTAACCCTGGGGGCAGTCATGGAGCTGGGGCAGGCTGGCCTCTCCCTTCCTCAATCACGAAACGTTCTACCTCTCCTGTGACTTACAGTTAACCCACCTGTGACCGGGGCCGACAAGAACAACCTCAAGTACACGGGGAACGTGTTCACCCCACGCTTTGCCACCGCTTTGACCTCAGCAACCCTGAACCAGCCCCTCTGGCTCAACCTGAACTACGCACCTCCGCCCGTGTTCACAAACCCCTCCACCTTCCCCCAGTACCAGGTGAGTGAGCAGGTCCGGGCCCAGTTATCCGGTGGTGGCCGTCCAGGGAGGCGCTGAGGCTCACAAGGAGCCTCATTCACAAAGAGCCGTGGGCTCATTAGTTACTTTCTTCATAGGGACACCATCAGACCGACTGCCAGATACGTGTGCGCATGCATCTCACACACACACACACACACACACACGCACACACACACGCACACGCACACACACACGCACACACACGCACGCACACACACGCGCGCACACACACGCGCGCACACACACACGTGCACACACACGCACACACGCACACACGCACGCACACACACACGCACACGCGCACACACGCACACGCACGCACACGCACACACACGCACACACGCGCGCGCACACACGCGCACACACGCACGCGCACACACACAAGCGCGCACACACGCGCACACACGCGCACACACACACGCACACACACTCACACACACGTGCACACACACGTGCGCACACACGCGCACACACGCACACACACACGTGTGCCTGTTTCTCATTTTCCTTTGTCTGGATTCCGGCTCACTCTGTGCTGTGTCTTTCAGAGCCGCTTGGCTAATCCTGGGCTCTGAAGTACCTGGGCTCCCAGGGAAGCCTGACCGACGGCACAGTCCTCGTTTCCCACCGCCTCCTGGGGCTTGCTTTGTAGTCGGATGACACGTGTCCTGGATTACTTGGGACAGTCCCCGTTTTGGTCTTTTGTCCCAGCATAATTATTCATTGTACCCCCTTTCACTCTCAAGTGTCCCGCTGCAGATGACAAATTATGTGGCCGTTTTATTTCAACTGCAACCTAGCAATCTTAGCTTCTACCGGCTGAGGTGGCTTGGCACACAGTCTTGGTCTTGGACTGAGAGCTAAGAGGCGTCAGACACAAAGGGGTGGGGGAAACGCTTGCAAGGCTGACGGTTTTACTCACACAACTTATTTACTCCGGGAAAATGTAGTTTCTTTCGTTCGTCTATTTAACTTAATCTCCTGTAAGAGCTGCCACCCACTGGGTAGAGAGATGAAAAAAAAATCAAATAAATGTCCATTCTGATTTAAACCATAGTCCGAACCAAGAGCTTAAATAGTCCCTCCAGGTAGTGTTCCGTTGCTCCACGACAGGTGCTCAGCGCCTAAGATTTCTCAGTCTTCTCTCCCCTCCCTGGCTGCTTGCCAGAATGGCGTGCAGGTGTACAGAAGGGGCAGGCCCCTGGGAGCCTGCTGCCCCAGCCCAGCCTGGCCGAGCCCAGGGAGGGCAAAGAGAGAAGGAGATCCAACCTGAAGATCTTCTCGTTCTGCCCCTGTGCCCCTCCCCCTTCCACTGCCCCTGGGCTCCCAGTGGTATTTCCTCCTCCTCCACTGCAGCAGGCTTAGCATCCTGCATGAGAGGTGGGTCTTCTCTACTCCATGTGAAGCCCCTCTGAGCTGGCCCGCTGGACTTAGCCCCTGATTCTTAAAACAGGAACTGAAGTAAAGGGGTTTAGCATGGTCCTTTCTCTCCAAAGTTCTCTCCACCCTCTTTCTCAAGCCCCACCTTTGAGGTGAGACGGTGTAAGGAAGCGTGATCCATGGGAAAACCCCAGGTGCATCCATCCTGAATCTACCATATGCTCTCCTGGAGAAATACCCTGTTCACATCCTCATTGGTTCACCAGCTCCTTCACTGAAGTTCCTCCACCCTTGCACATTTGTTATTGAGTCATTTATCCCCGATGTACTCATTTGTATGTATTTATTTTCTCATTTAAACAATTAAAAAAAAAACCAAACTCCTTGCTTCACACTGACTGCAGGCTGGGGATTCCAAGGTGACTAGGAAGCTCGGAGTCCAGTATGAGTCAGGGACAAATCCAAGGCCAGCACGGTGTGCCCCTCACCTCTGAGAGAGAAACAACTGCATACTTTTATTTAGTGTAAATTGATTCACTCTCAAATGCACTCACTCACGGGGCTCACCATGTAAAGCTAATTTGCAGTGGTTTGTTTTGTAAAGAGGTGACAGTCTCTCTGCTATGTTAACTTCTTCTGACTTGACTTTTGGCATGGGTGAGATTTGGAAGTATTCTTCTAGCAAGAAGGTCGTTTGTCTTCAGAGATGCTGGTGTTTGCATCACAGGGCTGACGCTGAGCTTCCTGGGCCTCTGGGCAGAAAGGCCCTGGCTGGTAGGGCCCCTTGCTTCTGTGCAGCACTTTAGACGCTGACTGAGCCCAGCCGAAGTCACTTGTACACGCCGACCCTCCCAAGGGGTAACAACAGACAGCGTGACTTACCTTTTCCCAGCTTCTCATGATTTCATGATACCAACCAGCTTCAAGACAGCTGATCAAGGGGTCTGATATAATCAAAAGAAGCCAGGTTTTAGAATCATCAGAATTGGATTTAAGGGAATTGTGCTACTTGCGAGCTGTGTGGCCTTGGGCAAGTTAGCCAAATGTTCTGAGCCCTGGTCTCCTCACCTATGAAATGGCCTCATAATAATTACAGCGGCAGCAAATAGTTGAGTCAATTGTAAGGTTAATTGAGTCCATGGATGGGAAAGGGCTTTGTAAAATCTCAAGTATGATACAGATGTTGGTTCTTATTGTTGTTCAGCCCTGGTCTTCCTGGGACACGGGGTCAGGGAGGTCTGCAGACCTTGAGAAGGCACACAGGAGAAACAGGGAACAGTCTATCCCAGTCTCTCTTTCCTGCTTGACGTTAGGAATAAAGATGAGGTCCCAAATCCAGTTTACTCAGAGCTTTGCAGGGGACGGACGAAGAGCCGTGGAAGACTAACTCCCCAGCACCCAGGAGCTCCAAAGAGAATCCCAGCTGCTTGGCACAAAGGAATTCTGCTCCCAATTAAGGAGGGCGGACGCCTGCAAAGAGGTCACAGCCTCAAGCAAAGAGGAATGGATGTGTATTTCCCTTTGCTTGTGATTTCATAGAATTGCAATTTGAACAACTAGAAATCCCCTTCAAGTCACTGAGGGCTGCTCGTACTGATGAATATGGCATCGTCTCCTGAAAACCTACCCCATGATGGAGCAGGGACGAGTGGTCACATATCCTAAGGGTCGCCTCGCCCAGAAAGGCGTGGGGAGGACGGTGGCCCAGGGGAGTTGGCTGTGGAAAGCAGGGCTGAGCGCTGATGGGGAGGTGGTGAAACAGAAGAGGGGAACTTAGAATGTGGCCTTGGAGCCCACTGAGGCCTGGGCACGGGCAGGGCAGCCCCATTAGCTGACTTCCCTGCCCTAGTTCAGACCATGCCCGGGCTCACAGGCTGGTTGTGGGGGTAAGTGGGGCTGCCCTGGGCCTTAGAGCTTGAAGAAAAGGCAAGCTTGTGCACTGGATTCAAGTGATGGAGGGGTTGGTGGATGTGGGGAAGCCCCGGCCACGGTCAAGTGCAGGTGCATGGGAGCAGAGAACAAGGAAGGCCCTGAGAGGATTTGCGCCTAGGAGAGCTGGGAGGCCTTCCCCAGAACCCCACATCAGGGATTTGGAGCCTTTTACGAGCAGTCCAGGGGCCCTGAGGAAGTCATCAAGGGCAGCTCAGCCATCAGCGCTCTGATGACTGGCTCTGCGGAGTGCATGATGGAGGCAGCATCTCTGGTGTGGAATCTTCTGGAAAGACATATTCTGGTCTGAGGGGTGCCTTGGGTTTTGAGCCGCATCTTATGGATTAACTCTGTATTGGCAGGTAGGGGCAGCCTGGGCCTGGACGAGTCATGAGCCGACCCCACCCACAGCAGCAGTTCTGCTGTGTGTGTTTGTGTGTGTGTGTGTGTGTGTGTGTGTATGCACAGGGACACCAAAGGCCACTCTGGACAGAGTTGTGAATAAAATTTCTACTTACCATTGGGCTGAGCTGCCAGGCAGCTTCTTCAAGTGGTGGGAGCAGTGGGGATAGGGGGCAGACAGTGAGAGATGGTAAAAGCACCGAGCACTGGCAGAATCCTTACTACATGCTGGGTACTATTCTGGGCCCTTTAGACAGATTAGCTCATGTATCTTCACGACAGTCTTTATCATCCGGTACAGACACAGGCATACTTGTGGGCAGACAGACACCCAGCAACAGAGACCCAGACTAACACACCTGGGTTCACAGGCGCACATTTGCACACAGAAACACATGGCCGCAGACACAGATGGAAGCCCACAGGCCAGCGTGTTTAAACAAACATGAGGGAACCTAGCACACACGACACAGACAGCCTCAGCACCTCCTGCCTTGGGCCAGGAATGGGCTTTGGCGAAGGGCGCTTAGAAAAGGGCATAGACACCAACAGAGATCATCTGGCTACCTTTACAGGCTTTGCAAGCTTAAACACACATAATTTCAGACACAAGGGAACAGAGGCTCAGAGAGGTGAAATGATTTGCTCAAGGTCACACAGCCTAAGGAGCAGATCTGGATTTCAAAAGACAGCAGGTCCCTAAAGCTCATGTCTTACATATTCAATCAAAAGGCTGTGAATCTTGCTAACCAGGGGCTTCCTGTGTGGTGTGAGGCATGCCCGCTCAACCTGATTCCAGCTGGACTAAGCAACTGGGGGTCATGGGTGGTGGGCTGGACTCTGCTGTGTCTGGAGATCCAGGCAAGGGAGCTGGAAGCTGAGCTGAGTGGCTGCCATTCTCTGGCAGGGAGCCTATCACCCCATGGCAGTGAGTCCCTCCGTTCTCTCCCCAGGGCCTGTATCCTCAGCGGGCAGCCAGGATGCCCTACCAGCAGACCCTGCACCCCCAGGTGGGGTGTTACTCCAGACAGGTGAGTCGATGACCTCCTCACCTCTGTCCCAGCCCATGGAGGCCTTCAGGTCAGAAGGATGTCTGCCCCCTTGTCTTTGTCCAGCTGGTCACCAGCCATGCTTTCTGGCCCCAAGTTACATTTGACCCCAAGTTACAGACACAAGCACCAAAATGCATGCGGCCACAAAGCAGTGTCCCCAGGAGACAATGCTGGCTGGTGCTTACAGAGCCATTACTGTGCGCCAGGGCCTTACCTGCGTTCGTTTATTCCTCAGAACCACCCTACGAGGTAGAGTCAAGATGAGGAAACGGAGACACAGAGAGATGAAATAATTTGCCTGAGTTAGCCTTTGCTGTGGCAACAAACAGCCTCAATGTCTCAGAGGCTTTAAGCAATACGATGTTTAATTTTCACCCAAATATCTACAGGTTGACTGAGCTGCACTGGGGTTGGGTTCAAGCCTTTTTTAAGTGTCCCCCTTCTGGGCCCAGGCGGAAGATCACTTTTGTGCCTGCCATGCTGGATGGGGGTAGTGTGGGAGGGCTCAGAGCTGGGACGGGATTGTGTTCGCCCACCTTCCACCGGCCTGAGCTGATCACACGGCCTGGCCCCGCATCGCTTGGGCTGGGAGTCACAGCCCTCCCATGGTCTCCTCAGCTAAAATACAAGACACCTCAGTCCAGTTCAGTCACTCAGGCATGTCTGACTCTCTGAGACCCCATGAATTGCAGCACGCCAGGCCTTCCTGTCCATCACCAACTCCTGGAGTTCACTCAAACTCACATCCATTGAGTCGGTGATGCCATCCAGCCATCTCATCCTTTGGTGTCCCCTTCCCCTCCTGCCCCCAATCCCTCCCAGCACCAGGGTCTTTCCAGTGAATCAACTCTTCACATGAGGTGGCCAAAGTACTGGAGTTTCAGCTTCAGCATCATTCCCTCCAAAGAACACCCAGGGCTGATCTCCTTTAGGATGGGCTGGTTGGATCTCCTTGTAGTCCAAGGGACTCTCAAGAGTCTTCTCCAACAACACAGTTCAAAAGCATTAATTCTTCAGTGCTCAGCTTTCTTCACAGTCCAACTCTCACATCCATACATGACCACTGGAAAAACCATAGCCTTGACTAGACAGACCTTTGTTGGCACAAAGTAATGTCTCTGCTTTTGAATATGCTATCTAGGTTGGTCATAACTTTCCTTCCAAGGAGTAAGCGTCTTTTAATTTCATGGCTGCAATCACCATCTACCTGCTCCAGGTAGCAGGTCATCGAGTGAGTTTGGAGCCCCCCAAAAATAAAGTCTGACACTGTTTTCACTGTTTCCCCATTTATTTCCCATGAAGTGATGGGACCAGATGCCATGATTTTCGTTTTCTGAATGTTGAGATTTAAGCCAGCTTTTTCACTCTCCTCTTTCACTTTCATCAAGAGGCTTTTTAGTTCCTCTTCACTTTCTGCCATAAGCGTACTATCATCTGCATATCTGAGGTTATTGATATTTCTCCCAGCAATCTTGATTCCAGCTTGTGCTTCTTCCAGCCCAGCGTTTCTCATGATGTACTCTGCATAGAAGTTAAATAAGCAGGGTGACAATATACAGCCTTAATGTACTCCTTTTCCTATTTGGAACCAGTCTGTTGTTCCATGTCCAGTTCTAACTGTTGCTTCCTGACCTGCATACAGGTTTCTCAAGAGGCAGGTCAGGTGGTCTGGTATTCCCATCTCTTTCAGCATTTTCCACAGTTTATTGTGATCCACACAGTCAAAGGCTTTGGCAGAGTCAATAAAGCAGAGATAGATGTTTTTCTGGAACTCTCTTGCTTTTTCCATGATCCAGCGGATGTTGGTAATTTGATCTCTGGTTCCTTTGCCTTTTCTAAAACCAGCTTGAACATCTGGAAGTTCACGGTTCATGTGTTGCTGAAGCCTGGCTTGGAGAATTTTGAGCATTACTTTACTAGCGTGTGAGATGAGCGCAATTGTGCGGTAGTTTGAGCATTCTTTGAAATTGCTTTTCTTTGGGATTGGAATGAAAACTGACCTCTTCCAGCCCTATGGCCACTGCTGAGTTTTCCAAATTTGCTGGCATATTGAGTGCAGCACTTTCACAGCATCATCTTTCAGGATTTGAAATACCTCCACTGGAATTCCATCACCTCCACTAGCTTTGTTCATAGTGATGCTTTCTAAGGCCCACTTGACTTCACATTCCAGGATGTCTGGCTCTAGGTGAGTGATCACACCATCGTGATTATCTGGGTCATGAAGATCTTTTTTTGTACAGTTCTTCAGTGTATTCTTGCCACCTCTTCTTAATATCTTCTGCTTCTGTTAGGTCCAGACCATTTCTGTCCTTTATCGAGTCCATCTTTGCATGAAATATTCCCTTGGTATCTCTAATTTTCTTGAAGAGACCTCTAGTCTTTCCCATTCTGTTGTTTTCCTCTATTTCTTTGCATTGATTGCTGAGGAAGGCTTTCTTATCTCTTCTTGCTATTCTTTGGAACTCTGCATTCAGATGCTTATATCTTTCCTTTTCTCCTTTGCGTTTCACTTCTCTTCTTTTTCATAGCTATCTGTAAGGCCTCCTCAGACAGCCTTTTAGCTTTTCTGCATTTCTTTTTCTTGGGGATGTTCTTGATCCCTGTCTCCTGTACAATGTCACGAACCTCTGTTCATAGTTCATCAGGCATTCTATGAAATCTAGTTCCTTAAATCTATTTTCCACTTCCACTGTATAATCATAAGGGATTTGATTTAGGTCATATCTGAATGGTCTAGTGGTTTAGTTAAACTTAAATCTAGGTAAATGGTGAATAAAATTTTAGTAGAGCTATGTCCCAAATACTGCATGGACCATACTTACACTAAAAAAAATTTTTACTGTTATCTTAAATTCAAATTTATCTGGGTGTTACCTATTTTTGTTAGCTAAATCTGCACCCCCTACTCCCATGGGTAGGTCGGGGGTTGACATCTGCTTGACAGTAACGCAGTGGCAGGTTGGGGTTTGACCTCGAGCCGGCTGGCTTCAGGGCCCATGTTCCCAGTAACTATGGCTTACTGCCTCTTGTACACAGATTCGTAAAAATATAGTATCAAAGTAAAGCAGCAGAGGGACTTCCCTGGCAGTCCGGTGGTTAATTCTTCACCTTCCACTGCAGGGGATGTGGGTTCGATTCCCTGTCCGGGAGCTAAGATTTCACATGCCTTGTGGCCAAAGAGAAACAAAACACAAACAGACACAATATTGTAACAAAATAAAGACTTTAAAAATGGCCCACATCGAAAAGATCTTTAAAAAAAACATCAAGCATCAGAGATGAAAATACAAACACACACTCAGACACAAATAAAGATGTGTTTCCGTACGTGCCACTGGACTGGATGTGTGTGGGCCTGAGCACACACAGGCAACACGAAACAGCACTTCCAGAGGGTCTGAGTGTCTTGCATGAGGGGTGGGCTGTGAGGAGAAGAGCTGAGAACAGCCTACATTCCCAGTCTGGCCTTGCACACTGCCCCCTGCAGCGCACACAGCCAGGTGAACAGAGCCCACCCTCAAAGCCATGGACTCCTCGGCCTCTCCCTCTCTACCCTTTCTCTTCAAGCTGCACCTCTGCCCTGAAGGATGTTAGAATGTTCTAGAAGATAGGGAAGGGACTATAAGTATGGGTCACTTTATCACGTGGGCCAGCGCTGCTCTTTCAGCAGTAGCAGCTTTGCATCCTGAGATGAAGTCACAAGGGGAGGCAGTCAGGCTCACAGAATCCCAGTCTTGTCCCTTCCACCCCACGAGCGGTGATTCTGTCCACCTAGCTCCTCAGCAAATGCTTTTAGACGAAGTTATGTGTGTGCATATATTTGAACCAGTAACATTAAAAACCTGGTATCAGATTTTAAACACCTTAGAGGCGATCACTGTGGCTGGTTTCTTAGGTGTCCTCCCAGTGATATCTGTCTATACAGGCATTTTTGTATGAATGTGGCATTCTGGGCACACTGCTCTATCACTGCTTTTGTCAGCAAAGAGATGACAAAAGATGTCTTGGAGATGGTTCCAGAGCCCTCTACACAGCTCTGGTTTATGGTTTTTTCTCAGTGACATGTAGCTAGGGCACAGTTTTGAGTGAAGCTTTTATCAGCTCTAAGACCTATGTCTTCTTTTTCACGTCCGTTTCCTCTCAAGTCCCGGGTCTGGGACTCCCACCCCCTATACTGGAAAAACCAGTCGTTTTTTTTTCCTGCCATGCTGACTCCTGGGGGTCTGTCCTGGGAGGTCCCTTCCTGGATTCTCTCTGTGAGCTCTTGGCACTTTATGACCTTCAGCTCATCCTCTTGGGGGTTTGGCAGCCACATCCAGCATCACCGGATCCTGTCTGTCCACTGGGGGAAGGATGGGGAGGGCCAGGAGGGATGGGCCCAGACTCCCAGAAGGAGCGAGCGCAGTGGTGGAGTCAAGGGACATGGGGACTCTGACAAAACTCGGACACTTGAAACACTTGCTAGGCAAATTCCTTAACTTCCCTGAGCTTCGGTTTCCTCGTACCTAAAATGGGCATCCTAATGGTCCTACCTCACGGGGGCTATTCGGAGTTTAAATGAGAGAATCCACATGGAGGGCCTGGCACACCCTTATTATCACTTAATGACCCCTAGGCTTTATCATCTTTTTAAACTAGATAAGGGTGTGCAGGGTGAGAGCGGGCAGTCAGTATGCTGAACAGCTGAGCAGCTTGGACCCCACTCTTGCTGTGAAAGTGGAAATCCAAGAATTTCCCTAGGTTTGACCAAAACACACAGGAAGGTGGATATCAGCTCCACATACGACATTTGGAGCTGTCAGTGGTAGAATACAGTGCTCATAGTGTAAAGAGCTCCCCATCATTTTAGGTATTCAGGTGGACATTGATCTTTTCTTTCCTCCATCCACCGCCTCTTTCTTTCTTTACTTTTTTTTACTTATTCGCTTGACACATGTTTATTGAGCAGCTGCTATGTGATGGGCACAGTCTTAGGGCTGAGGATAAATCAGTAAATAAGACAGATGGGGCCCCTGCCTTGCCAAGAAGACAGTGGGAGCCCTGCTTCTTGGTGAGTCTGATCTAGGTGGTCTCCGAAACCCAGTGGATTCCTACTTTTCTCTAGGGTTTGAACTGAATCCCATTTTCCCTTTTTGGCCTTTCTCTTGCACTCACACTGTCCAGTAATGTAACCAGCAGCCATGTGTGGTTATTTACATTGAAACCAACTAAAATTAAGTAAAATTTAAAATTCAGTCCCACTAGCCCATTTCAAGTGCTCAGTAGCCACGCTTATGTCTGGTGGGTACCATATTGGGTGGTATCCAGTGGAGACCCAGAAGATTTCCATCATCCATCACGAGAATTTCCACTGGGCAGGGCTGTCTCAGACTTGGGGTTCTGTTGAGATCCTGAGCTAGAAGCCAGGGATGTGCATATCTCCACAGCCTTGACTGAGATTGTAAATGACAATGAACCAGGGGCTTTTGAGATGTTATTGACTGAGGGAAAGTTAGGGGACAGGGAAGAGAAACAATAATGGAAATAATATTCATTTGTTGTGTGCCAGTCTCTCTACTTATACCAACTGGCTCAGTCCCCATACTAACGGGCATAGTGTTTGCCCATTTTATGGATCAGGAAACTGAGGCTCAGATAAATTAAATACCTTGCTGGTCTCCCATAAATAAGCTGAGCCCCGTGCTTTTCCCAGTCTAACACATTGTCTTCTGTGAGGGGCCACAGGGGCTGAAGGGTGGGACCTGGGGTTTGGGTCAGGGCTGGGGGACTGTGGTGTTTAGAGGCAGCAGGCTCTGCTGGACTCAGCGCCTCTCTCCTCTCTGCCCTGCAGGTGACGCCATACAACCCCCAGCAGATGGGACAACAGATTTTCCGCTCTTCCTACACCCCCCTGATGAGCTACATCCCCTTCGTCCAGCCCAACTATCCGTACCCTCAGAGGACACCTCAGAAGCTGGCCAGCAATCCCCGAGACCCTTCCCCCATGGCAGGAGACGGGCCGCAGTACCTCTTCCCCCCGGCATACGGGTGAGTCTTCAGCCCGTGCCGGAAGCCCACCTGCCTTCCCGAAAGCTGCTGGAGAGGGGAGGTGGGCGCTCTGGGCCCCACTCGTGCTTCCTTGATACGTACGTTCCCTGGCGGGGAGGAGGGGAGACCCTGGGCCTGCGTTCAGAGGCTGTGTGTGTGCTGGAAGGAGCAGGTGTGGAGGTGAGCCTGGTGGGCCCCCTTCAGGGCCCAGTTCGGGGCCGGAGTCCTCAGTCTGGTGCAGAAAGGCAGCTGTGTGTCAGCAGCAGAGGGACACACTGCCTGCAGCAGGCAGCAGGCGCTGGAACTGGACGCATATGCCTTTCCCCATTTGCCTGGTGTCTAGCAGGCTACAGCCTGGTAATCTCCTTGCAGCTCTTTCCCCCACTTACCACATCCCGAGCTCCTTGCCAGGTTCATCTCTCCAACAGCCCCGTGAGTTCGCAAGTGGCCCTGCTGAAGCTTCTCCCACAGCTTATCGGACTGCTCACACTTCCCCCCCAAAACTACCCCAAGCAGCAGAGGAGAGGGGCTTAGCAGCCAAGAGCCAACGCAAACTCAACCTTTTTCGCTGACAATTCCACGCAAACTTTACATGCCAGTCAGTAAGAAATTTGTGTTTGTTGTTTTAACACAACACAGTTGCTCGTTTCCGCCCACCAAACCTTCACTTCCATGAGGCAGCAGGGGCCGGGTCAGTCCTGAGACTCCAGTCCTGGGCACCCCCCGGGGAACATGTGTCCCAGGGCGCAGGGAATGTGTGCCCCACTGTGAGAGCCTCCCTTTACAGAGTCAGGGCCAGACTCCCCAGCCCAACAAGGATTCCCTTCCTCCCCATCACGGCCCCTCCCTGTCGTGTCAACGGGTGTTTCCTGGACTCTGACGCTTTCAGTCGGCATTCCCCTTGAACTCTTGTTGTAGAGGGTGAATCCTGGAAAGAGGTGTCCATAGTCAGATCTGTTTGGGATAAGAAAGGTAGAAACAAAGATAAAAAGGTTTCTCAACTGTTGGAATTTACAGATCACTTAATTTACCAGGGTGCATGGAGAACATTCAACAGGGTGATGGTCAGTAGTGCCAACTGAACATAAAGCCCATGGCCGTGGCCTCTTCTTTCTTCTTTCTCCTTATTCTTCCCCTCCCGCCCTCGCCTCCCCTCCAGCCTCCCTTCCTCCGTCCCTCCCTTCCTCCGTCCCTTCCTTCCTCCCCACGCTTTTTCTCTTCCCCTTTCCTCATAGCGCAGTGTGTTCCACCAACACACCCGGGGAAGCGCTGTGTCGGTTGACGCTCGTAGTGACGATGAACTTAGCCTGTGGGGCCCCGCCAACGAGTAGGACATGGCTCGTCCCTTCAGAGATGAGCGTGGACGAGGAGGGGGCGCAGTGATGTTAGCGCCGTGACAAAGTGCCATCAAAGTGGCCCAGGGACAGAGGGAAGGTCCCTGCTGGGTGGGCAGTGAGGGCTACAGAATGGTGTCAGTTCGGTTGCTCAGTCGTGTCCGACCCTTTGCGACCCCATGAGTCGTAGCACGTCAGGCCTCCCTGTCCATCACCAACTCCCGGAGTTCACTCAGATTCATGTCCATTGAGTTGGTGATGCCATCCAGTCATCTCATCCTCTGTCATCCCCTTCTCCTCCTGCCCCCAATCCTTCCCAGCATCAGGGTCTTTTCCAATGAGTCAACTCTTTACATGAGGTGGCCAAAGTACTGGAGTTTCAGCGTCAGCATCATTCCCTCCAAAGAAATCCCAGGACTGATCTCCTTCAGAATGGACTGGTTGGATCTCCTTGCAGTCCAAGGGACTCTCAAGAGTCTTCTCCAACACCACAGTTCAAAAGCATCAATTCTTTGGCACTCAGCTTTCTTCACAGTCCAACTCTCACATCCATACATGACCACTGGAAAAACCATAGCCTTGACTAGACGGACAGGATGGGGAGGGGGCAGCAACCTGGGGAATCAGGCCCTTGGGTGGGAGGTTGCATGGCAGACTTGAGACCTGGGGAATAAAGGCACCTGGCTGAGGTATGAGATTTACCCCTTGAATGAGATGGAAAATAGGAAAGGGAAGGCCAGACTTGGATTATTAAAAGCTCTGACTGGTGGGCCTGGGGGTCCGATGCAGAGCTGTGAATGCTGGAATGAACTGATGGGCCAGAGGGGAGAGAGATGGGGGAAGAGAGGTGACTGCAGGGTCTGTAAGAGAGGTGAGAACAGATGAGAGTGCAGAGGGCGGACAGCCCGCCTGCTGGCCAGCAGATGCCCCTTCCACGCTGTAACTCTGGGCTCGGGGGAAGAGAGACTCGCCCAGAACTGGCCACGCGGAGGGGCGGTGTGCTCCCATTCTCGCTGGCCAGCTCTTGGGAAGCACTGGTGGGGAGCAGAAAGAGGGCGGGTGGAGCCCTGGTCTTGAGCTGTCTTCAGAGAGACAGGAAGGGGAGGAGACTGAGGAAGGAGCGGCCTTAGAAGCGGGCGGGAGCCGGGGGCCAGCTGGGGACACTGTGGGCAAGGGAGAGAAAACAGAGGCTCAGCGGTCAGCAGGCTGCAGGGGTGGCCTGAGAGGCTGGCTGGAAAGAACGTGGGGTCAGAAAGGTGAAGCGAGGAGTGCAGGCCTGCATCCCTCAAAGGGATGGTTCATTTATTCAAAAAACCACCTGTGGCCTCCTGCGTGTGCCTGTCTGGCTCTAGGCATGGGTCAGGGGAGCGAGCAAGGCAAGCGTGTTTCCTTCTGTCATCCCAGGAGGATCGATAGACACTGCAGAAATAAACAAGCGTCATGCATGTCAGGTGCAGGGAAAGCGGGGAGGTCTGAGTGCAGCGAGAGAAGGAGCCGTGTGTATGTGCAGTCGATGAGCACTCTGGGCAGAAAGGACAGAAAGCGCAGTGGCCATGAGGTGGGAAAAGCCGCCGGAGCACTATTGGTGGGGGAGGGGCGGACTGGAAATCAGGGAAGTGGCAGGCCCAGGCTAGGGAGGGTCTGCGGGGCCAGGCAGGAGAGAGACGTGGGCGGCCTCGAATGTTCTAGTTCTCTGGGTAAGAAGACGACGTGGGCCAGTGTGCAAAGAGAGGGCTGTGGAGTAAGAGCTGATGGAGGGGACCAGGCTGGGCGCCTTTATAGTTGCCCAAGCAAGAGGTGCTGGAGGCATAGACGAGGCAGTAACCCTGGAAAGGAGGCGAGAAAAAATCTGAAACGTTTATCTTCTTTGTAGAATTGATGGGACGTGAAGGTTGGGTATGGAATAAGGAAAAGAGAGGAGTCAAGTGTGATTCCTAGTTTTGTTTGTTTAACTGAGCTATTTTATTTATTTTTAATTGGTGGAAAATTGCTTTGCAATTTTGTGTTGGTTTCTGCTGTACAACAACATGAATCAGTCAAATATATATATATATATATATACACACATATGTCTACACACATATATATACCTACATCCCTTCCCTCCCTCTCTTCCCTCTCCTCCCCTCGTCTCACCCCTCTAGGTCATCACAGAGCTCCAGGCTGGGCTCCCTTTGTTATTTAGCAACTTTTCACTATTTCTTTTACACATGATAGTGAGCAAGTAGCATTGATTTGTAGGGTTTTGACTTGCGTGTCTGGATAAGGGGCAGTACCAAAGTCCAGATGATCAGGAATTTTGTTTTTGCATATGCGGAATTCTTAAAAATAATTTTATGGATGTATGTATGTATTTTCGGCTGTGCTGGGTCTTCACTGCTGCGTGGGCTTCTTCTCTGGCTGTGGCGAGCAGGGCTCCTGTCAAGCTATGACACAAGGTTTCTCACTGGGGGAGCTTCTCTCGTTGCACAGCACAGGCCCTAGGTGCACGGGCTTCAGTAGCTCACAGCCAGTGGCTCCCCGGAACCACCAGGGAAGCTCTGCTTATGTGAAATTTGAGATGCCCATTAGATACAGGAGTGGAGCTGTCGATGGGCAGGTGGGTGTCTGCATCCAAAGCTCAGGGGAGAAGTGGTGGCTGATAATATAAATTTGGGGATCATTAGCATACAGACGATGTTTAGAAGCATAAGGTGGGACAAGATCGCCTGGGAGCACATGTACAGAGAGAAGAAGAGAGGCCCAAGGATCGAGCCCTGGGCCTACCAGCATGTAGAGGGGCTGTGGGGATGGAGAGGCGTAAGCAAAGGATCTAAGAGATGGGAGAACAGGAGAGTGTGAGCGGAGGGAGCCAGAGGAAGAGACGGAGGGGTGGCAGTATGGCAAGAAAACCTGGGCACCACAGGGTGCAGGTAGGGAGCCCTGGGCTCAGGGGCGGTGTTGGCGGTTACTTGTCATGCTGGATGGAATAAGGTCTGGAAGACCCTGTCCTGGGCAGGGAGGGGTACAAGGGCCTAGGTGGAGAGAGTTTAGTTTGGGAGACAAGGAGGGTCAGTGTTTCCTCTGGCTCAGGAGCAAAGACGAGAACCAAGAGACCAAACTATATGTGGTGGGAGAGGAAGGAGCAGGTGGCCTCGGTGTTCTCAGGGAAGGAGGAGGGGAGCCCTCTCTGACCTCTGCTAAGTCCAGGATCACCATACAATGTATCTTTCAAGCAGTAATAAGCTTAAGAGTCAAAAGAAGGCAAATAATAATTGCACTGTGAATGCCAGTGGAAAAACTGTCCCAGGCAAACCAAGACCTTCCAACGGTGCTCGGTGCTCGAGAAGCAGTTCAAGCTCCTCCACTTCCTCCAGGAAGCACTCCGGGATAACTATAGTCCACATGGATTAGCCCTCTTCCTGGCTCTCTAGGGTACGTCCTGTCCAGAGCATGCCCTTGGCAGCTGACCCCATCAGAACTTTTCAGCCGGAAGGGCTCAGATGCATGGAGTGTGACAACAGATATGAGGTGTGTTATAACTAATTTATTGCTGGTAATTGTTAAGTACTGAAGTATGTGTTATGGCCTTTATTTTACAAACCAGAGTGGAATTCAGAGTATCCTTATAGTAGCATCGCTTCCAATAATTTCTTTTCCAATATGATTTTTGAAAAAGAGAAAAAGAAACAAGGTTACCACTGACATTAATTGCTTATCCAGCACCCTACCACATGCCAGGTCCTGGACTGGGTGCTGAGTGTAGAATGATAAACAGTCCAGACAGTGTCCCTGTTCTCAGAAAATTTATTGTAGTGAGAAGAGATGCGGACCACCCAAATCCTCAGTTGTCCACGGCTGCCCGCTGTGAGCGACGGATACCGACACCAGCTGAGGCATTACAAATTAATGCGCTGGTTCGTCCCATTGCTTCTCCCCTGCTCTGCCCCCTGCTCCTTTTCTGTTTCATCAATTCATGGGAGGGCGCCACGAACGTGAGCATCTTCTGTAATATGCATCTGCCCAGCTGAAAAGCGACCGAGAATCCCTGGATTAGACTAAATCTAGCCATTTGCTCTGCTGTGATTTGTCTTGAGCTCTGTTCCATTCATTCAAAGTATCCTAGCAGATGGGCAAAGAAATTGCAATAGGATACCAGAAGTGTGAGTAAATGATTCCATCTGGAGAGGTCAACGAAGTCTTCACACAGAAGATGGCTTTCGAACTCTCTTTGGAAGTATGACTAGCCAGGGAGAAAAGGCAGAAGAGTGTGTATTTCTGTTCTTGGAGGTTGAGGCTCAGGTCTTCTCGGCTCTTCCTTCCCTGGGGGTCTAGCAAAGCTGTGGGCAGTCAGGGGTGCCTCTGGGCTTCCTTGCCAGATTGGGCTTGAAATGCAGGGCCTGATTGAACGTGGTGCTGAGAAGGGGATCGGGAGCCCTGGGGTGGGCGGATTCTGAAATCTCACCCTGGGACGTGGGTCTGAGTTCTCTGATGTGAGATTTCTTGAGGGGCACACAAGATCCTCTAAGGCGAGGATAGGGGCTATAGGCCCACAGGTAAGGTGCTCCGATCCAGAGAGGCTTCCTAGGCTGTGGTCCCGGATATGGAGAAAGCATAGGCTGGGCAGAGCCCCTACAGGCTGCCAGAACCTTCCTGACCTAAGGGAGTGGCCGGAGAAACTCTTTGTTGTCTTCCAATAATATCATTTCAATATTTTGTTTTCTCAGAGCCAAAGCTCTCTGTATTACTGCTAACGCTTTCTGTTTCTAAGCCTCTCATGATCTTCCCAGTCTTTGACAGCCCCCACATTAACATATTACTTTCCCTAATATCCCAACCAACATCAGGAATCCCGTCACAATGCCTTTTTTCTCTTTTAATTTTTAAAAAATGTATTTGGCTGCGCTGGGTCTTAGTTGCGACACGCAGGCAGAATCTTCATTGCCACACATAGGCTCTTTAGTTGCGGCATGCGAACTTAGTTGTGCCCCGTGTGATCTGGTTCCTTGGCCGGGGGTTGAACCCGGGCCCCTTCATTGGGAGGGTGGTGTCTTAACCACTGGACCACCAGGGAAGTCCCATCACGACGTCCTTTTCTTTCTCCTCCAGGTTCGGCTCAACGTCCGGTGGGCCCCTGATGAACAGCCCCTACTTTTCCTCCAGTGGGAATGGCATAAATTTTTAGATCTCCTTCTTAGCTCCCTCCTCCCACCTTAGCCCCTGGAGCAGGGCTAAGGACTCTGGAATTCTGGATTCTGCAGCAGCTTGGTATGAAGTTTGGAAAGCCAAGGTTCCGACCAGGTCACAGACAGAAAACAGCAAGGCCAGAGGCATCTATGGACCAACACTCATACACGCACACAGTCCGCCCTCAGGCAAAGTGCAGACCACACACTCCCCCCTTGGATTCATATGTACTTGCTCATCCACGTATGCATCTGTAGTGATTTTTGTTTTTGTTGTTATTGGTAAAATAGAAGTAAGACACTTAATTTTAGAAAGTTTGTATTTTCCGATAAAAGTATGAGCTGCTTGACATAGAGTGTGCCTGTTTATTTTCTGTAATGCTCTGGGTAATCATCACTGCTCCTTCCCCTGCCTCCCACCCCGGGAGACTCAAAGTTTACTGAGGACATGGGCTACCATCCTCCAAGTGCTTCTCTGTAAATGAGGGACCCCAGGGATCGTACACTTGAGGGCTTACCTATTCTTTTGTGTGTGATCCACTCACTTCTCAAGAGCCCAAATTAAGCATCTCAGGAATGGATGAAGAAAAAGGGCATCCTGCTGTGCCCTGTCCAGGTGCCACTTACAGAAAAGGCTCTCTTGGATACGAGATGGGAAAATGGGTCCTGAAAATCAGTTCTAAAAGTAATCCTGAATATCATGATAGACAAGATGATATCTGATGGTTGGAGATCAATGCTGAACTAGAGGTCAGTCTCAGAACTGCCCCTCATGGCAATGTCCCTGGATCATTCTCAATTAGCTGTTATCAGCGACTTGGATAGGGACGCTGAAAGCACTTGGATCATGTGGATGGAAGGCACAAATCTGAGAAGAGGAGGGGTCCTGAGTCAGTGACACGCATATATTTTAACTCTCCTATTCGATACCCTTGGCAGGTACCATTAGGCTGTTCCTCTGAGCCTGGACAAAGCCACAGGACCATTCTCCCTGTGGTGGTCCAGGCAGCCATCACTGATCAGGGATGGTCTATGAAATGAACTGTTTTTTGGCAAACCATCATAAGATGAAATTAAACAGAAGGTTAAGCTAAGGACCTCCACCTCCTGGGTTCAAAAATTGATCCACGTACATGCAGATGGACCAACACTGTCAGCTCTGAATTGCCCTATTCCCGGTCCTAATACTCACCCGAGAGCTTGGCCTCACCTTGGCTGAGGTCAGTGAGGGCCAGGTCTGGGGGATGTTAGGAGCCCAGTCCCGACTGCAGTGAGACGCTAGGGATATGCAAGTCCCCGGTGTCTCAGGATGGGCTTAAGTCCAGGATGCGCAAGAGCATTTCTCCTGCCTTCAGTGTGTGACACAGCTGACCTTTCTTCCTGGGTCCCTGGAAGTCAATTTCTTTTCCAGGCACCACTCAGCGACTAAATAACAGTAATAACAAGGAGACTAACAACATTTATACCAACTCCATTCTGAATGAAACTGAGAGAAGCCAGCGATTTTATCTGCTATGTTCAAAGGCAGAAGTAGGATAGAGTAATGGTGAACGCCTTAGCAGAGGAGGGAAAGATCAAGTTGAAATGCCTGCCAATCAACAAGAAGCAAACCATTTCCCCCTGCTGAGCCTGAATAGAGATGAAAGCAAGGGGCTGATATATAATAAGAGGTATCTCCTATCCTGGCCCCAAAAAGCCAGGGGCCACAGACAGTTTCATAGGCGACAGGATGCAGTTTTTCTGGAGAAACAGACAGAGCATGCATAAGGATGGTGGAGATGAGGGTGCAGATAGAAAATGGGCATTAGGTGAAATAGACAGCCACAGCCAAAGCCAGCAGCTGGACTTTACCCAAGAGGCAGGGATTCGGAGAGTTCTCTGAAGAAACTGAAATGCCCCATAGGCACTTGGAGGTACCAATGAAAATTACCCTGTGATTATGCTCTTTCACAAAGAGCTTCCAATCAACTTTTAAGGTCTTCATGCTTAATAGGAACGAATAATCTCCATCAAGAAAGACAAAGGTAAGGGAGTTCCCTGGTTGCCTAGTGGTTAGAATTCTGGGATGTCACTGCCATGGTCCAGGTTCGGTCCCTGGTCAGGGGACTGAGACCCCACGAGCCACCCCTCACCAAAAAATGTAAGAAGAACTAAGAGGAAAAAGCATAGCATTCTCAGGGAGAGAAGAGAAGACAGTATATTTTAAAAATAAGACAATATGCTGTATGATTATTTTTAAAAATCGGAACAAGAAAGCGCTTCTGAAATTAAAACAGTGATAGCTGATTTAATTTTTTCAGTAGAAAGGGTTGGAAGCTAGCATCAAAGAGAACTTCCAGAAAGGAGAATTTTTAAAACATACAGTGACGGATTATAGGAGATAAAAGGTAAGAAAATGAGAAGCCCAGTCCAGGAGACCAAGTACCTGGTTAACAGGAGTTCTAGGCAGACCAATGTAAAGAGAGGGGAGGAAAGTACCAATAGGAATACAAAAGAAATTCCCCAGATTGAATGGCCCAGACTTGTGCTCAGCAAAATGAATGAAAAAGATCTACATCAAGCCACATCATTGTGAAATTTCAGCATATCAAGGATAAAGACAAAATCCTAAGGTTTTCAGAAAATCCTACTCACATACAAATGTTCATAAATGATAACGGCCTCATATTTCTCAGCAGTAACATTGGAACCTAGAAGAGCCTGGAACAAAGCTGTCACCACTTTGATTTTCTTTCTTTTTTTTTTTTTTGTCACTGAATTTTACACTTTAAAAAATATTGGAGTAGAATTGCTTCACAATGTATCAGTTTTGGCTGTACAACAAAGTGAATCGGCTATATGTACACATATGTCCCCTCCCCTTAGGCCTCCCTCCTACTCACCCCACCAAGCCCCAGCCCTCTGGGTCATCGCAGAGCGCCAGGCTGAGTGCCCTGTGTTACACAGCAGCTTCCCTCTCGCTGTTGTGCACACACGGTATATACCCGCCAACGCGGATCTCTCAGTGCGCCCCACCCTCTGCCTCTCCCCCCGTGTCCACACGTCCACGCTCACGCGGAAACGACTTCTAATGGAAAACTAGACTCTCATCCGTGGAGGTAGGATGACGGTGTCTTCAGATATGCAGAGCCTCAAAACTTTCCCTCCTTGAACCTTCATCAGGAAGCCATGTGCCCCATAAGACAAGTGGGCAAACCAGGGCAGAAGACGTGGAATAGAGAAAACAGGTACCCTCCGTGGGAGGGAGGCTGAGGAAATTCCTGGGACGATGAAAGAAGATCTTAGCTCAAGAACCATGAAGCAAAACCTGGAAAGCCACACCATTGCCAGCCCAGGTTAGGGCAGGAAATTGGAGGCCTCAGATAAGAGGTGTGTGGGTGGTGGTGGTAGGGGTGGGTGCTGTGAGGGGCTGGAGAAGAAGAAAATGACTGATCATTCTGACAGAGTTGACTGTGTGGAAAATTGTATTGAGAATTGTTTTATAGCGGTTTGTAGGGGAGGGAAGATTTAGCTATAAATTCAAATAAGAAATGAAACAATTGTTATTAACTCAGCAGTGAACAATATTTACGTGATCATCATAATAAAAAAACCCATATATGGATTTAACCAAAATTAGTGTGATAACTATAGCGGGAGGATGGAGGTGAAGAAAGGGGTGTGAAAAGAGCTGAAATCTTTTTGTCATCATATGAAATCAGTAGATAATATCCAAAACGGATGATTTGAGAGAGAGTGGAATTCCCATAATTCTCTGGAAATCTGGAAGTAAACCCCAGAATAAAGAAAGCTCCAGGAGCATTGAGTTACCTATGAGCAGCAGTTACCTATGGATGGGTTTGTAAGGGATGGTGGTGTGGGGATCACGGCCTTGTTTATGATTCTTTGAACACTATTTGGCTTTTTATTTGTTTGTTTTTTTGTACTGAAGTATAGTTGGGGCGATTCCCTGGTGGCTCGGACAGTAAAGAATCTGCCTGCAATGCGCAAGACCCCATTTTGATCCCTGGGTCAGGAGGATCCCCTGGAGAAGAGAATGGCTACCTACCCCAGTATTCTTGCCTGCAGAATTCTACAGACAGAGGAGAGTAGTAGGTTATAATCTATGGGGTCACAAAGAGATGGACACGATTGAGCAACTAACACATAGTTGGTTTGCAATGTTGTGCCCATCTCTATAGTACAGCAAAGTGACTCAGTTATACACATTTAGACATTCTGTTTTTAATATTCTTTCCCATTATGGTTTATCAGAGGATATTGAACATAGTTTTTGGTGTTATTCAGTAGGGCCTTGTTGTTTATCCATCCTATGCATAATAGCTTTTGTCTGCTAATCCCAAACTTGCAATACTCTCTTCCCCCACCTACCCCCTCTCCCGGCAACCACAAGTCTGATTTCTGTCTGTGAGTCTGTTTCTGCTTCCTAGATAGGTTCATTTGTGCCATACTTCAGGCTCCACACGTAAATGATATCGTCTAGTATTTGTCTTTCTCTTTCTGACTTGCTTCACTTAGTGTGATAATCTCTAGCTGCATCCAGGTAGATGCAAACGGCATTATTTGGATCTTTTTTTTTTTGACGGATACGCCTCTGTGCGCATGCGCCGCGTCTTTGCCCACTCACGTGCCGCTGCGCATTTAGGTTGCTTCCATGTTTCGGCTGTTGTGAATAGCATTGTTTGGCTTTTAAAATGTGTGTGTTTAACTTTAATAAAAATAAGTATTCGTTTTTTAAAAAAGAAAAAAAATGCATGCAGAACAACATCTGGTGTGGTGCCTGGCACACAATGGTTATCAAAACACACTTGTGAAGTTGTGTTGAGCTACAACTCAATACAGGGCTCCAGTCCCCATCCTGGCATGTCTAGGAATCAGATTCTCAGAAGCCTCTATGGATTTTTTTTTTTTTTTCCCTAAGAAACTCTTTAGGAGGAAACTTAAGGAAGGGCTGGAGCCAAAGCCCAAAGTCTTTCCAACACGTTGTACTCCCTGACTCTGCTCACCTCTCAGAGAAATCCAGAAACGGATGCAGACTGATGGGAGCTGGGACTCAAGAGTTGGGATCCTGAAGTCTGCGAGGGGATTGAAGATCCCCATGTCCTCCTCGTTCCTTCCAACCAACTCTCCCCTCTATTCAGCATACAATCACTGAACCTTATTCTTAAGGATACATCTTAAGATGTATCTTAAGGTTAAGATGATCATCAGTGAGGAAGACAGACATAGCACCTCTCCCATGCATTTTGCACTTAGACATGAACTCATAGTTACAATGAAAGGTTTATTAACAGGATATATGAGAGCAAGATAGCCACCTCAGTTCAGAACATCAGATAAGTGACATGTGACTTTTTACATCCCTGGACTCTCAACTAATGCTCATCTAATACATTTTCAAGTGACAACCCCCTTAGACTCTTTCCTCAGAACATTCTTTATTTGCAAAATTTAAAATTAATGATAGTCCATGTGTGGTTTAAGTGAGGAGTAGCAAAATTGTGGGTTCCTGAAATATTTAATAAAATAAAAACAAAAGGCACTTGCTCCTTGGAAGTAAAGCTATGACAAACCTAGACAGCGTATTCAAAAGCAGAGACATCACTCTGCAGACAAAAATCCATACAGTCAAAGCTATGGTTTTTCCAGTAGTCATGTACGGATGGGTGAGTTGGCCATAAAGAAGGCTGAGCACCAAAGAACTGATGCTTTCGAACTGTGGTGGTGGAGACGACTCTTGAGAGTCCCTTGGACAGCAAGGAAATCAAACCCGTCCATCCTAATGGAAATAAACCCTGAATATTCACTGGAAGGACTGATGCTGAAGCTGATGCTCCAATACTTTGGCCACCTGATTCGAAGAGCTGACTCACTGGAAAAGACCCTGATATTGGGGAAGATTGAGGGCAAGAGGAGAAGGGGACGACAGAGGATGAAACGGTTGGATGGCATCACCGACTCAATGGACATGAGCTTGAGCAAACTCTGGGAGATAGTGAAGGACAGAGAAGCCTGATGTGCTGCAGTCTATGGGGTTGCAAAGAGTTATACACGACTTAGGAACTGAACAACAATAACAGCTAATCATTTAGCACTTATGCTGGAACAGGCACAATGCTGGATACATCACATTTATTATCAAATGTACACTCACAATAACCTGTGGTAAATAGAGCTGTTACAACTGTAGAAATTAAGGTTCAGTGTGATTAAGGATCTTGTTTAAGGTCACGTGGTAAGTGACTCAAAATCAATATTCCTACCCGCTTTTCCTATCACTTCCCTGTTTCTAGTAACATGGCCCAGAGTGAATGAACTTTGTTGGCACAGATATCACATGGTTAATGACTGTTAAGTTTTCAGGCAGCTAAGACCTCTAGGTCATTTTCCAGGATGAAACCACGGAGGGAGAAGTGGGAGGCAGGGCCTGAAGACTCGGGGTAAGCAGCTCTACAGAAAGGGAAAGGAGTTCATCCGGAGCAGCTCCTCCTGGACTTCAAGTTCTCGTCTCCTTCCTTCGGGAGGGCATCCTCAGGTCTGTGTTATCCATCCCTCCCTAAGACAGGAATTTCCAGTTGGCATCAAATATATATTTCCCCCTTCTCCGCTTTGTAACAGAACTCCCCTTTTCAAATTGGCACATGACCACCCAGAAAATGTGACTTAATTCTGGTGGATGAGATGAAATGTAGGCAGAAGTGTTATGTGCGATTTCTAGAAATCGGAGATATATTATGAAGTTGATGGAGCAACAAGAGAGAAGAGTGAGTCTCCAAAGACTGTGGTGGTGCCAGGCCAGCACGCTGTCCCTGGACTTTGCTTACATGAAAAGAAAACGAACACTTTTGAAAAGCCACTGCCATTTTGAGTTTCTGTCACATGTGTGCATATGTGCTCTGTCTCTTCACTCGTGTCCAACTCTTTGCAACCCTGTGGACTGTAGCCTGCCAGGCTCCTCTGTCCATGGCTTCTCCAGGCAAGAATACTGGAGTGGGTTGCCATGCCCTCCTCCAGGGGATCTTCCTGATCCAGAGATTGAACCTGCGTCTTCTGCATTGCAGGCAGATTCTTTACCCACTGAGCCACCTGGGAAGCACTTCTTTCACACATAACCAAAGCTAATCCTATGTGACATGCTCAAAAATGAAATAACTCCATTCTTTCAAAAAGACTTCTTTCTACTACTAGATATTCTCAAGATAACATCATCTTTCCATCTGCCAATCCATTTATCCATCCATCTTTCAATTTATTCATCACGTAGTAGACATTTATTGAATGCCCCGCCTTGCACCAGACATTGGGTTAAGTCCTGAGCTACATAATTGGATAATCTTATTCTCTGCCCTCACAGAGCTAACTATAAAGAAAAACTTTTGAACAAGGAAGGTTTTGCTTGTCACAACCATACTTCCCAGCTGCCACTGAAAGAAAAGGGAAATATTAGCTTAGTGGGATCAGTCTCACCCATGAAACATTTACCCTTTGCTTCTCTTTACAGGGAGAGAAACAGGCCTAGAGAAGGTGAGAGTGGCCTATATATATTTTGGGGGATTGCATCTTTCTGTCAAGTCCCCATTCTCAGTCACTAGAAGACAGAACCATGTTAGTTATTTTAACAGAAAAAATATTAATATAAATTAATAATTTTTAACTCTACATTGAAAACCTGAAAAGAAAAAAAAAAAAATCCAAGGGTGACACAGAAGTAGCAACTGCAAAACAGCTGCCATCCAAAGAGAAGGCAGACTTATTCATATGTAGAAGCCTAGAGGAGGAGCGGAGAAGGCAATGGCACCCCACTCCAGTACTCTTGCCTGAAAAGTCCCATGGATGGAGGAGCCTGGTGGGCTGCAGACCATGGGGTCACTAAGAGTCAGACTCGACTGAGCTACTTCACTTTCACTTTTCACTTTCATGCATTGGAGAAGGAAATGGCCACCCACTCCAGTGTTCTTGCCTGGAGAATCCCAAGGATGGCAGAGGTTAGTGGGCTGCCATCTATGGGGTTACACAGGGTCGGACACAACTGAAGCGACTTGGCAGCAGCAGCAGCAGAGGAGAAGACGTGAGGAGCTGAAGCTCAGACATGTGAATCTGGGGAGCAGAAAATGTCTGGGTGGTGCTAGTGTCTCTGGACTCAGAAAAGGCTCCCTGGGAATAGGAACCCATATCTTTAAGGAGGAGGCATCAGATTACTGGTGTTAATGTTCTAAGATGCCTCAGTGAGACTGGTTCTGCAAGTATTGGAAAAATAGTAAGCTGACTGCAAATGCTACTACTGAGCAAAGTTGTCATTGTTAGAGTGATGCTGATCAGAATAGGAGCCAAACAGGAATGAACAAGTCCCTTCTTCCTCTTCTAGCCTGGGGTCTCTCTCGAGGGCCCCTGCTTCACAGAGCCTAACAGATCCAGCAGACAAAGTAGAAGAAATGTGGTTTGCAAGGTTTAGGATTATTAGGCAATGAAGTCCTAATAACTGGTACATGGCTACACTCCAGTAATTCTTTCTTGGAGAATTCCAGGGGCAGAGGAGCCTGGCAGGCTACAGTCCATGGGATGGCGAACAGTCTGACATGACTGAGCCACTAACACTTTTTCAAGCCCTACTATGGCCTGAATGTCCATGTAACCACCACATCCGTATGTTGAATCCCTAGTCCTCAATATGAAGGTATCTGGAGATGAAGCCTTTGGGAGGTAATTAGGGTTAGGTGAGATCAAGAGAATGGGGCCCTCATGATGGGATCAATGCCCTTAAAAGAAGCGACATCAGAGAGCTTGCTCTTCTCCTCCACAAGCACCCAAAGGTGAGGTCATGTGAGCATATGGCCAGATGGTGGCCCCCTACAAGCCAGGAGAAGAGGCCTCAGAATGAAACCTATCTGGCTGGCACCTTGACCTTGGACATTCTTGACTCTAGAACTAAAAGAAACACATTTCCGTTGTTTAAGTCACCTGCTGTTGTTCAGTCACCTAGTCGTGTCCAGGTCTTTGCAACTCCATGGACTGCAGCACGCCAGGCCTCCCTGTCCCTCACCATCTCCCAAAGTTTGTCCAAGTTCATGTACCTTGCATTGGTGATGCCATCTAACCATCTCATCCTCTGTCTTCCCTTTCTCCTCCTGCCCTCAGTCTTCCCCAGTATCAGGGTCTTTTCCATTGAGTCAGTTCTTCGTATCAATTGCCCCAAATACTGGAGCTTCAGCTTCAGTATCAGTCCTTCCATTGAGTATTCAGGGTTGATTTCCTTTAAGGTTGACTGGTTTGATCTCCTTGCTGTCCAAAGGACTCTCAAAATTTTCTCCAGCATCACAGTTTGAAAGCATCAGTTCTTTAGTGCTTGGCCTTCTTTAGGATCCACCTCTCACACCCCTACAAGCTGGGAGAAGAGGCCTCAAAATGAAACCTATCTGGCTAGCACCTTGACCTTGGATGTTCTTGACTCTAGAACTAAGAGAAATAAATTCCTGCTGTTTAAGTCACATAGTTTGTGTTTTGGGTTTTTTTTTTTTTGTTATGGAAGCCCTAGCAGAATAAGACATTCCACAATGACCTTGGTGTAGAAGTTTTCAAGGTTGGTGAGGTGCTCTAAAGTCCAATATGGAAGTGACCACATCAAGAGTTATTTTCTGAAACTCACGTCAATCAATTTTCCAGAACCTCAAGAAGAGTGAGTGTGTGGGTCGTCATGGAAATTAATCTTCCCAGGACAAGACATTTTTACAATGTTTCTCCAAATCTTCATTCTTCAGAACTCCCCCATTGTCCTTCAGGAATCACCCCCAGGAAGCACGGGGGGTGGTTGGGGGACGATCAGAAACTATTAATCAACAGCCAAGTCGTCTTCTTTCTGCTTCATAAAGTCTCAAGGCTTAGCTTCAGCAGTTTATTAAATTACCAGAACGCCAAGAAAAATAGCTTTAATAACACATTTCTGCCTATCTATTATTTTTTTATAACCCAGAGTGGAGAATTAAAAGGCTCCCTACCATTTAAAATAGCATTTTTGAAATTAAAATGAACATGTTAGAGGGATCTTTTTTTTTTTTTTACTCAAAAAAAAAGCCATTGATTCAGGATGTGATTACTCTAAGCTGAAATTTTATAGCTAAATCTTTGTTTGGTGTAAAGGAAGGAGGAGAAATGGTTTTTCCTGAGAAGCTTAAAAGTATGTTAATTAGAACAGGTGGATGGGCAGGTCACTTTGTCCTCTCATGCGGTTTAGTGTCACAAACACTAGTTTCAAGAATTACGATGTTAAAGGAGTTGAGATGAAATTGCCGTCTAGGGGACCAGCTGGCCACCCAGATGGGACCTCATGGGGGGCAGAGCTATGGTGAATGAACAGCCCACAGTTCAGACTCTTGTTTCTGAACTTGAAAATTCAAGAACATTATCAGGGCTCTTAGATATGGCCAAAGTCCTAAGCTGATGTATAAACTCAACTACAATTTATTTCTAATGAGGTAAATTTTTGACAATCACACACTGAGCTCCACCATGCTATGAAGCCTAGATAAAATGGTAAACTAATTATATACATTATATTATATAAATATATGATATAAATTATAGTATATATTATATAAATATATACATATATAAACTAACTAATACAGAGGGTTATAGTATTCCTTTCCTATGGTAATGTTCCTATAACAAATCATTCCAACACGTGACTTAAAACAACCTAGAGATTGTCATACTGAGTGAAGTAAGTCAGACAGAGAAAGACAAATATCATATGATATTGCTTATTTGTGGAATCTTAAAAAAAAAAGCATAAATGAACTAACCTATAAAACGGAAATACAGATGTAGAAAACAAGCTTATGGCTCTCAGCAGGTGAGAGATGAGAGGGATAAATTAGGAAGCTGGGACTGACACATACACACTGCGTTGTGCTGGGCTTAGTTACTCAGTCGTGTCCGACTCTTTGCAACACCATGGACTGTAGCCCACCAGGCTCCTCTGTCCATGGGGATTCTCCAGGCTAGAATACTGGAGTGGGTAGCTATTGTCTTCTTCAGGGGATCTTCCCAACCCAGGGATTCAACCAAGTCTCCCACATCGCAGGCAGATTCTTTACCATTTGAGCCACCAGGGAAGGCCAAGAATGCTGGAGTGGGTTGCCATGCCCTCCTCATAAACACACTGCTGCTGCTGCTGCTGCTGCTGCTGTTGCTGTTAAGTCGCTTCAGTCGTGTCCAACTCTGTGTGACCCCAGAGACGGCAGCCCACCAGGCTCCCCCGTCCCTGGGATTCTCCAGGCAAGAACACTGGAGTGGGTTGCCATTTCCTTCTCCAATGCATGAAAGTGAAAAGTGAAAGTAAAGTCGCTCAGTCGTGTCTGACTCCTAGTGACCCTGTGGACTGCAGCCAACCAGGCTCCTCTGTCCATGGGATTTTCCAGGCAAGAGTACTGTACACACTACTGTATATAAAATAGATAACTAATAAGGACTATTGTATAGCACAGGGAACTCTACCCAATATTCTGTAATAACTTATATAGGAAAAGAATCTAAAAAAGAGCAGCTATCTACGGGTAGAATGGATTCCCTTTGTTGTACACCAGAAGTTAATACAATATTGTAAATCAACTATATTCCAATACGAATTAAAAAACAAACAAGTAAAAACACTTATGATCTCACAGTTTCTGTGGGTCAGGAACTTGGGCATGGCTTAGCTGAGTCTTCGCTTCAGCATCTCCTACAGGCTGCAACCCAAGTGTCTGCCATGGCTGCAGTCTCATCAGAAGGCTTAACTGGGAAGGATCCATTCCCAAAGCGAGTAGGCATGTGTTTGTCGGCAAGGTTCAGTTCCTTGCAGGGGCCTCCCTTGGTTTCTTTCCACGTGGACCTTTGCATACAGCATTTCACAAAGGCAGGAAGCAAGCAAGAAGGCAAGAAAGAGTGCCAGCAAGGGTCCACCAGCAAGATGGAAGTCACAGCCATCCTGTCACTAACCTAATCACGGAAGTAGTGAGTGAAAGTCACTCAGTCGTGTCCAGCTCTTTGCAACCCCATGGGCTATAGCCTGTCAGGCTCCTCTGTCCATGGAATTCTCCAGGCTAGAGTGGGTAGCTATTTTCTTCTTCAGGGGATCTTCCCAATCCAAGGATTCAGCCCAAGTCTCCCACATTGCAGACAGATTCTTTACTGTCTGAGCCACCAGGGAAACCCAAGAATACTGGAGAGGATAGCCTATCCCTTCTCCAGCAGATCTTCCTGACCCAGGAATTGAATCAGGGTCTCTTGCATGGCAGAGGGATTCTTTACCAGCTGAGCTACCAGGGAAGCCCAATCACGGAAGTGGCATCCCATATTTTTGCCATATTCTATTCATTAGAAGTGAGTTACGAGGTTGAGCCCCCACTCAAGAGGAGGGGAGTACACAAAGGCCAGGGGGTTCCTGAAACAACGAAGCCAGAAAGCAGAGCATTAGAAGCAGTTCTAGAATCATTTGGCCTGAATTTAAAGCCTGGATTCAAAACTTACAGTCTTTTCCTAAGACTGTTCTCCAAAATGGACGTACTTTATTCAACACGTGTTTATAGAATACCTACCATGTGCCAAGTCCTGTTGAAAGATACAAGGATTGGTAGTGAATGGAACCAAGTCCCTGCTCTGATGGAGTCTGCAGTCCAGTGAAGGAAGGAATGGACCTGACTAAGGGGTCATGCAGAAAAGTAAAACAGAGTAAGGGATGGAAAGCGGGTAAGTAATCTATTCTTATTCTGTTTTCTTTGCTTTTGGCAAATTTTATTTTAAAATTATTTCAAATATGCAAAAGTTGCAAGATTAGTTGACAAGGAACTTCAGTATACTTGTCCTGCAGTGTTACTAACTGTGAACACTTTACAATTTTATTGTATTATTTATTTTCAGAACCATTTGACAATAAATTGTGGATACAAAGCCCCCTTTTCCCCTAAATACTTCAGCGTATATTTTGTAAGAGCAAGCACATTTTCTCCACACATTCACAACTACCAAAATCAGGAAATTAACTTAATACTATTATCTATTCTGCAGACCTTATTACATTTTTAGCAGTTGTACCAATCATGTCCCTTATACTATGTATTTAAAAAAAGCTCTTTTTTTCTGGTCCAGAATCTGATCCAAGATGACATATTCCATTTGGTTGTCATTTCTCTTTAATCTCCCTTAATCAGGAATAGCTGCTCAGCTTTTTCTTTGTCTTGACATTTTTGAGGAGTCCAGGCTAGTGATCCTGAAATTTGGGCCTTTCATGTAAGACAGGAAAATCATAGAAATAACATGGCCTTCTTAGCGCATCATCCTAGGAGGCACATGAAGCAGCTTTATCCCTTTACTGGTGATACTAACTCTGATCATTAGTCAAAATGGTGTTTACAAGCTTTCTCCTTCACAAGGGCTCCAGTTTTTCCTCTGTCATTAATAAGTATTTTGTGGGGGGATACTTTGAGCTTGTATTAGCTATACTGTTCTTCATCAGAATTTTACTCACTGATTTTAGCTCTACTGATGATTCTTGCCTTCATCAATTACTAATATGATGGTTGCCAAATGGTGATTTTCTAAGTCCATCATTACTTCTCTATTTATTAGTTGGTACCCTACCATGAACTATTTTTAGGTAGAGTCATCAGGGAAAACATCTCTGAGGAGGTGATGCTTGAATGGAGGCCAGGAAGAAGTAAAGAATGAAGTTTATCTGATCGCGTGTCAGGCAGAGGGAACTCTAAGTGCAGAGAATAAAAGCAATATATCCTTCATATGGCTGCTGTGAAAAGTCAGTACAGAACTATATGTACAGGATGGTGCTCAGTGCTCAGTCGTGTGCTGCTCTTTGCTACCCCATGGAGCCTACCAGGCTCTGCTGTCCATAGGATTTTCCAGGCAAGAATACTGGAGTACCACTGTGCCAGCTGGGAAGCCTCATAAAAGGGTAGTGCACAGACTTTAGAAATGATCCGTAAAAGAAACTACTATTGTTATTAGATAGTGACGTCTAACGTAATCGATCTAAAAGGCAAGAGGGCTCGTGTTGTGAAGTGGAAGGGGAGTGGGGGAAGTCTGACTATGGTGGGCAGAATTATAAAATGGTCTCCAAAGAGCCCCATCCTTGTATAATCCCCTCTATCGTGAAGTGGGAGGAACCTGTGGAGAGGATGGGATTTTGTTTCTGTGATTAGGTTATGTCACCTGGCACAGTTGACTGAGAACATGAGATTATCCTCACGGAGCTTGACCTCATCACAAGAGCCCTTCGAAGGGACAAGTTCATTCCCGGAGAAAAAGATCAAAGTTGGAGAGATTTGAAGCAGGAGGGGGATTGCTGTGTGAGAAGTTCTCCATTGCTGACTTTGAAGATGGAGCTGCCCTTGTAACAAGGACAGGAGAGTGGCCTCTTGGACCTGAGCGTGACACCCTGGGTGCATAGTCAGCAAGGAACTGAGCTCTGATAACCATCTGAATGAGCTTGGAAGAAGACCCCAGACCGCTGATGAGAATGCAGCCCACTGACACCGGATTTCAGATCCATGAGAACTTGAGCAGCAAGCGTGTGCCTGGACTTCTGACCTACGGAAATCAGGAGATGATAAACGGATGTCATCTTAAGTTGCCACGTGTATGGTAACTTGTGATGCCCCGATAGAACATCAGCCCCCCTAGGGAACAAAGGTAAGGAAGATCCCAAGGAGAAGGAGAGCATGGGACCCCTGGGGACAGGAAATAGCTCAGCACAGTCAAAACGCAGTGGTGGAACAGGAGTGGGCTGTAGAGGAAGACAACCCAGGTGTTCACGTGACTCCGGGTCCACATTTACTGAGGAGCTCAGTGTCAGGTCTTGTGCTGAGAAAGACTGGAGACCCAGAGACAAATAACACACAATGGTGCTGTCAAGGCGCTCACGGTCTGGTGGAGAAATAATCTCAGTGGAGCATCAGAGGCATGACGACCGGCAACTCTCACAGAGATTTTATTCACTCAGGCAACCCAGGGCCTAGAACTGTGCCTAGCACATAGTGGGTGATAATAACCCTTCATTGAGTTGAATGAAATTGAAGTGATATTTCATCTCAGCCAGTGGCTTTCATCCAGGAGCAAATTTACCTACCAGGGGCAATGTCTCCAGACATTTTTCTCTGCCACAACTAGGGAGGTCCTGCTGGCATCTAGTGGGAAGAGGTCAGGGATGCTGCTAAACATCTCACCATGCACAAAAAGGCCTCCCTCCCCCAACTAAGACTATCTGGTTCAAAACAGTGCTGAGGTCGAGAAACCATGATTAGACAACGGTGAGATCTGATGAGCCCTTGCTCTTCACTCAGAAAACAGTTCTTTAATGCTTGTTATTCTAATGCCCGTGTCCTCTCACTTGCGCAAGATTGGATAAACAGTGAAATTCCCCTTTTCTGGATCCTCTCAGGACTTTGTGAAGTTCAGCTTCCTTCCATCGGCCTTCCTCCCAATACGATCAGTGTCACTGATTAGAACCCAGTGCCCTCTTTTGCTCTTATTCTCAGTCCCTTGCTTTGGCCTAGAAGGTATTAAGTGGCACGCTGCTCAATGTTTAAACAACCAGCTCTCAAAAAAATATGCATATCCAATGCATACGTACATGTATATATTTTTAATATTCTACTGATATAAAGGATGTTTCACATGATTTGCAGACAGTTTAACATACAACATTAATTATCATGACTCCCATATAGCCAACTGATCCTCATAGGATGCTTTCACTGGTTTTTGCTGAACACTTGTATATACAGCCAACCTAAAGCTTTGGTGGATGGTGTAGTTCTGACATGAATGTTGACTGCTATTTTCTTTTATATTAACAAGTGAGATGAAAGTGAAACCAGAAAGGCATGCTGGAATGCCATTTGTTTGTCAATGATGTATCTGCTTTGTTGAGCCAGATAATTGTTTTCAAGTAATGGAAGAATATTTTCTCAATTTTTGTGCCATTAGCAATGCAACATTTGCAGATAGGACAGGCTTTTAAATTTAATCTGCATTGTTAACATTTTCTTCATCACTTTCTTAAGTATAGACAATCAACAGAACAATACATCGAGTCCTGATGTGTAGCACTTTCTGATTCCCTTGGTGTAAATACTCCCACCTTGACAGATGTCAAACCACCAGTGTGATGTCCCTGAACACTGGGTTTGGAAGAGATGGTTGTTGCACATCTTTATATGGTATTTCCACCATACAGGTGTAATAGAAATAAGTAACTTCCAAGAGAATAGATGATAGTAAAATACAAAATAATGGGGAAGTATGAGTTCTGAGTATTTTTATCTTTGCTTTTAGTAAAAAAATGCATTTAATTGTAGTTTAGAGATTGGATTTTAAACAATGTCAGTGCTTATCAACTGGTTTACAAAATTCCAGAAAATTTAAAAATTGACTCTCGAAAGCTGGTATATTGGTGCTAGCACACCTCTGTTTTACCTAGTTAGCGCCTTGTGCTAACAGTCAAGCTTACTCTCTAGTTAACACTTTAAACAGATACACTCATAAAGAGTTACCTTACATCTGAGTTCTGGGGATCATACACTGACTGTGCACGCATAGTGTGAATATAGGGATCCCGTAGGAAATCATCTTGTCTTCATTTCATGTCTGCCGGCCCTATTGCTCTTATTAGCATAATAGGGAAAATGATTTTGTTGTTGTTCAGTCGTTAGGTTGTGTCTGACCTTTGTGACCCTGTAGACCGCAGCATCCCAGGCCTCCACTGTCTCCCAGAGTTTGCTCATGCCCACTGAGTTGGGGATGCTATCTAACCATCCCATCCTCTGTTGCCCTCTTCTCCTTTGGCCTTCAATTTTTCCCAGCATCAGGGTCTTTTCCAATGAGTTGGCTCTTGGAATCAGGTGGCCAAAGTGTTGGAGCTTCAGTTTCAGCACCAGTCCTTCCAATGAATATTCAGCATCGATTTCCTTTAGGATTGATCAGATCAATGGGAAAAAATCTGGTAGAGACTATTGACATTTCCTTGCCCTGCTTCCTGAGGGATTCTCTTCTAGGTAGCAGTAATGATGAGTGGGACAGAGGAGAAAATGTGACTTCACAAATTCTTAATAGACAAACACTGGCTGCCTCATGCTTGCAGGGGAAACATGCAATAAAATATCTCCTCAAGAGCCAGACATCCCGCATAGAGAGGCCAGGCAGGCCATCCTGGCTAGACAGCCAGACCCTAGAGCCAGATATCCTGGAATGTGAAGTCAAGTGGGCCTTAGGAAGTGTCACTATGAACAAAGCTACTGGAGGTGATGGAATTCCAGTGGAGCTATTTAAAATCCTAAAAGATAATGCTGTGAAAATGCTGCACTCAATATGCCAGCAAATTTGGAAAACTCGGCAGGGGCCACAGGACTGGAAAAGGTCAATTTCATTCCAATCCCAAAGAAAGACAATGCCAAAGAATGCTCAAACTACCGCAAAATTTCACTCATCTCACAATCTAGCAAGGTAATGCTCAAAATTCTCCAAGCCAGGCTTCAACAGTACATGAACTGTGAGCTGGATTTAGAAAAGGCAGAGGACCCAGAGATCAAACTGCCAAAATCCGCTGGATCATTAAAAAGCCAAGAGAGTTCCAGAAAAACATCTTCTTCTGCTTTATTGACTATGCCAAAGACTTTGACTGTGTGGATCACAACAAACAGTGGAAAATTCTTCAAGAGATGGGAATACCAGACCATCTCACCTGCCTCCTGAGAAATCTGTGTGCAGGTCAAGAAGCAAGAGTTAGAACTGGACACTGGACAACAGTCTGGTTCCAAATTGGGAAACGAGTACATCAAGGTTGTATATCGTCACCCTGCTTATTTAACTTATATGCAGAGTACATCATGCGAAATGCTGGACTGGATGAAGCACAAGCTGGAATCAAGATTGTTGGGAGAAATATCAATAACCTCAGATATGCAGATGACACCACCCTTATGGCAGAAAGCAAAGAACTAAAGAACCTCTTGACAAAAGTGAAAGAGGAGAGTGAAAAACCTGGCTTAAAACTCAACATTCAGAAAACTAAGATCATGGCATCTGGTCCCATCACTTCATGACAAACGGATACGGAAACAGTGAGAAACTTTATTTTGGGGGGGGGGGGCTCTAAAATCACTGCAGATGGTGACTGCAGCCATGAAATTAAAAGACGCTTGATCCTTGGAAGGAAAGCTATGACCAACCTAGACAGTATATTAAAAAGCAGAGACATTACTTTGCCGACAAAGGTCCATCTAGTCAAGGCTATGGTTTTTCCAGTGGTCATGTATGGATGTGAGAGTTGGACTATAAAGAAAGCTGAGTGCCGAAGAATTGATGCTTTTGAACTGTGGTGTTGGAGAAGACTCTTGAGAGTCCCTTGGACTGCAAGGAGATCCAACCAGTTCATCCTAAAGGAAATCAGTCCTGAATATTCACTGGAAGGATTGATGCTGAAGCTAAAGCTCCAATACTTTGGCCACCTGATGCGAAGAACTGACTCATTTGAAGAGAACCCGATGCTGGGAAAGATTGAAGGCAGGAGGAGAAAGGGACGACAGAGGATGAGATGGTTGGAAGGCATCACTGACTCTATGGACATGAGTTTGAGTAAACTTCAGGAGTTGGTGAAGGATAGGGAAGCCTGGCATGTGCAGTCCATGGGGTCGCAAAAAGTCGGACACGACTGAGCAACTGAGCTGAACTGACCTCCTCAAGACAATCTCAAGCATACATGCTCAATATATTCTTTTATTCATCATGCCTCAGTGTCATCTGATGTAAAGAGCATTGGAAAATATTCTGATGCTGGGAAAGATTGACGGTAGGAGGAGAAGCAGGCAACAGGAAGAGATGGTTGGATGGCCTCACCGACTCAAGGGACATGAGTCTGAGCAAACTCTGGGAAAGGAAGCCTAGTGTGCTGCAGTCTATGGCGTCACCAAGAGTCAGATATGACTAGCAACTAAGCAACAACAACAAGAACCTCAGTCATCCCCATATTATGTTATGTTTTATTCTCACTCTCAACCCCTCTTATTTCCATGCAAATTCCTCTTTGGAGTGGAGCTAAAAACTTGAATTCTTATTGAACCATTTGAAGGATTTTTCACATTCTGATGTAAATAGCAAGAGGAGCAGGGCAAGAGGCCACACTACAGAACTTTGCTTTAAGGTCCTCCTTTCTGCTTATTTGTTTTTTTTTTTTTTTTTTTGGGAATCCACTCCAATATTCTTGTCTGGAGAATACCTTGGACAGAGAAGACTGGCAGGCTAAAGTCCATAGGGTTGCAAAGAGTCAGACACAACTGCAGCAAGTGAGCATGCATGCACACTAATCAATGATATTCATTATTTTAATAGGCCTGATGAATTTATTTATTTATTTATTTATTTTTTTTTAAGATAAAATATTTTAGTTTTTTATTTTTTAAAATTTTAAAATCTTTAATTCTTACATGCATTCCCAAACATGAGGAATCCAGCCATGTCCATGGCTCACTTCACTCCCGTGGCCTCGAGGAGGCAAACACAGCATCCTCTGAATTATCCTGCCTGATTTGTCCATGGCCTTGGCGAACTCTTCATGTCTTCTTGAATTCCCCGTCTTAACAGATTTTAAAATTTTCCACCAGCTAAACACAAAACACAATCAATCCTAAACATTTTAGCCACGTAATTATACCTTCTCCACTACCAAACCTCTTACCAAACGTATTCAGTACACTTAATGCATAACCTACAAAATCTCTTCTTCTAATGCAATGCATTTCCCTCTTAGCCAATTTTAGACATTAAGGACATTATTTGCTTTATTTGCTTTATGAGAAGTATTTATTTATGCTTTTTAACAAACATGAATGAGTGCCAGGCTCTGGGCTAATTGTGGGGGATGTTATCAGTGAATAAGAAGGATAGACCTGCTCCCTCCTCTTGGGGAACTTTTAGTCTGATGGAGGAAAATGACATTAAGCAAACACACATGCAAATATGTATTCATGGTTAAAAAGGTGAAAAGTGCTATAGGGGCAAAGAATGGAATTCTGTGATGAGGGGATACAGTTTGTGCTGGGGGCCAGAGAAGGCATTCCTGAAGGATTTGAAAGAACCAGCCAGAGGAGAGATCGGGGCAGAAAATGGGGACGAGGCCTCAAGGGACAGGGAGCCACTTCATTCAGGACCCTAAGAAAAGGAAGAAATGTCCAAATCAGGGATGGAGGAGGTGCGGAGAATGAGATGAGCAGTGAGGTGGACTCAGGTCCAGATGACAATCAGGTGAGCTTTGCAATATTTTTTGGTCAAACTTCAATAAGGCATTCAAGTCTTAACACAGGGGAGTGTTCCAATTCACTTTCTAAAAAGATCCATCTAGATAATACATAGAAAGTGAGTTGGGGAACACTTCCCTGCTGGTCCAGGGCTAAGACTTTGCACTCCCAATGCAAGGGCCCGGGTTTGATCCCTGGTCAGAGCATGAGATGTCACATGCTGCAACTAAAAATTCCACATGCTGCACCTAAAAAAAAAAAAAAAAATCACATGGACTGCAACTAAGATCTGGTGCAACCAAATAAACAAATAATTTTTTTTTTTTTTAAAGAAAGTGGGTTGGGGAATTAGGGCAAAAGGAGAAACAGAGTGATAGCCAAGAGGCAGCTATAGCAATCCAGAATGGAGATAATGATGGTGTGAACTATGGTGATTGGAGTGGGAGGAACAGAAATGGACAGATTTGAGAAAACCTTCAAGAGATGGAAATGACGGAATATGCTGGGGAAACTGACATGGTGAAGGGGATGAGTGGAAAAGACGTGTCAAGGATGGAGGCTGGCAGAAAGAGGGATCATTCACTGAAAGGATGGTGTAAGCACCAGCCCAGAAGGACAGTGCCCGACACAGGAAGGGCAGCGCTGCAGGAAGCAAGGAGAGAAACAAAACGACTTGGGCTAATTCCTTTTATGTTTCATCAGACGAAGAGGTAATTTTCTGTTGATAAAATGTGCTGCCTGTTTTTCCTCCCAACTCCCTCACTAGCCAACTAGTCCTCAATCTCTCTCTTTGGCCATCCACTCGACAATTTTGACCAGGTTCAAATGCTCCAAAACAGTAGTCCTCAAAGTGTCAGGCCAGGAGTTGTAGGGGTTTACCAGACGGTTGCAACTGGCATGGAGAATGACTTTTCAATGCTCTATGGATATGGCAAGCCATCACATTGAATCAGAGGGTGAGAAAGTAATTTCCTTTTCAATTCTTTCTTAGGCTTTTTGATTACATCAGGGAGAAAGGCTCAGTTTGGTGTTAGTATGTCTTTACACCTCTCTAACACTTGATAATCTCTCTTTTTAACAAAGAGAACAAGACCGCAATCTCAAAGCATTTTAGCAGGCCGCAGTCTCTTTCTGGAATTTAATAACATTGTTTTGTTTTTCACTGTCAAAAAAGTTTGAGATTACCTCCTATTTATGGCAAGTAATATTGATTTTCCATTTGCGGCAGTGATATAAATACATTTATTTAAAAATAAGGGTGTGAGTACAGAAAGGGAGTGGTGATAATGCAAGTTAAGTCATAGTGCACGTGATGCATGGAAATGGCAAGTGTCACCCAGGAGCACAGTGATCAAAGTCTGGAAAACAGAGCATGACAGTGAAATGGATGTTTGTTATTCTTGCATCTGCTTTTCTGACTTGGGGCAACATTTCCTGATTTACTTTGGTGAATCATCTCTCCCCTACTCTCAGACCACCATGCTCTCTGTAAAGCTGATCTTACTCCTGGGTCCCAGGGGGCAGCGCTGGGTGTTCCATCACTTGGGCCAGTGATTGGCTTATTGATGGACACCTGATCAAATCAGGCCAATCAGGCCCAGAGCTGGGATTTGAACCCAGACAGGGACCATGACCCAAACCACTGCACTCGCCCTCTTTCCCGCATACTGTGCCTTTTGAACTGAGAACTGAAGGACGAGTAGCAGAATTAAGACAGCAGACAAGGCAGGAGGGAACAATGTGATGAGGCTACAGATGTTCTCAGGACCAGACTGCAGATGCCTTGCAGACTTGGGGAAGAACCCCATTTTGAACTCCATCCTAAGAGCAGTGGAGACTTTCCCAGGTGGCACAGTGGTAAAGAATCCACCTGCCAGTGCAAGAAACAGAAGGGATGTGGATTCCATCCCTAGGTTGGGAAAATCCCCTGGAGAAAGAAACAGCAACCTGCTCCAGTATTCTTGCCTGGAAAATTCCATGGACTAAGGAATCTTGCAGGCTACATACAGTTTGTGGGGGTCTCAAAGAGTCAGACATGACTGAACACACACACACACACTAAGAGCAATGGGAAACCCTCGATTGTTTTTCTGCAAGAGGGCGGCAGACCTAGATTTGTTTGTTTAAAAACTGCTGTGGTTTTTGTACAGCATTTAGCATGGAATCCAGCACCTAGTAACTGTGAATATTAAATTGGAGAATGCCCAGTATTTGCAGCAGGTACAGAACTGGGGCTCAGTAAATGTTCATCTCTACCTCTTTTGCCCTCTGCTTATTCCTGAGGCTGCTTCTTTAACAAAGAGCCTCCAGGGAAAGTGGAGTCTTAAGTAGGACGTAGCTTTGCCCAAGGGCACTGACGTTTAGATGGAGCCCGTTAGATGAGGCCAAAGGCGGAAAGCAAAGTCGTGTGCTCTGGGTACTTTTAAACCTTTGTAGCCACTGAGTTTCTACAGTGAAAAAGTGGGAGATGGAGTGAAGAGTTAATGAGGCTAATAGAAAATTAAAAAAAGAAAGTAAGAGGGAGCAAACCCAGTGACTGACGGTTAAGAGAGGAGGTCTGACTTAAACACAGGTTACTAGACTCAGGAGCGCTCCTTTTCTGGGTCACGGCCAACAGGCGGACAACACGTTTGGCCTGCAGGAAGCAAGGCTTGTCTGCTTGCCGTCCCTGTCTGCATGTGGGAATGAATCCACAGCTACAGGAGGAAGATGAGAGTGTAATTTGGAGACAGAAGTAGTCAAAGGAATTCAACTGAGAAATAACATCCTGGCACAAACTTAAGACATAAAAATAAAATCAATTTCACAAGACCCAGAAAGCCTGATTCTTGTGAAGTGTCCTCGTGGAATCTCAACAAGCTTAGGCATCTCCAGCCTCTGAAACCCTCCCAAAACGGCACCTTTGCTCCAGCCCCTGTGGAAATTTGCAACCTCTCCATCCCTCACCTGCCTTTGTCCAGACCAGGCTGGGGCCATCAATCCTGCTTCTGTACCCCCCCGATCCCAGGCCCCCTGAGTCCAGGGGTCCACCAGGCCTACCTCACTAAGCAAAAGCACCTCCCCTGTGCCATCCCACCCCTCCTGGCCTCTGACTGCCTGGAACTTGGACTAACATCACTATCTTCCTGACACCTGTGCACCCTCCCATGTTGGGACAGTATGAGTAGTTAAGTACAATATCTCAATCAGTGTCTGGAGTTGGATAGACCTGGAGTCTTGAATAGTGGCCAACAGAGCAAGTTTTGGTGTCAAGTTGCAGGGTCTAATTCATAGCTTCCCCCACTGACCATGTGTGCTCTCTTGGATAGGTTATCTGACTTCTGTGGGCCTCAGTTTTCTCATCTGTAACATGGAGATAAAATATTACCTACCTCAAGGAGCTAAGGGGTTAATTACACAAAGAATTCATATGTGTTGTGAATAGAGAACAGTTTTTGACAGGACTGCCAGGAGATCCAACCAGCCCATTCTAAAGGAGATCAGTCCTGGGTGTTCTATGGAAGGACTGATGCTGAAGCTGAAACTCCAGTACTTTGTGAAGAGTTGACTTATTTGAAAAGACTCTGATGCTGGGAGGGATTGGGGGCAGGAGGAGAAGGGGATGACAGAGGATGAGATGGCTGGATGGCATCACTGACTCAATGGACATGATTTTGAGTGAACTCTGGGAGCTGGTGATGGACAGGGAGGCTTGGCGTGCTGCAATTCATGGGGTCACAAAGTGTCAGACATGACTGAGCGACTGAACTGAACTGAAGTGTTTCATGCGTGTTAGATACTAGTGTTTGAATCCTCTCCCTGCCAGCTGGGAAAATTCATGAACGTGGTTTAATCTAAGTCTCAGAGTCAATACTTCCCTACTTGTTCCCCTGCAGCCCTGCAAACAAGCCTTTCACTCCCATGAGCAAACAGAAGTGGTTAACAGACAAGTCTTGTTCTCTAGGCCCGGAATGTTTTCTTTTGGTTGGGTCAATGACCCAGATAATGACCACACCTGTATTTAGTAACGTGTCATTCGGTCTCTTCTCTCCCTGAAGGATTCATTAGTAGCTACACTTTTTTTTTTTTTTCACTTCGCTCCTTTTGCCTCCTTTTGCCTCCGACGTTTGGTCAAGTTTTCATGCTTGTTTTTTTTTTTTTTTTCAAAGCAGAGTTCAGTGATTTGCAAATGCAGAGCCCAGGCTGTCTCAACAATGAGGTTAATCATAAGATCACCAGAGACATCGCAGGTAGCCTGGAGATACGGCCTCAGCAGCTATGAGAGCTTCAAACCTGGAGCCATCCAGGGCTCCTCCTTCACCTCTGACATCCATCCAGTCACCAAGTTCCCTCGACTCTCTTTTTCAATGTAGCTTTTTTTTTTTAATATGCATTTAAAAAAAATCTGTATCGAATTCACTACGATATTGCCTCTATTTCTTAATATTTTGGCTCTTTGGCCACGAGTCATGTGGGATTTTACCTTCCCAACCAGGGATCAAGTCTGCATCCCCTTCATTGGAAGGCAAAGTCTTGATCACTGGACCCACTAGAAAAGTCCCTTCATCAATTCTGACTTTTAAACATTTGCAAATTTTGGAGATAATTTTCAAGAGCAGTTTACAGTTCACAGCAAAATTGAGAGGAAAAAACAAAGATTTCCCATCTCTCCTCTGCCCACTCGCCATTATTGTCTCCCACTAGAGTGGTACATTTATTACAATTGATGAACCTGTATCGACAAATTATAATCACCAGAAGCTCATAGTTTACATTAGGATCCAGTCTTCTGGGTGTACATTCATGGCTTTGGACGGGTATTGAATAACATATATCCATCACTATGGTGTCATGCAGAGTATTTTTATTATCCTAAAAATCCTCGGTGGTGCTCTCCACCCCTCCTCCAACTCATCTGACATTTTAAGCCCTCTTGCTTATGCCTCTCTCTGCCATCTTCAACACCGTCCACCTGTGTCTCTCACTGTATCACTGCGAGAGTCCCCAAATGGATGGCCCTGTTTCCAGTGGGGCTTCCGCTCTGTAATCCATCCTGCCTCCTTGGTGGTCAACGTGACCTTTCCAAAACAGAGACTTGACTCTGTCCCTAGCCGACTTAAAACTGTCTCATTTCTCCTCGTTGCCTCAGAGGATAGAGATTTCAATGAGGAGGATCTTTCACACTGAAAATGTCTCTAGACACCTCCTAGCACCCCAACCCATGACAGAGGTTGTACTTCTAGTTACTGTCAAATGGGAAGATGCATAATGCCCAAACATACTTTGACTATTAAGTGCATACGAATTTTAAATATTATGGCAATATTCATTTACATTTAAAAGTAGTATTGATAGGATATGTATTTACTCCATATATTCAACACGCAATGTCTGGTGTGCATAAGAATTTAATCATTCCTTCCACATAAATTTATGACCCCCTAAAATTCTCTGGCAGCTCACAGGAAACTTAAACTCTAAACTCTTTTTCCCTCCTGCTCTCCTTAAAGTCCGCTATGTACACTACCTTCCCACGTACAGTCAAGCTCCAGCTGTGGGAATCTCATTTCTTCAGCACACCCCACAACCTTCCACACTTTCTCAAAGGGCCTCTGTGCCCACCCTTTCTCGCTGGCAAATCCCAACCCCTTTAAATGGGATTTAAATGTCATGTCCACCTAAAATGTCATGTTCTCCAGTGAGCCCAGGAGTTTGCTACTTTTTCCTCTGTACAAAACTCAATTAGCATCAAGCTTAGTGTGTTGGAATCACATGTTGATAAATGTTTTTCTCTCCTTATAAACTTTTCATGAGAAAATCCCTTGTCTGTCTCTTCGTCCTTGCACCTCATCCACTGCCGCAGCTCCTACAATTGGTAGGTGCTTAATAAATGTTGGGCTAATAATGAGTGGAGGGAGGAAGAGTCTCTAAAGAGATTTGATTTCATCGGAGCAGATGTGCTAATGGAAGAGAGCCAAACAGGCTGTCCAAGGTAAAGGGTATGCATTCTGATACAGTCCTAGAGGAGTAACAGATAATAGGTCTCTCATGCCAACTAGGAGGGTAGGTGGCCCAAGGAAACAGTCTTTTCCAGAGACAATCATGAGCCCTCTCTTTTATCAGAGGTGATTTTCTGACTGTGGCTACTGAAGGGAGGGATCCCAGTGGTCAGCTCCTCATCTCTTAGAGAGCTTGCACCTGAGATCCCAGCTGCCTTAGGATAAAATGAGCATTTTGAAGTGCTGGTACCCAGCAGCTTCACTATCCAATACTTTCACTAGGAAGGAGAAAAATCCCCACGCATCAGGGATTTAACCTGTGTAGGATCTAATCTATTTTCTAATGTCACAGGAGATATTTGATGGAGAGAAGAGGCAGATGATATTAACCATATCCATGGATGTTGGGCATAACAAGGGGGAATCAGTTTCCCCAGCCATTACTGCACTGTTTGCCTCCCCCCAAATTCAACTTCAACCTAGAAGCAGGATGATAAAATCTACTCTGCTCAGTGTCCATAGCGTCAGAGGTTTAGGTTCAAGTCCCAGTTCTGCATTGGAAAGGCTATGTGATTTAAAATTTTTATATTCATAAATATATTTGTACAAAAGAATAGTTCAGGCAGATTCTTTACCAGCTGAGCCACAAGAGAAGCCCACAATTACTGGAGTGGGTAGCTTATCCCTTCTCCAGCGGATCTTCCAGACCCAAGAATCAAACTGGGGTCTCATTCATAGAAGCAGATTCTTTACCAGCTGAGCCACAAGGGTAGCCCACAATTACTGGAGTGGGTAGCTTATCCCTTCTCCAGCGGATCTTCCAGACCCAAGAATCAAACTGGGGTCTCATTCATAGAAGCAGATTCTTTACCAACTGAGCTATCAGGGAAACCCTAAAGAATAGTCATAATGTGTCTAAAGATGAGGAAGAAAAATCTATGCTACCACCATTCAGCATAAGAAATAAAATATTGCCAGCATCACTGACTGTTGCTTCGTGCCTCACTGTAAACCCATATTCCTCCCTAACCCTCCCAGAGGTAACCAGTCTATTGGATTTTGCATTTACCATCCTCTTGCTCTTCCTTATAGTTCTCCTACTTTAATAAGCATGTAGATGATATATAGTTTGTGCACTTTACACGTGGACTTTAATCTGTGCCTTGAATTTTCTTTTTTATTTGACTGCAGCAAGTCTTACTTGTGGCACATGAAATCTTTAATCTTAGTTGAGGCATGTGGGATCTTTAGTTGAGGCGTGTGGGATCTTTAGTTGAGGCGTGTGGGATCTTTAGTTGAGGCATGTGGGATCTAGTTCCCTGACCAGGGATTGAACCCGGGTCCCCTGCATTGGGAGTGTGGAGTCTTAGCCACTGGACCACTAGGGAAGTCCCTGTCCCCCTTTTTCCCCCCAGTTGATGTTATTCATTTATGTTGATGCCTTTAATAGTTATTCATTCATACTGATGTATGAATATACTACAATCTTCCTGAAGCTGGGTCTTTGGGATGTTCCTAACTAGGGCTATTGGGGGCCTTCCCAGATGGTGCTAATAGTAAAGAACTCGCCAATGCAGGAGGCATAAGGGATGCAGGTATGATCCCCGGGTCAGGAAGATCCCCTGGAGGAGGAAATGGCAATCCACTCCAGTCCCATGGACAGAGGAGCCTGGCAGCCTATGGTCTGTAGGGTCACAAAGAGTTACGCATGACTGAAGTGACTTAGCAGGCACACGCATGCACATGGATAAAGCCGCTATGAACTTTTAAGTATCAGCCTTTGTGCAGACAAATGTGTTCATGTCTCTTAGATAAATACATAGAAGTGGAATTGCTAAGTTTGTGAAAAATGTAGGTAGGTTTAACATTATAAGAATCTTCCAAACTGTTTTCCGCAATGGCTGTACCATTTCACATTCCTACCAGGAATCTTCAAGGGTTCCGTTGCTGGTTTTCCTTGTCAACACTTAGCATTATCAGTCTTGTTAGTTTTAGCCATTCTAAAATTGATGTCTAGAGGTTATGATACTCATTTTATTTTCCTAATGACTAATGATCAACATATTTTTATGCATCTATTTTTCATTCATATATCTTATTTAGAGAAGTGTCTATTCAAACCATTTGCCTATTTTTTAAACTGAATTTTTTGTCTTTATGTTATGGAGTTGTAAGAATAATTTATATACTCTGTACACAAACCTTCTGTCAGATACAAAAATGTGAATATTTTCTTCTAGTCTGATACTTGATTTTAATTTTTCAATAGCATCTTTGGAAGATCAGAGATTTTTAATATTGATACAGACCCACTTGTTTCTTAATACTTTGAATCTTTTGTGTCCGAGGAAATCTTTGCCACCCTTTAGATCATACAGACTTTCCTCTAAATTTTTTATAGTTATGATTTTAATTTTTAGACATATGATCTTTTTCAAGATAATATTTGTGGGTGAAATAAGGTAATGGTCAAGGTTCTTTTTTCTTTATGGATATCCAATTGTTCCAGCATCATATGTTGAAAAGACTACCTTTGCACCATATAATTACCTTAGCATCTATGAAATAATAATGCCCCTCCCCATAAAAGAAGTTCATATCTTAATCTAACACATGAATATGTTAGGTGACAAAGCAAAGAGAAATAAAGGTTATAGATGCCATTATATTTGCTAATAGAGTGACCTTAAAATAGGGAGGCAGAGGGCAGCAGAGGATGAAATGGTTGGATAGCATCACTGACTCAATGGACATAAGCTTGGGCAAACTCTAGGAGATAGTGAAGGACAGGGAGGCCTGGTGTGTTGCAGTCCATGGGGTCATGAAGAGTCAGACATGACTTAGCTACTGGACAACATCAATATAGGAAGATTATCCCAGATTGCTTGGGTTGACTCCGTGTAATCACAGAGGTCCTTAAAAACAGAAGAAGGAAGCAGAATAAAAGTTAGAGTCATGCAATGTGAAAAGTACTTGAACAACCACTGCTGAGTTTGAAGACGGAGGAAGACACCACAAGCGAAGGATTGAGGACAGCCTTTAGTAGCTGGAAAAGGCAAGGAAACATTCTCCTCTAGACTCTCTAGAAGGAACATAGCCTTGCTGACACTGTGACTTTTGCCCAGTGAGACCTGTGCTAGACTGCTAATTTATACAATGGTAGAATAATAGCTTTGTATTGTTTTGAGTCAGTAAGTTAGTGGTGCTATTGTTGTAGCAGCAATGAAAAATTAATATAGCACCGTTAGTTGACCATATATGTAGGTTTATTGCCATACTATTCCACTGATCAATACATCTCTCTGTCTTGCTTACTATACCTTTATATTCAACTTTATAGAAAATCTTGAAATCAGATAGTATGTCTTAAAAATATAGTCTTTGATATTCCAATTCCTTTGCATTTTCATATACATTTTAGAATCCCCTTTTCACTTTCTGTATAAAAGCATACTAGAGTTTTTTATTGGGATTGCACTGAAACTAGAGACCAGTTTGGGGAAAACTGACAAATGTCATAACAATTTTAAAAACTGATTTTGTGAACATGATATATTTTCATTATTTAGTCTTCTCCACTTTCTGCCTTGGTTTTGAAGTTTTCAGTGTATAGGTCTGAATACGTTTTATTAAATTTATCCCTAAGTACTTCATGTTTTGTGATATGACTGTAAATGGCATGATTTACTTATTCCAAATTCCAGTTGAATGCTTGCAGTGAAAGTAAAAGAGGAGAGTGAAAAGTTTGGATTAAAACTCAACATTCAAAAAACTAAGATCACGGCAACCAGTCCCATCACTTCACAGCAAATAGATGGAGAAACAATGGAAACAGTGACAGACTTGATTTTGGGGGGCTCCAGAATCACTGCAGATGATGACTGCAGCCATGAAATTAAAAGACTCTTGCTCCTTGGAAGAAAAGCTATGACCAACCCAGACAGCATATTAAAAAGCAGAGACATTACTTTGCCGACAAGGGTCTGTCTAGTCAAAGCTATGGTTTTTTCCAGTAGTCATGTATGGATGTGAGAGGTGGACTGTAAAGAAAGTTAAGGGCTAAAGAATTGATGGTTTTGAACTGTGGTGTTGGAGAAGACTCTTGAGAGTCCCTTGGACTGCAAGGAGATCAAATCAGTCAGTTCTAAAGGAAATTGATCCTGAATATTCATTGGAAGGACTGATGCTGAAGCTGAAGCTCCAATACTTTGGCCTCCTGATGCGAAGAACTGACTCACTGGAAAAGACCCTGATGCTGGAAAAGATTGAAGGCAGGAGGAGAAGGGGACAACAGAAGATTAGATGATTAGATGGCATCACCGACTTGATAGACATGAGTTTGAGCAAGCTCTAGGAGTTGGTGATGGACAGGGAAGCCTGGTGTGCTGCAGTCCATGGGGTCCCAGAGTGGGACACAACTGAGTGACTGAACTGAATTGAGTATCAGTTCAGTTCAGTTCAGTCGCTCAGTCATGTCCAACTCTTTTCAGTCTCATGAATCGAAGCATGCCAGGCCTCCCTGTCCATCACCAACTCCTGGAGTTCACTCAGACTCACATCCATCGAGTCCATGATGCCATCCAGCCATCTCATCCTCAGTTGTCCCCTTCTTCTCCTGCCCCCAATCCCTCCCAGCATCAGAGTCTTTTCCAATGAGCCAACTCTTCACATGAGGTGGCCAAAGTACTGGAGTTTCAGCTTTAGCATCATTCCTTCTAAAGAAATCCCAGGGCTGATCTCCATTAGGATGGACTGGTGGGATCTCCTTGCAGTCCAAGGGACTCTCAAGAGTCTTCTCCAACACCACAGTTGAAAAGCATCAATTCTTCGGCACTCAGCCTTCTTCACAGTCCAACTCTCACATCCATACATGACCACTGGAAAGAAGTACAATATAATTTGCATATTGACCTTGCTAAACTTGCTTAATAATACTGGTGACTTTTTTGGGTACATTGCTTAGAATTTTCTACCTAGAGCCTTTTAAAATCTTCCTGTCATTTTGTACTGCCTAGGACTGCCAGTACAATGTTGAATAGAAATGGTGATAGTAGACATCTTTGTCTTTTTCCCAATTTAGAAGCTAAAGCATTTAGTCTTTCACTACTAAGTTTGATGTAGGGAGTTTTTGTCCTGTAGAGTTTTTTGCAGATGTCCTTTTTCAGGTTGAGAAAATTCCTTTTTAGTCCTAGTTTGCTGAGAGATTGAATGGGTCTTGAAGATTTCAAATGCTTTTTTTCTGTTGAGGTGATAATAAAGTTTTTCTTTTATTCTATTAATATGCTCAATTACATTGATTGATTTTTAAATGTTAACCAGTAATGCCTTCCTGGAATGAACCCCAATTAGTCAAGATGTATTTTTTTTTCCCCTGGAGAAGGGAATGGCTACCCATTCCAATATTCTTGCCTGGAGAATTCCCTGGACAGAGGAGCCTGGTGGGCTACAGTCCATGGGGTCACAAAGGATCGGGCATGACTGACTGACTAACACAACTGCAATTATCTTTTTATATACTGCAGGATTAAATTTGCTAATGTTTGTTAGGGATTTTGTGTTTAAGTTCATAAAGAGTTTGTTAGCATATAAAGTTGTTAACAATATTCCCTACATGATATATAGTGAGGGTCCCTCTTTTATTCCTGATTTTGATAATCTTCTGTATTTCTTGATCAATCTCACTATGGTTTTATCAACAATTATATATATATACACACATATATATATATATAGCCTTTCTATACTGTTCATGGGGTTTTCAAGGCAAGAATACTGAAGTGGGTTTGCCATTCATTGTACTATTTTCTCAATTTTCCATCTGTTATTTTACCATTTTCTGTTCTCATCTTAATTGTTTCTTTCCTTCTACTTGCTTTGTTCTTAATATATTATTCTTTTTGTATCTTCTTAAGATGAAAGCTTAGGTAACTGATTTTAGAATTTTCTCCTTTTCTAATGTAAGCGTATAAATTATACATTTTTTCTTGAAGAGGTCTTTTATTTTCATTTCACAGATTTTGATATGTTTTGTTTTTGTTTTCATCCAACTCAAAATATTTTCTGATTCCTCTTATGATTTCCTCTTTGATATGGATTATTTAGAAATGTTGCTTCAATTTTCAAATATCTATTAATTTTCCAGGTACATTTTACTAACATGCTTAATTCCCTTATATTCAGAGGATATCCTTTATATGATTTCAATTATTTTAAATTTGTTAAAATTTACTTTATGGTCTAACACATGGCTTAGACTTGGTGAAAGATCCATGTATACTTGAAAGATCGTGTGGTCTGCTGTTGTTGGAAAGAGTGTTCTCTCTTTAATAAACGTTAGTTCCAGCTTTGTGATCGCATTCGTCAAGTATTCCATATCCTTTCTGCTTTTCTATTGGTTCTGTCAGTTACTAAGAAAGTAACTGGTGCCCGCTCCATTGCCGATTTGTATCGTGCATCTGCCTCTCTTCTCTGTTCTCTCGGCTCTTGTCTCGCGTGTTCTGAAACTGGTATTGTGCGCAGGCACACTGAAGATGCTATGGCTCCTTATTTAATGCTCCCTTTACCTTTATGAAATGATCCTTTTTATTTTTGGTGATTTTTTTGTGCCATGCCTACTTGGTCTGATAGTATTTACATGGTGTACCTTTTTCTGTCATTTTATTTTTAACCTATTTTTATATTTAAGTTGTGTGAGTGGCATACGTGCATGGTCTCCAGCTCTGCTGACAGCAGGGTTTCTGAAGCGCACAGAGGGAGGAGGGTGCACCACTCGCCAGACTGAAGGCCAGAGGCAACTTGACGTTCAATTAGTCAACATCTTCCCTCCCCAGGCCCCTTCTCTTCTGGACCTATTTACTCTCGAATGGCCTCTCAAGGCTGAAGGATCTGTTGCCTTAGGCAGGCGGAGAGCTTAACTCCCAGTTTCTACACCAATCTCAACCCTGCGGTTCCTCGGTATCTATTGTGTGGGCTACTGGCTTGACATCTTCCTTCCTCTGGCTGAAAGCTCACCTAGCATTTTTGGATTATAGCATTCTTATCTCCTGCCTTGAAACTTTGGGAATTTTGAATTTCTTTGCTTTTGTTTTTAAGAAATAATCTAAAATTTCCTACAACACTAAAATGCTACTACCTTTCAAAAATAAATAAATAATTTTTCTTATAGACAGCATATGACTGTGCTCTTTATTTTTAATAATTTTCCACTTCTAAACACCACTTTGTCAAAGAACAATTGATATTCAAAATGCCATACATGTTTAATAAATGTAACTTGATGAGTTTAGAAGTAAGTATATTTATAAAACCATCTTTACAATCTATGCTGTAAACATATCCATCACCTCCAGAAGTTTTCTCTTTGTTATTGCTATTATTTTCTTTTAGTGATAAGAACATTTAACTTACACTCAAAATTCTGAGTGTTTATACATTATTGTTAACTCTAGGCTCTATGCTATCTGGTAGATTTCTAGGACTTATTTTTCTTGCATAACTGAAACCACACCCTCTGACTAGTATACCCCTGCCCCGTTTCCCTTCTTTGCAGCCCTGACATCCACCATTCTATGTTCTGCTTCTGAGGTTGACGATTTTAGAGTTCTCATACAAGTGGCATCATGTAGTATTTATACTTCTATATCTGACTTATTTCACTTGGCATAATGTCCTTCATCCATGTTGCAAATGGCATGATTTTCTTCTTTTCTAAAGGCTGAGTGATATTCCATTATAGGTATACATCATTATTCTTTCCATTTGTCTGTCAACAATCATTTAGATTGCTTTTACATCTTGACTATTGTGAATAATGCTGCAAGGAACCTTGGAGTGAAGAGATAGCTCTTTCAGACCTTGATTCCAATTTCTTTTTTTTTTTTGGTTTATTAAAAACTTTTTAATTTTAATTTTACTTTTTATGTTATATTGGAGTATAGTGAAATGAAAGAGGAGAGTGAAAAAGCTGGCTTAAAGCTCAACATTCAGAAAACTAAGATCATGTCATCTGATCCCATCACTTCATGGCAAATAAATGGGGAAACAGTGGCAGACTTTATTTTTGGGGCTCCAAAACCACTGCAGATGGTGATTGCAGCCATGAAATTAAAAGACGTTTACTCCTTAGAAGGAAAGTTATAGCATATTCAAAAGCAGAGACATCACTTTGCCTCCAAAGGTCCATCTAGTCAAAGCTATGGTTTTTCCAGTGGTCATGTATGGCTGTGAGAGTTGGACTGTGAAGATGGCTGAGCACCGAAGAACTGATGCTTTTGAACTGTGGTGTTGGAGAAGACTCTTGAGAGTCCCTTGACTGCAAGGAGATCTAACCAGTCCATTCTAGAGGAGATCAGTCCTGGGATTTCTTTGGAAGGAATGATGCTAAAGCTGAAACTCCAATACTTTGGCCACCTCATGCAAAGTGCTGACTCATTGGAAAAGACTCTGATGCTGGGAGGGATTGGGGGCAGGAGAAGGGGATGACAGAGGATGAGATGGCTGGATGCATCACTGACTCGATGGACATGAGTTTGGGTGAACTCCAGGAGTTGGTGATGGACAAGGAGGCCTGGTGTGCTGCGATTCATGGGGTCACAAAGAGTCGGACACGACTGAGCGACTGAACTGAACTGGTAGTGATTTACAATGCTGTGGTACTTTCAGGCGTGTAGCAAAGTGATTCAGTTATACATAGCTATGAATCTATTCTTTTTCAAACTATTTTCCCATTTAGGTCATTACAGTATATTGAGCAGAGTTCCCTGTGATATACAGCAGGTCTTTGCTGGTTGTCAACCTTAAATATAGCAGTGTGAACATGTCAGTCCACAAATCTCAATCTTTCCCTCTCCTCCACCTTTTCTTCATGGTAACCATAAGTTCATTCACTAAGACAGTGGGTTTGTTTCTGTTTTGTAAATAAGTTCATTTGTATTTTTTTAAGACTGTACATATAAGCAATATTATATGATATTTGTCTTTACCTGACATACTTCACTTAGTATGGTAATCTCCATGTCCATCCATGTTGCTGTAAATGACATTATTTCCTTCTATTTAATGACTAAGTAATATTCCACTTTATATATATCCTTTTGGAAAAATACCCATATGTGGGCTTGCTAGATCATATGGTATTTCTATTTTTACTTTTATGAAAAGTGTCCATACTGTTTGCCATGGTGGTTGCACCAATTTGTACATTGTCAACTGCATTTATTTTTATTATTATTGTTTTTGTATTTATGTCCAACTGTTTTAATATACAGGTATTTTTAATCTGGTTTTGTTTTTTTGTCTTTTCTCTCTCTCTCTTTTTAATTTTACTTTACAATTCAACTGCATTTAATACTTATCCTTTTTTAATATAATAGCTATCCTAACCATACATGGTATAAGATGATACCTCAGTGTAGTTTTCATTTGTATTTCCTTGATGATTAGTGATTTTTAGCACATTTTCACATGTATCTGTCTCCTTTCAAGAAATGTCTCTTTAGTTCCTTTGCTGATTTTAAAATTGGGTTATTTGTTTTTTTTCTATTTCAGTTCAGTTCAGTTCAGTCGCTCAGTAGTGTCCAACTCTTTGCGAGCCCATGAATTGCAGCACGCCAGGCCTCCCTATCCATCACCAACTCCTGGAGTTCACTCAGACTCACGTCCATCTAGTCCATGATGCTATCCAGCCATCTCATCCTGGGTCATCCCCTTCTCCTCCTGCCCCCAAGCTCTCCCAGCATCAGAGTCTTTTCCAATGAGTCAACTCTTTGCATGAGGTGGCCAAAGTACTAGAGCTTCAGCTTCAGCATCATTCCTTCCAAAGAAATCCCAGGGTTGATCTCCTTCAGAATGGACTGGTTGGATCTCCTTGCAGTCCAAGGGACTCTCAAGAGTCTTCTCCAACACCGCAGTTCAAATGCATCAATTCTTTGGCGCTCAGCCTTCTTCACAGTCCAACTCTCACATCCATACATGACCACAGGAAAAACAATAGCCTTGACTAGACGGACCTTAGTCAGCAAAGTAATGTCTCTGCTTTTGAATATACTATCTAGGTTGGTCATAACTTTTCTTCCAAGGAGTAAGTGTCTTAATTTCATGGCTGCAATCACCATCTGCAGTGATTTTGGAGCCCCCCAAAATAAAGTCTGACACTGTCTCTACTGTTTCCCATCTATTTCCCATGAAGTGATGGGACCAGATGCCATGATCTTCGTTTTCTGAATGTTGAGCTTTAAGCCAACTTTTTCACTCTCCTCTTTCACTTTCATCAAGAGGCTTTTTAGCTCCTCTTCACTTTCTGCCATAAGGATGGTGTCATCTTCATATCTGAGGTTATCGATATTTCTCCCAAGAATCTTGATTCCAGCTTGTGTTTCTTCCAGTCCAGCGTTTCTCATGATGTGCTCTGCATATAAGTTAAATAAGCAGGGTGACAATATACAGCATTGATGTACTCTTTTTCCTATTTGGAACCAGTCTGTTGTTCCATGTCCAGTTCTATTTAGTTTTTCTATTTAGTTGTATACATTCCTTATATATTTAGAAATTTTTCTCTTTATCAGATATATAGTTCGCAAATGTTTTCTCCCATTTCACAGCTTGCCTTTTCATTTTTTTTGATTGTTTCCATTGCTGTACAGAAGTGTTTTAATTTGATATAGTCCCATTTATCTATTTTTGCTTTTGTTGCCTATACTGTTAGCATAATTACCAAGAAATCATTGACAAGACCAATATCAAGAAGCTTTTTCCTGTTTTCTTCTATAAATCTTATGGTTTCAGGTTTACAATTAAGTATTTAATCCATTTTGAATTAATTTTTGTGTTTGGTGTAAGATAAGGATCACATTTCATTCTTTTGCTTGTGGACATCCAGTTTTCCCAACACTATTTATTGTAAAGACTATTCTTTCCCCATTGCATATTCGTGATACCCTTGTCAAAGATCAGTTGTACATGCATGGGTTTGTTTCTGGGCTTGCTGCTGTGTTTGTTCATCTCCACGTCTGTTTTACCGCCAGTACCATAGTGTTTTGATTACTGTAAGTCTGTAATATTTTGACATCAGGAAATGCAGTGGTCCCAACTCTGTTCTCCCTCAAAATTGCTTTGGCTATTCAGGGCCTTTTGTGGTTCTATATGAGTTTTAGGATTGTTTTTTTCTATTCCTGTAAAAAATGCCAATGAGATTTTGATAGAGAGTTCAATGAATATGTTGATCACTTCAGACAGTACAAATACTTTAACAAGATTAATTCATGAACATGGTAGAACTTCTTTCCATTTATTTGGGTCTGTTTTAATCTCTTTCTTTAGTTTTAGTTTCTTCCAGTTTTATTGAGACATAATTCACATACAGCACTGTATACATTTAAGGTGTATAGCGTAGTCATGTGACTTTTATACATCATGTAATGATTATCACAATAAGTTTAGTGAGCAACCATCATCTCATATAGATACAAAATTAAAGAAATAAAAGAAAAATTTTCCTTATGATGAGAACTCTTAGGATATACTCTCTTTACAATTTTCATATATAGCATACAGCAGTGTTAATTATATTTATCATATTGACATTACATATCTAGTACTTATTATCTTATAGCTGGAAGTTTGTACCTTTAAACTGCCTTTATCTAATTCTCCCTTGTCCCATCCCCTGCCTTCAGTACCACAAATCCAATCTCCGTTTCTATGAGGTTTGTTTTTGAAGTATAGGTTTTTACCTCCTTAAACCTTTGTATTTCTGTAGTGTCAGTTTAAGTTTTGCTTTCATTTCTGATTTAATCTATTTGAGTGCTCTTTCTTTCTTAAGTTTGTTGATTTTATCTTTTCAAAACACAGCTCTCAGTTTTGTCAATTTTTCTATTGTTTTTCTATTTAATATTTCATTTATTTCTGCACTAATCTTAATTATTTCCTTCTTGTGTTATTTTGGACTTACTTTGTTTTTATTTTTATAGTTCCTTGCAGTATAAAGTTAGACTGCTTATTTGAGATCTTTCTTCTTTGTGAATATAGGTTTTTATTACTATAAATATTCTTAGCATTCCTTTTTTGTAACCTACAAGTTTTGGTATGTTGTGTTTTCATTTTCATTTGTCTCAAGATATTTTTCTAATTTTCTTTCTGACTTCTCATTAGCACAGCTCAATAGTTTGTTATTTACTTTTCATGTATCTGTGAGTTTTTTCTTTTTTTGTTACTGATTTCTAGTTTTATACCATTGTGGTTATGAAAGATGTTTAGAATGCTCTCAATCTTCCTAAATTTGTTAAGCCTTCTTTTGTGACATAGCATGTAATCGATCCTGTAGAATATTCCATATGCTCTTGAGAAGAATGTGTATTAACACAATACCTTTTCCACCCTGTGAGAAAGAAAAAAAAGACAGTTTTGCTGACGTGAGCCTTCTGATTTTGCAAATTTTTCTTTTAACACAATACACCATCCTATTTTTTTCTGATCTGGAAGGTTTCTTCTCAGAAATATGCCACTTGTCTTACGGAGGGGAGCCCTCTGTGCATGATAAGTTGCTTTTCTCTTGCTGCATTCAAAGTTTTCCCTTTAATTTTGACTGTTGACATTTCAATTACAATACATCTTGGTGTAGACTTCTTTAGGTTCAACCTATTTGGAGTCGTTAGGTTTCATGGGCCTGGATGTCCATTTCCCTCCCCAGATTTGGGGACCTTTCAGCCACTGTTTCTCTAAATAAGCTTTTTTTTTTTTGAAAGTTTCATCCTTTTTTTTTTTTTCTTTTCCCTTTTTTACTTTACAATATTGTATTGGTTTTGTCATACATTGACATGAATCTGCCACTGACCCTCTCCTTTTCTCTTTTCCTTCTGGGACTTCCACAATGCATATAATGGTTTTCTTGATGGTGTCCTCATAGGCTTTTCTTCTCACTGGATAATTTCAAATGACTTGTCTTGAAATTCACTGATTCTTCCTTCTACTTGATTAAGTATATTGTTGAAACTCTTGACTGAACTTCAGTTTAGTCATTATGTTATTCAGAAATCAAAATTTCTGTTTCATTTCTTTAGTGATTTCGATCTCCTTTAACTTCTCATTTTGTGCATGTATTGCTTTCCTAGTTTTACTTAGTTGTCTGTGTTTCCTGTAGTTCATTGAGCTTCAAGATAATTACTTTGAATTCATTATCGGTCAGTGATAGATATCCATTTCTTTAGGGTCAATTACTGATGCTTTACTTTTCCCCTTTGGTGGTGTCATGGTTCCATGATTTTCATGATTCCTGTGTCTTCTGTTGGATTTTGCACATTTGAAGAGGCAGCAGTCTCTTTCAGTCTTTACACAATGGTGTCAGCAGGGAAAGCTGTTCAGCAGTCAGTATAGCCAGAGATTCTGGGTGGGCCAGGTGACAGAGCCCATCGGGAAGGTGGGCCCATAAATGGGGTCTATAGGTAGGTAGGACAGGCACAGGATTCCACATGTGACTTGCTATCTATTTTCCCCATGGGAGGACTCTTGAGTCAAGGGGATCTTTCTTGGTGCTTCTCTGTACGATGTTGGGGGAGAGGTGATGTGGGTGAACTGAAATCGTTTTTACCCCTTTCAATCATCTTTTCTCATTCTGTTTCACAGGGGTGCTATAATCTCTCATCTGGATTCCAGAGCTCTCATAAAGGTATTTTCACCTGTGGATGGCTAATTAAATTGGCATTTCTGTGGAGAGACAAGGGCTGGGACCTCCTACTCCTCCATCTTCCTGATGTCACTCTAGAATTTGCTTTCTAAATCCAGTCTGACACTTTCTGTCTTATAATTGGAGTGACTAGACTATTCACACTTAATTTAATTATTGGTATAGTGGTATTTCAATTTACCTTCTTGCAATTTGTTTTGTTTGTCCCGTCTGTTGTTTATTTCTTTTTCACCTTTTCCTATGTTCTTTTATATTGAGCTTTTAGAAAACTGTTCCACTTTGACTTATTAACTATACATCTATGTTTTTATTTATTTTTTTTAGTGGATGCCCTGGCATTTGCAATTTACTTCTTCAACTTATTACATCTGATTCAAGTAGTACATAGCCCAAGACCTCGTGGGCTGATTGACTTAAGGAGACTGTATAGATAGATAGATAGATAGATTTTCCTGAGAGCTCAGAAAGAAAAGAGGAAAGCTGAAGAGAAACAATCTATTGTCTTAAAGAGTACATATAGCATCATAAATAGAATTTTGCTAGAAATATGAACATTAAAGATGCTTTGGGTGAAGTCTAAAACAGAAATGAGGGTCATATTATTGAAAATTAGAGGAAAGGTAAAGGATTTGGCTAAACTATGCCTTGCTGGATGGAACAAAGCACTTCTAGGTAATAAACCTGGATAGTTAGCTGAGGTGATTTCTAAGCCAAGTGCCGAAGGTGCAGCAGGATGTCTCCTTGCTATTTGAGGAGAGAAATACATTGAAATAAATAATAGGCAACAATAAACCAGCACTTGACAGTTGAGAAGAATCTCAGCCTATCCAGATAGCATGCTCTGGAAATGAAGACAAGGGTGTGGCTAGACAACCATTGGCAAAAGAGACTAGACATGTGACTCATGGATCCAATCTTTTATCTCATCAGAATCCAGGAATGCAGTTATTCAGGAAGGATATGTGAAGTCCGTTAGTCTAATGATTTGATCATTCATGGATTTCATGTGAGACCAACACAAGTCCTGAGAATTTTACATCAAGGGAAACACTGCCAGCCTGGTCTGAAAGGCACAAGTGATGAGATGAAATGCAAGATTTATTTCAAGGGAAGAGCCACACATGCTAAGACTCGTGAGGTTGCCACTGTTCTCATCTAAGGCTCAAGGCTGAACAGAGCTGCCACCCAGGACTGAGGTTGGGTCTGAAGGGCAAAGCACCAGGCCAAACAGGACTGTTGACTAGTCTCAAGTCATGAAATTTAATGGAATTTTCCCTACTGGTGTTCAGACTTGATTGGGACCCATGATCCTATGTTTTTCCTTTCAATTTTACCCTTTTGGAATGAAAATATCTAGCTGATGTCTGTGCCCCCATTGTAGTTTGGAACCAGATGCTTGGACATGACTGAAGGACCAAACGGCGGCAGTAACAGGTAGGTCCACAGATGGAGAGGAATTGTGTACCAGGATGAATTAACTCTTCAGTTTCACCCACAACTGATTTAGATGATATTTAGATGAGAGTTTAGATTTAGATTGTGGAGTGGGATGAAACTTCTGGAGATGGGGTGAATGTGTTTTGCATGTGCTCAGTTCAGTTCAGTGACTCAGTCGTGTCCGACTCTTTGCGACCCCATGGACTGCAGCATGCCAGGCTTCCCTGTCCATCACCAACTCCCAGAGTTTACCCAAACTCATGTTCATTGAGTTGGTGATGTCATCCAATCACCTCATCCTCTGTTGTCCCCTTCTCCTCCTGCCTTCAATCTTTCCCAGCATCGGGGTCTTTTCAAATGAACCAGCTCTTCGCATCAGGTGGCCAAAGTATTGGAGTTTCAGCTTCAACATCAGTCTTTCCAATGAACACTCAGGACTGATCTCCTTTAGGATGGACTGGTTGGATCTCCTTGCAGTCCAAAGGACTCTCAAGAGTCTTTTCCAACATCACAGTTCAAAAGCATCAATTCTTCGGCTCTCAGCTTTCTTTATAGTCCAATCTCACATCCATACATGACTACTGGAAAAACCATAGTTTTGACTGGATGGACCTTTGTTGACATAGCAGTGTCTCTGCTTTTTAATATGCTATCTAGGTTGGTCATAGCTTTCCTTCCAAGGAGTAAGTGTCTTTTAATTTCATGGCTGCAGTCACCATCTGCAGTGATTTTGAAGCCCTCCAAAATAAAGTCTGACACTGTTACCTCATCTATTTCCCATGAAGTGATGGGACCAGATGCCATGATCTTAGTTTTCTGAATGTAGAGTTTTAAGCCAAATTTTTCACTCACTTCTTTCACTTTCATCAAGAGGCTCTTTACTTCTTCACTTTCTGCCATAAATGTGGTGTCATCTGCGTATCTGAGGTTATTGATATTTCTCCCAGCAATCTTGATTCCAGCTTGTGCTTCATCCAGCCCAGCGTTTCTCATGATGTACTCTGCATATAAATTAGACAAGCAGAATGAAAATATACAGATTTGACATACTCTTTTTCCTATTTTGAACCAGTCTGTTGTTCTATGTCCAGTTCTAACTGTTGCTTCCTGACCTGCATACAAATTTCTCAAGAGGCACGTCAGGTAGTCTTGCATTCCCATCTCTTTTTTTTTCCACAGTTTATTGTGATCCATACAGTCAAAGGCTTTGACATAGTCAATAGAGCAGAAATAGATGTTTTTCTGGAATTCTCTTGTTTTTTTGACGATCCAGCGGATGTTGGCAGTTTGATCTCTGGTTCCTCTGCCTTTTCTAAAACCAGCTTGAACATCTGGAAGTACATGGTTCATGTATTGGTGAAGCCTGGCTTGGAGAATTTGAGTGTCGGCTGTGCCATGGAGCGGCAAGTGGCCGAGAGGAGATACCCCACATCCAGGGTAAGAGAGGCCCCAGTAAGATGGTAAGTGCTGGGAGGGGGCATCAGAGGGCAGACAGACTGAAACAACAATCGTAGAAAACTAACCAATCTAATCACATGGACCATAGCCTTGTCTAGCTCAGTGAAATTAAGCCATGCCATGTAGGGGCACCCAAGATGGATGGGTCATGGTGAAAAGTTCTGACACAATGTGGTCCACTGGAGAAGAGAATGGCAAACCACTTCAGTATTCTTACCTTGAGAACCCCATGAACAGTATGAAAAGGCAAAAAGATAGACACTGAAAGGTGAACTCCCCAGGTTGGTTGGTGCCCAATATGCTACTGGAGATCAGTGGAGAAATAACTCCAGAAAGAATGAAGAGACAGAGCCAAAGCAAAAACAACACCCAGCTGTGGATGTGACTGGTGATAGAAGCAAGATCTAATACTGTAAAGAGCAATGTTGCATAGGAACCTAGAATGTCAGGTCCACGAATCAAGGCAAACTGGAAGTGGTCAAACAGGAGACGGCAAGAGTGAACGTCAACATTCTAGGAATCAGCGACCTAAAATGGATTGGAATGAGTGAATTTAACTCAAATGACCATTGTATTTACTACTGTGGGCAAGAATCCCTTAGAAGAAATGGAGTAGCCATCATGGTCAACAAAAGAGTCCAAAATGCAGTACCTGTATGTCAACTCAAAAACAACAGAATGATCTCTGTTCATTTCCAAGGCAAACCATTCAATATCACAGTAATCCAAGTCTATGCCCCAACCAGTAATGCTGAAGAAACTGAAGTTGAATGGTTCTATGAAGACCCTTTAGAACTAACATCCAAAAAAAGATGTCCTTTTCATTATAGTGGACTGGAACGCAAAAGTACGAAGTCAAGAAACACCTGGAATAACAGGCAAATTTGGCCTTGGAGAACAGAACAAAGCAGGGCAAAGGCTAATAGAGTTTTGCTGAGAGAACACACTGGTCATAGCAAACACCCTCTTCCAACAACACAAAAGAAGACTCTACACATGGACATCACCAGATGGCCAACACCAAAATCAGATTGATTATATTCTTTGCAGCCAAAGATGGAGAAGCTCTATACAGTCAGCAAAAACAAGACCGGGAGCTGACTAGCTCAGATCATGAACTTCTTATTGCCAAATCCAGACTTAAATTGAAGAAAGTAGGGAAAACCACTAGACCATGCATGTATGACCTAAATCAAGTCCCTTACGACTATATAGTGGGAGTGAGAAATATATTTAAATGACTAGATCTGACAGAATGCCTGATGAACTATGGATGGAGATTCATGACATTGTATAGGAGGCAGGCATCAAGACCATCCCCAAGAAAAAGAAATGCAAAAAAGCAAAATGGCTGTCTGAGGAGGCCTTACAAATAGCTGAGAAAGGAAGAGAAGTGAAAAGCAAAGGAGAAAACGAAAGATATACCTATTTGAATGCAGAGTTCCAAAGAATAGCAAGGAGAGATACGGAAGCCTTCCTCAGTGATCAGTGCAAACAAATAGAGGAAAACAATAGAATGGAAAATACTACAGATATCTTCAAGAAAATTAGAGATACCAAGGGAACATTTCATGCAAAGATGGGCTTAATAAAGGACAGAAATGATATGGACCTAATAGAAGCCTAAGATATTAAGAAGAGGGGGCAAGCATACACAGAACTGTGCAAAAAAGATCATCATGACCAAGATGATCGTTATGGTGTGATCACTCACCTAGAGCTAGACACCCTGGAATGTGAAGTCAACTGGGCCTTAGGAAGCATGGAGGTGGAGGTGATGGAATTCCAGTTGAGCTATTTCAACTAAATTAATTGAAATGACTCCAGTTGAAATAACTCCTAAAAGATGATTCTGCACTCAATATGCCAGCAAATTTGGACAACTCAGCAGTGGCCACAGGACTGGAAAAAGTCAGTTTTCATTCCAATCCCAAAGAAAGGCAATCCCAAAGAAGGCTCAAACTACTGCACAATTGCACTCATCTCACACGCTAGTAAAGTAATGCTCAAAATTCTGCAAGTCAGGCTTCAGCAGTACGTGAACCGTGAACTTCCAAATAGTCAAGCTGGTTTTAGAAAAGGCAAAGGAACCAGAGATCAAATTGCCAACATCCACTGGATCATGGAAAAAGCAAGAGAGTTCCAAAAAAACATCTATTTCTGCTTTATTGACTATACCAAAGCCTTTGACTGTGTGGACCACAATAAACTGTGGAAAATTCTTCAAGAGAGGGGAATACCAGACCACCTGACCTGCCTCTTGAGAAACCTATATGCAGGTCAGGAAATAAGTTAGAACTGGACATGGAACAACAGACTGGTTCCAAATAGGAAAAGGAGTACGTCAAGGCTGTATATTGTCACCATGCTTATTTAACTTATATGCAGAGTGTATCATGAGAAGCGCTGGGCTGGATGAAGCACAAGCTGGAATCAAGATTTCCAGGAGAAATATCAATAACCTGAGATATGCAGATGACACCACCCTTATGGCAGAAAGTGAAGAGGAACCAAAGAGCCTCTTGATGAAAGTGAAAGAGGAGAGTGAAAAAGTTGGCTTAAAGCTCAACATTCAGAAAACGAAGATCATGGCATCTGGTCCCATCACGTCATGGGAAATAGATGGGGAAAGAGTGGAAACAGTGTCAGAGTTTATTTTGGGGGCTCCAAAATCACTGCAGATGGTGACTGCAGCCATGAAATTAAAAGACACTTACTCCTTGGAAGGAAAGTTATGACCAACCTAGATAGCATATTGAAAAACAGAAATTTACTTTGCCAACAAAAGTCCATCTAGTCAAGGCTATGGTTTTTCCAATGTTTGTGAGAGCTGGACTGTGAAGAAACCTGAGCACCGAAGAACTGATGCTTTTGTTGGACTGCAACGAGATCCAACCAGTCCATTCTAACGGAGATTAGTCCTGGGTGTTCACTGGAAGAAATGATGCTAAAGCTGAAACTCCAATACTTTGGCCACCTCATGCAAAGAGTTGACTCATTGGAAAAGACCCTGATGCTGGGAGGGATTGGGGGCAGGAAGAGAAGGGGATGACAGACCGTGAGATGGCTGGATGGCATCACTGACTAGATGGACGTGAGTCTGAGTGAACTCTGGGAGTTGGTGATGGACAGGGAGGCTTGGCATGCTGCAATTCATGGGGTCGCAGAGTCGGATACGACTGAGCGACTACACTGAATTGAATATTCCTCTGCAGAGGATGAGATGGCTGGATGCCATCACCGATGCAATGGACATGAGTTTGGGTAAAGTCCAGGAGTTGGTGATGGACAGGGAGGCCTGGTATGCTGCGGTTCATGGGAGACATGACTGAGCAACTGGACTGAACTGAACTGAACTGAATATTCCTCTGCAGAGGATGAGATGGCTGGATGACATCACCGACTTGATGGACATGAGTTTGAGTGAACTCTGGGAGTTGGTGATGGACAAGGAGGCCTGGTGTGCTGTGATTCGTGGGGTTTCAAAGACTCAGACACAACTGAGCAACTGAGGTGACATGAAGAACCCTAGCAGATATTTGATCATTTTAGTTATTTTAGTCTTTTTTAAGCATTTACTTTGGACTCTCCTGATTATCTCTAGTGCACATATTTCTAATTTTAGTAACTTTGTTCTTCTCATTATCTCCTCCTTTTTACTGTCTTTCAGTTTATTCTAATTAACAAAGTTGGAGAAAGCATAATTCATAATTTTCAACCTTTATGAATATAAGCATTTTACTATAGATTTTCCTATAAATACCATTTTTGCTGCATCTGACAAGTTTTTATATGTTATATTTTCAATATTATTCAGTTCTAAGTATTTTCTAATTCCCATTATGTTCTACTTTTGATATATGGATTATTTAGGCATGTGATTTTTGGTATTCAAATGGATTTTTCTAGTTATGCATTTGTTATTGTTATCTAACTTAATTGCATTTTGGTCACTAAACATAGTCTATGCAATACAAATTGTCTGAAATTCATTCAGAATTTTTTTTGTGTTCTTTATTTATAAGGGAAGATTATTATTCTCCAACAGTTGATATAGATTTCAATTATACCAAACTTTTAGATTTCACATTTACATCTTCTATTTCCTTACTGAATTTTTTCTTGCTTTGAACATTTGTTACTACAATACAAGAATATTTTAAAATATTCCATTATGAAGACATTTATCAGCTCTCCTTGTGGTTCCACTGGTTCTTGTTTCATTTATTTTGAAGTAATATCATTATATTACATGCAAGTTTAAAATAGTTAAATCTCCCTAGTGAATTGAATTTTTACCAATATGTAGTGACTCCTATCGGAGAAGGCAATGGCAACCCACTCCAGTACTCTTGCCTGGAAAATCCCATGGACGGAGAAGCCTGGAGGGCTGCAGTCCATGGGGTCGTGAAGAGTCGGAAACGACTGACCGACTTCACTTTCACTTTTCACTTTCATGCATTGGAGAAGGAAATGGCAACCCACTCCAGTGTTCTTGCCTGGAGAATCCCAGGGACAGGGGAGCCTGGTGGGCTGCAGTCTGTGGGGTCGCACAGAGTCGGACACGACTGAAGTGACTTAGAAGCAGCAGCAGCAGCAGTGACTCCTATGATCTCTAGTAATACTTTTTATTTTAAAGTCTATTTAATTAGATAATACTAATAGAGCATGAGCATTCTTTTATTTAGTATTTAAATGATGTACCTTTTCCCATCTTTATATTTTAATCTTTGTTTACCTCTATATATTTTTGTCGTAATTACAGTATATAAGACATTATTTTTTCTGGTAAGCTTTTATTACTCTGGTAACATTTTTAAAATTCTGGTAACTTTTTAATTTTAACTGGAAGATTCAGTCATTTTATGTTTGGATCACAGGTAGAGTTGGACTTATTTTACCATTTTATACTTTACATTGGTCTTGTCCTTTTGTCTTCTCCCACTCAGTTTGGCTCTTTTGCCTTCTTTTGGATTGAAAGTTATTCAAATAGTGAAGGACAGGGAAGCCTGGCATGCTGTAGTCCATGGTATCACGAAGAGTCAGACATGACTTAGTGACTGAACAATGAAATATGGAGTTTACACATATTATTTTTGTTCTTTTAGTGTTATGTTAGAAATTATATTGTGCATCTTTAATGGACTAAATTAAATATATGCTTTCCACCAAAATGATTCAAAAAATTTAACAACATTTCGTTTTAACTATAATTAATCTCCTAACTAAAAGCTACTGTTGTTCAGTGTTTTCTAACACCCCAAATTAGACTTTATTATAACGATTTGTACAGCCAATATTTACTTGGGTTTACCCACATGTTAATATGTTTCTCTATAATTCTGGGAAATTCTAAATTACTATTACTTTGCATATTGCCACTCTTCAATTCTGCTATGAAAAAGGGCCAGAGGCAGAAAACCCATGGAACAGGTACAGTATATACTGTAGGGTCTTCTCCCTGGCATTTTATCCTCATAGGCAGAAAAGAACCTCACACTCCAGGAGAGAGGCTCAACCTTAGCCTATGGGAGCTGGGAAGTTCAAAGGACAGGGGTAAGGTGAGGGTGGTGGTCATTTTGGGCTGACTGGAGGCTGAACACTCAGAGAGAGAAAGACACGAGAGGGACTATGAGACTGCCGAGAGAAAGAGCAAGCTTGGTCTCCAACTGGCCAGTTTCTGTCCCTGCAAGGATGAGCTGAACTCTGGGGCCAGGACTTTTCAGTCCACTCGCTTGTCCAACCAGAGCTAGCTTGAGTGGTTTTTGGCTTTTTGAACCGAGAGTCCTAGAACTAGAACACACCTGAGCCTTACCTTTCTGTATCTGTAAAATGGGACAGCATCTGCCCAGCCAACTGCATGAAACAAAGTACAGTGGTGAGAAGTAAAAACACAAACAATAACTAAGAAAACATTCACAGCCCAAGCAGGACTAGACTGTCCACAGGAAGCCACATCACAGGGCTTGGTGGCCATGGCAACAGTACATCCCTTCCCTAAAACAGAGGGACCTAACTAGTTGTCCATTATCTCTTTGAGACTACCGCCACTCATATCTGTTAGCTAATCGTCTCTCTGTATAATTATTACATGCACCCAGTATTCATGTTCTGTGAGACCGTAAAGTAGATAGGACTTTGAAAGGAAGTTAAAACTTACTGAATATTTTATAATGCCTGGCCTGCTTTTTTACATACATGATCTAATCTATTCCATCCTCATAGCAACCTATCAAGATCAAATTAATATACCCATTTTATAAGTGAGGAAACAGGCGCAGAGAATTGTATGACTTTTAGCTAGAATTTGAGTCCAGGTCAATTATATCAATGGCCTGAACAAAACTGTTCACTGGACTTTAGGGATACCAGTCACTCTGGTCCCAAAATCTTTATGTGACCCTCTCAACACTGAACTGGAAATTTGGAAAAGAAGGGTCACTCTTTTGCATTGTTCATGAGGAAAGTCAACGAACAAGGAGAACAGTTTTTATAACAGTCCTTCATTCACAGTAAGTGAAAGTGAAAGTGAAGTCGCTCAGCTGTGTCCCACTCTTTGCAACCCCACGGACTGTAGTCTGTAGACTGTAAACAGGCTCCTCGGTCCACGGGATTTTCCAGGCAAGAACACTGGAGTGGGTTGCCATTTCCTTCTCCAGGAGATCATCCCAATCCAGGGATTGAACCCGGGTCTCCCGCATTGTAGGCAGACTCTTTACCGTCTGAGCCACCAGGGAAGTTCATTCACAGTAGACACTTATTAATAATAAACAGGAGCTTCCCAGGTGGCTCTAGTGGCAAAGAACCCAATTGCCAATGCAGGAGACATAAGAGATGCCTGTTCGATCCCTGGGTTGGGAAGATTCCCCAGAAGAGGGCATGGCAACTCACTCCAGTATTCTTTTTTTTTTTTTAATTTATTTATTTTAATTGGAGGCTAATTACTCCAGTATTCTTGCATGGAGAGTCCCATGGACAGAGGAGCCTGGCAAGTTGAAAACTACAGGAACCCATGGATGCCATATGCATATGAGTGAAGCAGGCTGGAATGCGTAGTAGGTACACACTCAGATGCTGGGGGGTTGCTCTGCCCATCTGGAGAACACAGCTTATGTCCTAGTTAACAAGGGCAGCCATCGCTCAGCTGCACAATTACTCAGTGCTCTCGAACCATTGCCAAGTGAAAAAGCAGGCTAACCTTGCTTCATCTTCCAATCTTTCTAGGCTCCAGACATCTGGAAATTTGAGTTACATCGCCAGTTTTTTTATTTTTGCCTATCATACTAGGGATATGGCATAAGCTCTCTTGGGGGAGGTTGCCATCAACCCCACCATAGAGCCATGAGAACTTACATGGGACTAGGAAAACAGGCCTCTGGAGGGCAAAAATAAAACCTTGTGTGCACCAAGACCCAGGAGAAAAGAGCAGTGACCCCACAAGAGACTGACCCAGACTTGCCAGGGAGTGGTCAGGAGTCTCTGGCAGAGGCATGGGTCGGCTGTGGCCTACTGCAGGCTTGGGGCATGCATGGGCCCTTTTGAAGAAGGTCGACATTATCTTCATTACCTCCACCATAGTTTGGCCTCAGGTCAAACAACAGGAAGTGAACACAGCCTTGCCCATCAACAGAAAATTGGGTTAAAGATTTACTGAGGACAGTCTTGACCATCAGAACAAGACCCAGTTTCCTCCTCAGTCAGTATCTCCTATCAAGAAGCTTCCATAAGCCTCTTATCCTTCTCCATCAGAGGGCAGACAGAATGAAAACCACAATCACAGAAAACTAATGAATCTGATCACATGGATGACAGCCTTGTCTAACTCACTGAAACAATGAGCCATGTGATGTAGGGCCACCCAAGACAGACGGGTCATGGTGGAGAGTTCTGACAAAACATGGCCTTGAGAACCCCATGAACAGTATGAAAAGGCCAAAAAGATAGGTCACTGAAAGATGAATTCCCCAGGTCGGTAGGTGCCCAATATGCTACTGGAGATCAGTGGAGAAACAACTCCAGAAAGAATGAAGAGATGGAGCCAAAGAAAAAACAACACCCAGTTGTGGATATGACTGGTAATGGAAGCAAAGTCCGATGCTGTAAAGAGCAATATTGCATAGGAACCTGGAATGTTAGGTCCATTCAGTTCAGTTCAGTTCAGTTCAGTCGCTCTGTTGTGTCTGACTATTTGCAACCCCATGGACTGCAGCACGCCAGGCCTCCCTGTCCATCACCAACTCCAAGAATTTACTCAAACTCATTTGAGTTGGTGATGTCATCCAACCATCTCATCCTCTGTCATCCCCTTCTCATCCCGCCTTCAATCTTTCCCAGCATCAGGGTCTTTTCAAATGAGTCAGTTCTTCACATCAGATGGCCAAAGTATTGGAGTTTCAGCTTCAACATCAGTCCTCCCAAAGAATATTCAGGACTGATTTCCTTTAGGATGGACTGTTTGGATCTTCTTGCAGTCCAAGTGACTTTCAAGAGTCTTCTCCAACACCACAGTTAAAAACCATCAATTCTTTGGTGCTCAGCTTTCTTTATAGTCCAACACTCACATCTCCACGAAGTAAGCATCTTTTAATTTCATGGCTGCAATCACTATCTGCAGTGACTTTGGAGCCCCCAAAATAAAGTCTGTCACTGTTTTCACTGTTTGCCCATCTATTTCCCAAGAAGTGATGGGACCAGATGCCATGATTTTAGTTTTCTGAATGTTGAGCTTTAAGCCAACGTTTTCACTCTCCTCTTTCACTTTCATCAAGAGTCTCTTTAGTTCTTCTTCACTTTCTGCCATCAGGGTGGTGTCATCTGCATATCTGAAGTTGTTGATATTTCTCCTGGAAATCTTGATTCCAGCTTGTGCTTCATCCAGCCCAGTGTTTCTCATGATGTACTCTGCATAAAAGTTAAATAAACAGAGTGACAATATACAGACTTGATGGACTCCTTTCCTTATTTGGAACCAGTCTGTTGTTCCATGTCCAGTTCTAACTGTTGCTTCCTGACCTGCATACAGGTTTCTCAAGAGGCAGGTCAGGTGGTCTGGTATTCCATCTCTTTCAGAATTTTCTACAGTTTGTTATGATCCACACAGTCAAAGTTTTTGGCATAGTCAGTAAAGCAGAAGTAGATGTTTTTCTAGAACTCTCTTGCTTTTTCGATGATCCAGCATATGTTGGCAGTTTGATCTCTGGTTCCTCTGTCTTTTCTAAAACCAGCTTGAAAATCTGGAAGTTCACGGTTCAAGTATTGGTAAAGCCTGGCTTGGAGAATTTTGAGCATTACTTTACTGGCATGTGAGATGAGTGCAATTGTTCGGTAGTTTGAACATTCTTTGACATTGCCTTTCTTTGGAATTGCAATGAAAACTGACTTTCCCAGTCTTGTGGGCACTGCTGAGTTTTCCAAATTTGCTGGCATATTGAGTGCAGCATTTTCACAGCATCATCTTTTAGGATTTGAAATAACTCAACCAGAATTGCATCACCTACCTTTGTTCATAGGGATGCTTCCTAAAGCCCACTTGACTTCGCATCTAGGATGTCTGACTCTAGGTGAGTGATCATATCATCATGATTATCTAGATCATGAAGATCATTTTTTGTATAGTTCTTCTTGCCACCTCTTCTTAATATTTTCTCCTTCTGTTAGGTCCGTACAATTTCTGTCCTTTTTTGAGCCCATCTTTGCATGAAATTTTCCCTTGGTATCTCTAATTTTCTTGAAAAGATCTGTAGTCTTTCCCATTCTATTGTTTTCCTCTATTTCTTTTCATTTATCACTGAGGAAGGCTTTCTTATCTCTCCTTGCTATTCTTTGGAACTCTGCATTCAAATGGGTATATCTTTCCTTTTTTCCTTTGCTTTTCACTTCTCTTCTTTTCACAGCTATTTGTAAGGCCTCCTCAGACAGCCACTTTGCTTGTTTGCATTTCTTTTTCCTGGGGATGGTCTTGATCCCTGTCTCCTGTGCAATGTCACGAACCTCCATCCATAGTTCATCCAGCACTCTGTCTATCAGATCTAGTTCCTTGAATCTATTTGTCACTTCTACTGCATAATTGTAAGGGATTTGATTTCAGTCATACCTGAATGGTCTAGTGGTTTTCCCTACTTTCTTCAATTTCAGTCTGAATTTGGCAATAAGGAGTTCATGATCTGAGCCACAGTCAGCTCCCAGTCTTGTTTTTGCTGACTGTATAGAGCTTCTCCATCTCTGGCTGCAAAGAATATAATCAATCTGATTTTGGTGTTGACCATCTGGTGATGTCCATGTGTAGAGTCTTCTCTTGTGTTGTTGGAAGAGGGTGTTTGCTATGACCAGTGCATTCTCTTGGCAAAACTCTAATAGTCTTTGCCATGCTTCATTCTGTACTCCAAGGCCAAATTTGCTTGTTGCTCCAGGTGTTTCTTGACTTCCTACCTTTGCATTCCAGTCCCCTATAATGAAAAGGACATCTTTTGGGGGTGTTAGTTCTAGAAGAGACCCTGATGCTGGGCAAGATTGAAGACAGGAGAAGAAGGGGATTACTGAGGATGAGATGGTTGAATGACATCACCGACTTTATGGACATGAGTTTGAATAAGCTCTGAGAGTTGGTGATGGGCAGAGAAGAATGGTGTGCTGCAGTCCATAGGGTCACAAAGAGTCAGACGCGACTGAGTGACTGAACTGAACTGATCACTAATCAGAGTCTAGTTTGCAAACAAGCATTAGTCCTTCTGTCACTTTCTTCTTTTCCCCAGTTCCTTGGGAAATCAGAAAGGCATCCAGATACCACAGGGGATATGAACAAGCAGGACATTGAGAGAAGAGGGAAAATCAGGCCCATATTCCTGAGATGTGTCTTCTTTCAGTTGGAAAATAGTTTCATAATCTTGGCTTGAATTGTAGGTGCTCACTCAGTACAGCTTTTTCTAATATTGCTTTAGATTTGAGGCTCATAAATGCAGACTTGGGAATAGATGAGCTTATGTTGCCTGTGTTTCCCATTATTTCTAGAAGCACTGTGTTTTAAGGACATGATTCTTAGAGGAGTAAGATAATGTATGATTCCATGAAACATGAGAGGATTGCAAAAGTGAACTCAGTTATGAAGTTTTGATTCTACTTGGGCCATGATGGTGTAAATATCGCCAATTTTTCATCAAGATGGAGAACAAAAATAGCTTTTTCAGAAAGATGTCATGAGGATTCTTTTATACGTTTCCCTCTCTATATCTGGATCCCTCACTTTTCCTTATTTTCTAAGGGTTAAGCCTAGGGAGGGGTCTTCTAAGCTAGAAGGCAGGTGCAAAGCAAAGACAGGTCACTTAGGAGTCATATAGTCCTGGTGTGGTAGACCATTTCATTCCACTTAAAGATTCCCTGAAGGAGAGCTGGATATCTCCCCCATCCACCTACTCTGGGCTTTGCCATGGTTTTGGCCAATGTAATATAAGCAAACGACATATAATACGCCTGAGCAAAAGCTCTAAGTGTGTGGTTCGTGTTAACTTCTTGCTCATCACTTCTGCACTGAGAATGAGGGTGGCCCACACAGAGGAGGCTTCTTTCACTTGGGTCCCAGAATAAGTGGATCCACAGAGCAGACGCACAGCTGTCTTGCAGCTGCTGACATGCAACGTGATTGTAAAGTAAATGGATGTTGTTTTATCCTGGAGATAGGGAGTTTGTTATACTTCCAAGTTAACTCATATACCTGGCTCTATCACTTCTCAGATGTGTGATCACCAGAAAGTTGCCTCCTTTTTTCAACCCCGTGGCCCCCTCCCCCCAACACAATTCACTGATGCCTGTGTGATCAGTCTTGTTTTAGACCCAGGAGATCAAAGAGGAATAAGACAAGTCCCCGCGATGGGGGAGCTCAGTGTAGAGTGGAAGATAGTGAGTTAAGGGCTGTAGAAGGGGCCAGCATGAGAGTCAGGGGAAGGATCCCTGACCCTGTGAAATCAGGTAACCATGCAAAATCTTGAGGAACAGATAAGCCAAAGGCAGGGTGGGGGCGGAAAGAAGGGTTGGGGAAGTTTTTCTTGCAGAAGAAACATCATGGGCAGAAGTTTGTGACTTCATATGTGAACCTCACTGAGAAAATGCAGACTTGCCTCCCAAGTCAGTGTGGTCCCTGGTTTGTACCTGGGGCTATGTCCAGACCTGGAATGGCTCCCGTGAAACATGAATCACTTCACTTTGGGAACTGGCTGAGAAGCAGAGTGGCAGTTCTCAGGACTGAACAATTTTGGAGTGGCCCCACTACTAGGCGCCAGGCACCAGGGCGGGAGAGGGAGAGGCTGTTGCATTCTCACCACGGTGACAAAGAGTGACTGAGTCCGAGTGAATAATTTACTTGTGTTTCCACATTCATCAGCCCAAATGAAGAGTTCCCTCATCTGAACAGAACGGATTGCCCAAGTTAATCCCAGAGTCTGTCTGAGGGAAGTGAAGCATGGTAGAAAAGTAATATGGAAGGCTTGCTGCTGGGAAATATATTGAGTCCAAACAGGAGAGAGATGAGAGAGGGGTGAAATAACAGTCCAGAAGAACAAGGTTCCTAAGTGCTAAATCCTGTATTAGCTCCAAACAAGTTCAAGCTATTTCATTACAGTCCTGACTATACTCAGTTACACCTTTTTCTTTTTTTCTTTTGTTATAACTGAGGGCAAAGGATTTCAGCAGTATTAACCCAGACTGTTTTGTTTTATCTCTGTCATTTTTGGCTAATAACAAGTAACAACACTTGGGTTTCACTGGCTACTTCACCTGGGTTTTGAGTGCCTATGCTGTGCCAGTCACCGTTCTAGGCACTGGGCAGACAGCAAGGATAAGACCAAGTTTCTGCTCCACGGAGCTTGCACCCTTCTGGACAGTCTTTGTCCTTTGAAGTGACATCGGTTAACATGCCCACCAAGACAGCATCTGAAAACCCTGTCCCTGCTCCAAGACTGTAGAGTTTCTCTGTACCAAGTCAGCTTCAAGAATGTTCTCTCATTTGATCCGGACAATACCTCTGCAAGGTGGCAGTTACTGATCCCATCTCAGATCAAGATCAGCAAGACTCAATGTCAAGGAATTTCCTTGGAGTAAAGGATATAAAAGGGTGTGGGGACCGTTGCTGCTCTGAGCTCTTGTGCCTCTCACATATCCTCACTTTTTGTTTTCTTTTCCATTACAGTTAATTACAAGATATTGAATACAGTCCCCTATGCTGTACAGTAACCCCTGTTGTTTGCCTATTTTATATACAGTTGTGTGTATATGTTAATCCCAAACTTCTGATTTATCCCTCTCAAACTTTTCCCTTTGGTAACCATAAGTTTGTTTTCTATGTCTGTGAGTGTTTCTATTTTTCTAAATAAGTTCATTTGTATCTTTTTTTTAAGATTCCACATGTAAGTAATACTATATTTGTCTTTCTCTGACTTTCTTCACTTAGAATGATAATCTCTAGGTCCATCCATGAAGCTGCAAATGGCATTATTTCATCCTTTTTCATGGCTGAGTAGTATTCCACTGTCTATATAACCACATCATCTTTACCCATTCATCTGTCGATGGACACTCAGGTTGCTTCCATGCTTGGCTATTGTAAGCAATGTTTCTATAAATACTGAGATGGATGTATCTTTTCAAATTAGAATTTTCTCTAGGTATTTTCCCAGGAGTGGGATTGCTAGAATCCTTACTTTTCTAACTCCTGCTGCTCTTGGCTGTGAAGTAAAGTCTACATGGGTCCCAGCACACTCCAAAAAGTCCCTTCATAAATGGGACAGTATGGGTGAACATTGAGAACATTATGCTAAGTAAATACAACAGTCACAGAGGAATAAAGACTGTGTGATTCTACTTATGTGAGATATCGGCAATAGTCAAACTCAAGATCCAACAAGTGGAATGGTGGCTGCAAGGGCTGAGAGGGAAGGGGAATTGCTGTTCAAAGGGCATGAAGTCTTGGTTTTACAAGATGAGTAGGTTCTAGAGAGCTGCTGTACAATATTGTTAACTTACAGTTAACAATACTGTCCTGTACAATAAAGATGCGTTAAGCAGGTAGACCTCCCACAACTTGTTCTTACGACATACACTTCCCTTGTGGCTCATAGGGCTTCCCTTCTGGCTCAGCTGGTAAAGAATCTGCCTGTAATGCAGGAAACCTGGGTTTGATCCCTGGGTTGGGAAGATCCCCTGGAGAAGGGAAAGGCTACCCACTCCAGTATTCTGGCCTGGAAAATTCCATGGACTGTATAGTCCTTGCAGTCGCAAAGAGTCAGACACGACTGAGCAACTTTCACTTCACCACATGCACACAGACACACAGGGGCAAGTCTGATCAGTTCCACCTCCAAAATGTATCTCAGGTCTTTTCTATTATCCTGTGAGCTGGAAATGTGAGCCAAGTAATTAAGACCCGGAGTCTTGAGTGAGTGGGGAGAAGGCAACGAAGAGGAGGGCCACTGGCCTCTCCCCTCATATGTTGTTACTTATTCAATCAATCAGTAACTATTGAACACAGACTCTGTGCCAGGTTCAAAGCAACGGCAGAGCACACCAACGAAATTCCTGTGTCCCTGGAAATCAGATCCTAGTGAGAAAGGCAACAACGAGCAAGTAAACAAACATCCAAAAAGATGATTTCAGACTAAGATAACGGCCCAGAAGGAAACAGGGTGGTAGGCTGTAACTGGGGCTGGCTTGTAGATACGGTGGCCTCCGTGAGCAGATGCACTTGGACTGAGACCTGAGGGGTAAGAATAAATCAGTCATGCAAAGAACAAAGAATCCAGGCAAGAACATTCCAGGCAGAGGGAACAGCAAGTGTAGCCTCTAGGCGTTGGGGAGGCCCATTGTATTCAAAGAAAAGAAAGGGGCAAAGCAGGGAAAGGAGCCTTGTGAGCAAGGAGAGTGTTGCAGGATTGGGCTGGAGAAGTGAGCTGGAGTCAGGTTATTCCAGGCCTGTGTGTTGCATCAGCACTCTGGGCTTTCTGCGAAGAGCTATAGGAAGCTAAGGGAGGATTTGAGCAGAGGGCTGAGGGATAAATCATGAGCCCATCTTCCTCTTTTAAAAAAATATCACTCTAGCTGATGAATGGAGAGTGGGCTGTAAGGGGGAGGAGAACTGAAGAGAATACTTTGGAAGCTATTGCAAGGGACAACGGTCAGACTTGAGCTCTGGAAGTGGGATTGGGGAGGGAGGCAGGAGAAAAGACCTGAGATACATTTTGGAGGTGGAACTGATCAGACTTGCCCCTGGATTGGATATACGAGGTAAGGGAGGACAAGGATTCCTCAGATTTAGGTCTGAGCCATTGAGTAATTGAAGGTGATGTTTTAATGCCGTGGAAAACTGGGGGAAGAACAGAGCGCGGACCCGTGGGGAGTGGAAATCAAGAGATGCTGACTGAACACCCACTTGCAGACAATCAGCTATGTGTCCAAAGCTGAGGCCAAAGGCTTTGACCAGACCCTGTGGTGTGTCTGGGAGAGATGCTTAGTATCGAAGTGGTTGGGCATTGTTAGAAATCTACCTTTCCTTGGGGGAAAGGATTTATTTCAGGATGGTTAGAGTCAGAAGTAGGTTTCTTATTCTCACAGATAGTGGTTTTTGTTTTATTTTTTCTTGAATTGTCACCATCTCCCCTCACCTTTGGAAGCTGGTTTTTGTTTTTTTTTTCCCCCAAAGGCAGAGGAGCTGTTACTAGAGGCAAGGCTCTGGACCCAGGCCCTTTGTCATCCCTGAATCCCCTCATTACCAGGCTGTCCCTGGGATCCCCAGAGCTGCAAAAGACTTAGAGACTGCAAAGCAGATGAAGAAAGCGACATTAGCTAGAGCCTAATGCTCCGACTCTCCCCAGCTGACCCCTCCACCACCGTCTTCAGCTGCTTGCGTGCAGGAAAGGCATTCAGTGAGCTGCGGGCACACTATCCTTGAGCTGCCTATGGGCAAGTCACCATCTGGTTAAGGGACCTGATGTCCCAACCCAGAGGTCAGCAGACTATAGCCCATGGGCCCCATCCAGCCTGTGCCTATTGTTATGAGTGGCGTTTTGTCAGCTCACGGTCATATCCATGCGTTCACACATTGCCTATGACTGATTTTAAGCTGACTCATTGTGACAGACTGTTTGGCCCTCACAGCTGCAAATATTTGCTATGTGGCCCTTCATAAAGAACATTTGTCGACTCCTGGCCCAGCTGATTAGACCGGGAAGCGTATCTGTAGAACTTGGCGCTCACTTCCCTCCTCTGCAGGCTTCCCTGGTGGCTTAGCTGGTAAAGAATCCGCCTGCAACACAGGAGACCCTGGTTCGATTCCTGGGTTGGGAAGATCCGCTGGAGAAGGGATAGGCTACCCACTTCAGTATCCTTGGGCTTCCCTTGTGGCTCAGCCGGTAAAGAATCCGCCTGCAATGTGGGAGACCTGGGTTCAGTCCCCGGGTTGGGAAGATCCCCTGAAGAAGGGAACGGCTACCCACTCCAGTGTTCTGACCTGGAGTATTCCAAGGACTGTATAGTCCATGGAGTTGCAATGAGGCAGACACGACTAGGCGACTTGCCCTCCTCTGCAGCTTTGGCATCCCTGTCCTAGAGCAGCTCCCTGGGCAAAGCTTCTTGTCCTTCCAGCAGACCCTAGGTTATAGGAACGACCCTAGGAAACACCTCCAAACAAGGTACCCTAGGACCAGCCATATGGCCTCACAGCTTCTAGACTGGACAATAACTTGGGAGTTGGAAGATCCTCTAGGATCCAACACTGCTTATGTGTGTGCTGTATGCTAAGTCACTTCAGTCATGTCCAACTCATTGTGACCTTATGGACTGCAGTCCACCACGATCCTTTGTCCATAGGATTTTCCAGACAAAAATCTTGGAGTGGGTTGCTCTGACCTCCTCCAGGGGATCTTCCCAACCCAGGGATCAAACCCGTGTCTCTTACATCTCCTGTGTTGGCAAGTGGGTTCTTTACCACTAGCACCACCTGGGAAGCCCCCAGTCCTGCTTAACCACAAATCATTTTAGTCTTACCCGTGTGTCCTCAGAAAAAGAGTGTGTCCAGCGCTTCACCATAACGGTGACAGGACACACTCTCATCTCAGCTCTCCCTGTGTGTCCTGCTGCTTCCACCGTTGCTACCCCCTGTCTAATCTCTGCCTTGTTTTACTCCCCCCACTACAGAGAGTTGAGTTTAACTTGCAAGATGACATTTTCCTTTGAGTAGAGCTTTCTGGCTAGACTGAGTCAGAGGCTAGCTCATCTACCCCTTGGCTTAGGTGCTTGCCTATGCTGGCATCTGTGGGGGTTGGGTAAGCATGGTTGCATAATACCAGCATGACAATTTTTGTCGAAAGACTCCAGAGTCATGGGCTAATGGGACTGCCTATTTGGAGACTGCATCTGCTCTGTATTTTGAGGAATATTGACATAGGTATTGTTTCTTTCAGGTGGATTGGAACAGTCCTCAGAGCTTCCCATGTTCAGAGGTAGGGGTCCATAGGACCTGGCTGGACAGTATACCTGCCCCATAAACCCAACATCCATCACCAGTAAACTATCTGCTCCCCAGAAGCGATGGTTCTCACGGGGACCTGAGATAGATGTAGAGGTGATGTACCAGGGCAACATCTTTCATCTGACTTGCTTGGGAGCCTGTTTTCACTCCCTCTCATACCTTTCCTCAGTAGGGCATTTCTCTCATTCTTTCCCACAGACTTTCTACCCAAGTCAGCTTCTCCACAAAGCTCACAAGCTATTCAGAGAAATCTGAACTCCCCGTTCCTCAAAGCCTTCAGTGAAGCATGTAAAATTCAGTCATTTGGCTCATTCAGACTTTCCAGATGTCTGATATTGGGCAAGAGATGCATACCGCTGATGGATGGCACGTTTTTACCTTCTACCCACATGTTTGACATGGTGCAGATGTAGGCATTTGAGAAAGAAGATTGATTTGCTTTATTAATGAAAAAGTGATGAAATAACACAGGGGAAAGTTTTGACAAGCCACGCCTAATCCCACTGTTCTAACACAACCACCATTTCCACTTCTGCACATTTCTTTCCGGTTTGGTTCATCTTAGATGTGTGTAGAAATAATTGCAAATACAATGGTCCCACTGTTTAGTGATCTGCTTCTTTCCTTCATTATTTCATCATATATATTCTCACCCCCTGTTTTCACATTATCTGTGAAATTGTTGCTCTTGACTTCATAATAGTCCTTTGGAGTAGATATACCATTTCCTTAGTGTAATGATTAATGGTCTTTGGGTTAGCCTGCTTCATTCAAAACCGTGCTCTGGGATCTTGGGAAAATAAGCAATTTAACCTCCCTGAGCCTCAATTTTTACATCTGTAATGTGAAATCAACATTAATCTTTGAAGGACATTGTCAAGGTTAAAATGAGATGATGTGTGTGTATTAGTATCAGTCAGCATAAGCTGTATGTTGTGTTAACAAACAACCCCAGGTCTCAGTGGTTTAAAAAACAAAGGTTTGGGACTTGCCTGATGGTCTAGTGGTTAAGACTCTGTGCTTCCAATGCAGGAGGTGCATGTTCCATCCCTGGTCGGTGAGCTAAGACCTTACATGCCTCGTGGCCTAAGAAACAAAACGTAAAACAGAAGCAACGTTCAAATAAAGACTTTAAAAGTGGTCCACATAAAAAAATCTTTAAAAAAAAAAGTGTATTTCTTCTTCAGGTTAATTGGTGATGGGAGGGGTTGGTGGTGGTGTGGTTCTGCTCATTGCAGTCACTGCAGGACTCAGAATGGCGGGGTAACCACATGTCTGCTGTTTATAACTCTCTCCACAGAATTATATGGCACCACCTACCAACATTGGAAAAGACTCTGATGCTGGGAGGGACTGGGGGCAGGAGGAGAAGGGGACGACCCAGGATGAGACGGCTGGATGGCATCACGGACTCAATGGACGTGAGTCTGAGTGAACTCCGGGAGTTGGTGATGGACAGGGAGGCCTGACGTGCTGCGATTCATGGGATCGCCAAGAATCAGACACTACTGAGCGACTGAACTGAACTGAACCTACCAACAAAAAGGATCAGAATGATAATCTTACCTTGTTGGAAAGGGAGGAAACTAGAAGCATTTGATAATTTCCCCAACAAATGACTGTGGGATTATATGTTATTATGCTTATTTCCACAGCATATAATTAAAATGGAAACATACATGTAAAGTTCTCAGCACCGTGTCCTAGGAGCAAAGGGAGCACTTTCGTAACTGTTGCTGTGCTTGTCAACTTTCTTTGCAATAACAGTAGTATTTTGATGAATATCCTTATGCAGAAGTTCTTTGCTCCTACTGAATAGTTACCTAAGAATGAATCATCAGAAGTAGTATTAAATGACTAAGCTTTGGGGTCAGGCAGAGGAGAAGTCAAATTCTGGCTCTAAAACTTAACCATACGGGGAACCAACACCAGAAGGTATGTGAAATCAGTGGGAACTAAACCACTGCTTCGGTTTCATTGCATAATCTGACTTAGATTTTTTACCCTTAACATAATATCTCCTGTTCGTGTGTAAAATTGTCTAATTTATAGCCTTCGGTAATAGCCAGAGCTAATGAACTCTTTCTGTTCTGTATAGCGTGCCGCCCTCTCTACAGCTCTAGTTTAATTTCTGTCCTGTGATGCTAGTGTGTGCAGGTGGCTTTGTGTATCTCACTGAGGGTGAGCTCGCCCTTGCTGTATTCTTATTGGTCAAATGTACTTGAGGTCTGCCAGCTGGTGATGTCATTCACAAGACATGAGTTTAAAGAACTTCTTTCGTGGAAACAAGAGTGATGTGTACACTTAAAAAGGAAGCATATCCTTATTTTCTGCACTGGATATTGGTCGTGGCCCGTAGGCTCTTCATGGCGTTGTGTGGGCTCTCTAGCTGTGGGACACGGGCTCTCTAGCTGTGACATGCAGGCTTAGTTGCTCTGCAGCATATGGGATCTTAGTTCCCTGACTAGGGATTGAACACATGCCCCCTCATTTCAAAATGGGTTCTTAACAGCTGGACCACCAGGAAGATCCCTGACGTGCACATTTTACAGGGCATGCGTTGCCGTCATCTAGCCCAGACACAGGGTCTGGCCTGAGGCCCCAGGTTATGACCTGCTCTTAGAGTCTGCCTTGCGGTGGGTGAAAAATTTGCTTCTGACTTTGAACAAGCTGCTTAACAAAGATATGCCTTCATTGAATCCTTGGTAAAACAGACACAGTAACATGTTGGCATCTAATATTAATAGATGCAATGAGCCTGACTTCCCTTCTGCTGCACAGAGACAAAATATCTTCGTGGCTTTTGCTAAGCACATTCATGCTGGAAAGAGGATGTTTGTGGATTTGTTTATTAAATATTTAGATCAGTGGTTCAGAAACCTCAACTTCTATCAGAATCACCTGGATGAACTTAAAAACCTAAAGCCTGTTCCTCCCCTGGAGACATTCTGATTTAATTGGGCTGGAATGTGGCCTGGCCATTGGGATTTTTAAAAGCTCCCCAGGTGATTCTAATATTCAGTGAAGTTTGAGAACTGTTGACTGGACCAGTGGTTCTCAAACTTGAACATGCTGCAGAATTCCACAGAGGGCTTATTAAAACCCAGATTGCAGGGACCCACCTCCAGAATTTCTGATTCAGTGTTTAGTAGATATGAGGTGGAGCCTGGGAGTTTGATTTCTAACAAGTTCCCGGGGAATGCTGATGTTGCTGGTCCAGGGTCCACTCACTGACAGGCATTGATGGATGATACCATTTGCTCTCTGTGCATTTCTCTCCTGTGAAGGGCTTTGAAAGGGAAAATGGGGGCAGGCCTTTTGGAAGCAGGAAAAACGGACAGAATGTCCTCTGCATCTACCCCAGACCCGAGGACTGTGGGACTCTTTCCTGAGATGCTGTCACGACAGGCAGCCTGGTCCACTGCTTTTTTCTTTTAGAAACTAGCAGCTGGCTGAAGAGCTCAGCCCACTTGGCTCAGCCAGCCTGAACCACCAGCCCTCTTGTGAACTAGAGACATCAGTCTCCCTCCTTCCATTACCTCCATTAGCACAGTTATTTGCAGCAATTCCTCTTCCTGGCTGCCTGGGATATAAAATGCTGACTGTGAAGCCACACTTGCTGTATGAAGCTTCCAGGATGGAAAGGAGGGATAGGATGGTCTCTGACCCAGGGGACCAGAGTGGCATGAGGCAGAGGGGGGAAAACAGGATGTAGTTGTAGCCCCTGATCAGGGGGGTGTGTGTGGGTGTACTGCAGGCAGAAGAGGAACCTGGGCAGAGTCACTCTGAGGCCAAAATATTCCCAGATTAGCTGGCCTTAAGATACCTGGGCAATTTGAGGATAGAGCAGGGGATTTATTTCTCTATCACTCTCCAGATAGTTGTGCGAAAGTGGTGTGAGAGCATGTCTTGGGGGTAGGGGCTAAAATGTGGGGAAATAGTGGAGAAAAGATAGGGATGGATATACGACATTTCCGCATTTTATTTGAGTGATGAGTGTATACATTCTGTGGCCTAGCTAAGGGATAACTTAAATCATCCTCAGTTTACAGAGGGAAGACGCTCAGTCCTACAAGCCCGCTGCTTTGGCAGACAGAAGCATCTCCAAATGAACAATAGCGAAAGCAATAGTAATAGCTACACTTACACGGCGCTGTCTCTGTGCCAGGGGCTACGCTGAGCGCCTTCCGTAGGTTCACTCATTTCATCCTCACATCAACCCTAAGAAGGTAGCGACTCTTATGGTTCCTACTGTATAAATGAAGAAAGTGAAGCACAGGGAGATGAACTGATTTGCTCAAGGTCACAGCTAATACGGACTTGGTCCCAGAGTCCCGGTTCTTTGTCCTGGAGTGGCTGCTGGAGAGGGATTCCAGCACCTGTAGGGATGTCCACTGTGAGTTCCATTTGAAATATGTGGTCAGTTTATATGGACTGGGAGAAAGAACCCGGCTCCTTTCTGGCCATGCCACTATAAATCAAGTGTGCAGGCTGAATTTCACTCCTTTCTAAGTTTGCTTCTTTTCCTGAAGTTTCCTCCTGTCATGTGGTTCCTGGTGTAGCTTAGGTAAGAGTCCGGAGCTTCTGTGTGAGCAGGCAAAGTTACCCCATTATCTCCTCTTTCTGCATCCCATCCATCCTCCTCTGGGTGCCCTCAGGATGCCCCAAGCCCCTATCATCTTGCCTCCCCAGACATCCCTCCCACAACCCTTCCCAAAGCAGCTTCTCCTGACTGTCTTCCAGAGACCTCATAATACCCTCAAATAAGTCCAAAGCATCTATCACTAGAGGGAGAAAACAGTAGTACATTTTCCCTCCCAAAGTCTCATCACCTTAAGCACAAACCCACTCTGCCTTTCACCTCTCATGCTCCCTTTTTCATTTTTCCATCCTCTTGTCATTGCTCTTTTCTACTTGGAAGACTCAGGAGAGAAAAAATGGGTAGTTGATCAAGCCAAGGTCTGGTCCAGCTCTGACATTTATCAACCATGAAACTAACAACAAATCCCACAATACGATTACAAGCAGTGACTGCGGCATCAGACATAGGCTCAAACTCCGGCTCTGTCATTTTGGGGCCTGGGGTAGTGACTGAATCTCTCTGTTTCTCTGGTCCCTGGTCTGCATGGTGGGGCCAATAACTCTGATCACGTGGGATACGGGGAGAAACAAATGCCTACCCACTGTGGAGTGCTCAGAGCAGCGTCTGGCATGGAGCACAAGCTTTCAATTAACGGTAATTATAAGAGCTGTTAAAATGATTACTCTCTCCCTGGCCTCAGTTTCCTCAGGGTTGGACTGCTTGATTTCCCAGGGCCCTCCCAGCTCCGGCATCCTCTGACTCATTGGCATCCTTCTTGTTTCGGGTTTTTTATTAGATTTCTCCAACTGACTCATCTTTTTCCATCTCTCTCCCTTATCATCGCCCTCCATGAAAAAATGAACCTTCCTCCCTTTTGTGCGCAAGCCACTGCCCCATCATCTCTGCCCGGGGGAGGGGTCTGGGGTCGAATTATCCAAGCCAACCAGCCCCCTGTGCACCACCACTGCTTTGAGTCAGATTCCTTTGGATTTATAAGGCACCGGAGGAGTAGGTAGTCGATATGAATAACCATTACATCGGGGAGGGCTTTTTCTTCTCCCTCTGACTGATGACAGCTAAATTACTGCTAAATATAGGCCCTGAATTTGCATGAATCTGCAGCTTGCCACAGCCAGGCTGGGGGTTTTATTGACAGCCAAGGCGCTGGAGGCAGGCAGGCACCTGCTCTAACTCACCTCTTCCAGAGGAAGCGTGGAGTCAGGCGGAGCACCCTCCCTCACCTCCTCTCCAAGGCTTGAACTCTTCTCCCCTAGCCTCCGGGCCTCTTGGTTCCCAGGGAAGAGCCTGGGCTTTGGGTTTGAATCCTAGATCTGCCCTCTAGCAAAATGTGATACTGAGCAGATGATTTAACCACTCCTCACTCCCCCTCTGGGGCTTCCCAGGCGGCGCTAGTGGTAAAGAATCCTCCTGCTAATGCAGGAAGCTCAAGAGACTGGGGTTTGATCCCTGAGTCGGGAAATTCCCATGGCAACCCGCTCCAGCATTCTTGCCTGGAGAATGCAATGCACAGAGGAGCCTGGCAGGCCCCAGTCCATGGGGTCTCAAAAGAGTCGTTCACAGCTAAAGCGGCTGAGCATACACACACACACCCCTCCCCTGGCCTCAGTTTTCTTGCTGGCACAATGAGTTAATTATAGCATAGAATGGCTAGTCCTTATCTCAAATGCCTAGTTTCCTGATCCTAGTGGCTCAGATGGTAAAGAGTCTGCCTGCAATGCGGGAGGCCTGGCTTCAATCCCTGGGTCGGAAAGATCGGATGGAGAAGGAGATGGAAACCCACTCCAGTATTCTTGCCTAGAGAATCCCATGGATGGAGGAGCCTGGTGGGCTACAGTCCACGGGGTCGCAAATAGCCGGACACGACCAAGTGACCAGTACTGTACTAAATCACGTAAAGAGACGTTTGGAACTAGGCTGTTCTAAGTTTCTATCCCGCAGCTGTACCAGCACATTTGTGTTTTTGTCCTTAGGTCACTGTTTCAAAATTCCAACAGAACTTCCCAGGTGGTCCAGTAGTTAAGGCTTTGCCTTCCAATGCAGGGGACTCAGGTTCAATTCCTGGTTGAGGGGCTAAGATCCCGCTTGCCTAGAGGCCAAAAAATCCAGAACATAAGCAACAGAGGCACTACCATAACAAATAGAGACTTTAACTCAAATCAGTCAATCCTAAAAGAAACCAACTCTGAATATTCATTGGAAGGATTGATGCTGAAACGGAAGTACCAATACTCTGGGCACCTATTGCGAAGAGCTGACTCTTTGGAAAAAAAAAAAAAACAACCTGATGCTGGGAAAGATTGCGGGCAGGAGAAGGGGTGACAGAGGATGAGATAATTGGATGGCATCACCGACTCAACGGACATGAGTTTGAGCAAACTCCAGGAGACAGTGAAAGACGGGGATGCCTGGCGTGCTGCTGTGCATGGTATGGCAAAGAGTCAGACATGACTTAGTGACTGAGCAACAATATAGACTTTAAAAATAAAGATTTTTTTTTTAAAGTCCATATTTTAAAAATCTAAAAAAAAAAAAAAAAAAAAAAACCAACATGGCAGGTCCAGGTATCAAATCTTATCACAATCCAATTCAAAGCAGAAAAAAGGCAGCTGCTTTCCTTGTCACCTCCCTTTTCATCAAGGAGCATAGTCTTGCATAGAAACTCCCAGGAGACTTCCCTGTTGTAGCTCATGGCAACCGCAACAATAATAAGCATCATAACAATAGTTACATTGATGGAGCACTCGGGCATCTTCTAAATACTTGCATGGGTTAACTTGAAAGTAAAAGCATTAGTCACTCAGTCATGTCCCTCTTTGCGACCCTATGGGTTAACTTACTTAGGAAAATAATCCCAAGAAATAGGTGCTATTTCTAAGATACAGACAGGTTTAAAAATCTTGCCCAAAGCTATTCAGCAGATAATTGTCAGAGGTGAGATTTAAACCTAGGGAGTTTATCTATAGAGCTCAGGCTCTGTCACTGGGGTTGAGTGAAGGTCTTGCCCAATTGTTCAGTCTTAGACTCTGACTGGTGAAAGCTGAGATGCTGGAATGGAGAAGGAAACCACTTCCCTGAGCACATTAGACTTGCCAAATACAGAGGCCAAATAAGGGTTCTAAAAGCGAAGGATGAAGTGGGGAATGGCTTGGTGTACCTACCTTCCTATCTCACAGGGTTATTAGAGAGTCAGAAAGCAGAATGCCCCTGTTGTAGTTCTGCTCAGTCTGCCATAAGCAGGTACCCCAGACTGGGTGAGTGAAAAACAGACATTTATTGCTCATGGTATTGGAATTTTGGTAAGTCCAAGGTCAAAGTGCCAGCAAGGTAAGTTTCTCGTCTTGAGCGGTAAGCAGCTACCCGCTTGTTGTGTGCTCACAAGATGTTTTCCTTTGTGTGTATACACAGGGAGAGAGAGAGAAAGAGAGAGAGCGCTCCCTGGTGTTTCTTTGTATTAATATAAGGGCACTAATGCCATTATATTAATGGAGGTGGGGCCTCATGACTTCATCTAACCCTAATTACCTCTCCAAGGTTTCATCCACAAATACCATCACATTGGGGTTTAGGGCTTCAACATGTGAATTTGAAAGGGGACCCTATTCAGTCCATGGAAGTCCTTTAGTGCCTTTCTCAAAGTTGATGTCCAGTAAGACAGAATTTCCCTCTCCTATTCCTCCAATCATTGATTCAATTTGTTATTTTGAAGACATAGTCTGAGACCAGCCTTAAGACACTACAGTCTAGTTGGACAGAGAAGATAAGCAATGAAGTCACCACTCATGATGGTATCAGTGTAAGGGCTGAATGCCTGGGCTTGTTCAGAGATGCGCCAGATGGAGCAGCTGGTCCAGCTTCTCCTGTTGACCACAATGGCCAATCTGCTGAGTGTCCAGATCTATCCTGAGCTGAGATGCAGCAGAGCAGGCCTCAGCTAACTCAGTGACAGATTTCTGGACATCTTGGTCTAGACCATTCGGAGACACAGAATCTCAGCTGCCAGATAAGAGTTTTGGAGAAAGATGATTTTCTATGGCAGAGAAAGCTGAACTAAATGTGGGTGAAGCTCTGGCTTATGCCTCTGACATCATCAGAAGATATTTATGGAGGGATCACAATGAAGGGGACACACAGTGAAACGGGATCAGGGCCAGCCAGCCTGCCTGTTGTGTCTCAGCGGGCAGGGCTGTGGGTGGGCTGATACTCAAGTGAGGATTAGGCAGAGCAGTAGCGCTGCTGTGAAGTTTGGAAAAAATTGAAAGAGGAGCTTTTGCATTAAGGGTCCACAGCATGGAGGTGCCAGTTGCCAGGTGGAAGAAGCCAGAGCAGGAGTGGAAATGTGGGGGTGCCAGCTGCCTGGTGCTACCGCTGCCATCTGAGGGAGAAAGCCAGAGACCTGACCATCCAGAGGCGGAGTCCAAATCCTCATAAAGAGTGTGGTTGCTGTATTTATCCAAATGCCAGAGTATGAAAGACTGTGAAACAACATGCCCCTAGGGCATCGATGGAAGGGCCAGGCCAGGACTAGTGATAGGGGGCAGGGGTGCCCAGCAGTGCAGCTCCAAGACTGACTGGGCCTGAATCCCAGCTCTACTGCAATTCACTTGTGGTCTCAGATGATGACTGAAACCCTTCCCCTGGCTCAAAAATATGATGATAGCCAAGGATCATGGGAGAGGTGTGTGCGAAGTGGTCAGAAGCATCTGGCATTTAGCAGGAGGGACACTCTGGGCTCTGTCTTTTTGAAGCTGATGGAGAGGTGGATGGAGACAGCTTGTCTCCATCCTATGGGCCTTTCTGCCAGTGAGAACAGCCACCCCTGGCTTTCATGATGAAAGACTGGTGCTGGAACAACGTCACCCAGGGAGAAGTGCTTTGAACCCCTTCTTTATGGAAGATGAATCAGTGGTCAGCTTCTCGTTGGAGGCAGACCCTCTAATCTCAACTTCTCATCTAGTTTTCTGCCGCCTCCATGGTCTCGTCAGGGAGGGTCTCAGCCCCTTTGTTCTGCAGGGTCCCAGCCCTCTTTTCCCTGCCATGGCCTGGACTGACCCTGGAGCTTGGATGCTAGTGGCATTTCTGAGGGCTCCAGGCAGCATTGCCCATTCAAGTTGCACCCCTCTGGAGCCATGGCCAGCCCTGACCTCCCATGGTTCCCCAACAGCAGGAGATTTTGTCCTGAAAACAGCAGTGAGTTAGAAATAGTTTTGACTGCTCTTGGCAGAGCAAAGACAGAGAAATCCCTGTGGGAGACTGGAGTCGCTGCCTGGCTCTTCTCTGACCAGATCCTATAGATTTTTCTACCCCCTTCATCTAATCCTTCAAAGCACTGGTGGGTGACTGAGGGTGCTCTGCTCTCTGCCTGCGTCCTCACCTTTCCCCTCAGCCATAATGAGCCTGGTTTTACTTCTGGAATCCCGAGAAAGCCTCGACTCTGCTTCTCCCTCTCCCTTAGTCCTTACCCTGTACTTCAGAAACATCTTTTCCTGCTCATCCTGCCAGGAGCATCCATTCCTCTTGGGCCCTGATCTGCTGGAGCAGGGCTGCTCAGGCCCTCCTAGCTCTTGGATTCTGTTGCCCTGGCAGGCTTCCCTGATCACCAGTTCAGTCCGCAGTTGCTCTGCATACCTGCTACCTCTGTATTCTTGTCCCCAGATGTGTCTGCCATCTTCCCAGCCTGGCCAGCAGCTGGGCAATCCCTGCTCAGCTGAGTGGGCCTGGGAGCTAAGAGGTTGGAAGCATGGACCCTAGGACACCATCTCTCACTCCCCTGTGGACTTCAGATTTGGATATAAAATATTGTGCCAGTGTGCATAACCAAAGGTTTCTTTGAGTGGTACCTGACTCCCTAAGAAGTTAAAACTCGGCGAATAAGAGTTCTTCTGAGTACCCCTGATGTCACAATGCACCTGTCAAGGGGAGGACAGTGTCTTATTCATCTTTGCCTCAGTTGTTCCTAGTTCAGTGTCTGACACACAGCAGGTTCTCATAAAATCAATGGTCAGTGAATGAATGGACTAAGATGTGGTACATCCTGAACCCCTTGGAGAAAGAAGGAGCTTCCTTTCCAGGGCACCTCTAGATCAACGTACATTTCTGCAAAGATGCTTCCAGTTACAGGGAGCTCCCTCTTTCCCAAGTTAACGCTCTCCATTGCTTTTCCTCTGCAGGGCTGGGTTCTGTCCTTCTTCAGCTTTTCCTCTCGGCTCATGCTTCAGCCTGAGAGGCTGCCCAGGATTCATTCCACCTTTGGGGCCCTTTAAAGGACCATCACATCAGAAGTGCAGGCGTCACCTTCTCAGCCTCTGCCAATGGATGTGACTGATGTTTGCTGTACCCAACCGGTCCCCTCCCAAACAAGCAGAGGGGTAGTTCCCACCCTCTGGGAGGTGTCAGCCTCAGACAGATCAATCCATGACAAGTCTCTGTTCCCAGATGGAACATAATTCTCTTGATACAACAAAGAGTGTCAGAACAAAGGAGAGCTTTTGAGCTCATATCAACTAATCACCTTAATATACAGACAAGAAGACTGATGTCACCAGAAGGGAAATGATGTCCTGTGGCTCACGTGTCTGGAACCAGGGCCAGTTCCCCTGGCTCCCAGCCCTGTGTTCCTCTTTCCGAGCTCTGCAGCCTCCTTCCTGCAACACACAGGAGTGACCAGAGTCTTGCGCTTTCTGATTGGTTCCAAATATACGTTCCTACTGGACTGCCGAATTTTCCTGGATCTCCCAGAGTCGGGGCACCTTCTCGCTTTACTGAAGTGAGGAAGGTCTTGGGGGTTAATCTTCAGTTGTTTGTGGATGTATTCATGGCTGCCAACTTCAGATACAGTTGAGAGTAGTGTTTACGACACAGTCTCAGGGGACATCCCTGGTGGTCCAGTGGTTAAGACTTCATCTTCCAGTGCAGGGGCTGTGGGTTTGATCCCTGGTCAGGGAGCAAAGATCCCACATGTCTTGCAATCAAAAAACTGAAACATAAAACAGAAGCAATATTTTAGCAAATCCAATGAAGACTTTTCAAAAAGGCATAGCCTCTGGAACCAGACTTTCTGGGGTTTATCCTGATTCTGTCACCTGGTCCTTCCTAGCTTTGTGATCTTGGGCAAATTGTTTGATGTGCCTGCACCTCATCTATAAAATGGGGTAAATTTTCACTCATAGGGCCATTTGGCACATAAATGAGGAAGAAGGGTTTAACTCAGCACTGGCTACGGGGTAGCTCATGAGTCCTGATTTCCCTGCATTCGCTGGAGCCAGTTTACCTGTTTACCTCTACAAAGGACTGATCTTACAGGGACCCCCTTCTGTGCCACCAAGAATGGCTCCAGGCATATTTGAAGTGGAGCTCCCCAGTGTTGCCTGTCTCCAAAGGAACTTGGTTTGCAGTGTTGCTTCTAGCAAACCCTCCTGAGGAGGCTGCTTCGCTAGGCAGTGGAGTGTGGGGTTTAGAGCCAGAAATGGCTCTGACCCCGCTGCCTGGGTTTCAGCCCCACCACTTTAGAGACATCAGACCCTGGCCAGGTTGCTTTGCTTCTTTTTCCTCAGTTTACGTATCTGCAGAGGGGGGTGGCCATGCCTCTGAGCACTGGATGAGAATCAAGTACCACATGCGAAGGACAGTGTTTGATATTCAGTAGATGGTTGTTAGTAGTGATATTGGCTAATATTTATTGAGCACTTAGAGTGTGCCAGGCACCATTTTAAGTGCTCTTAGATAGATTAATTCATTTAATCTTTCCAACAACCCCATGAAATAATACGAGTTTTATCCTCTTTTGCCAGTGGAAAAAAAATAAGTCATGGAGAATTAAAGCAACTCATTTGTGAGTGAGGTTTCCAGCCAGGTGCTCTGGCTTTGGTACTCACCCACTGAGTTACCCCTGAACTCCATGGGGTGGGAGCACCACACATAACAGCTGTGGCTACAGAACTTTCCACTTGGTGTTATAATTTGTGATGTATCCCATTCAGGCCTGAGTCTACCTGGAGCCATCTTTCTCCAGAAAGCCTGGGTCAGCATTGGTATACAGATTAGCATGGGGAAGGAGTGGGAGAGAAAATGATCCCTGGCAGAGAATGACTACTAAATTTACTGTGTACTAAGCATTGACCATGTGCCTAGGTTGGCAACCCCGGGGCAAACCAGCTGTTGATGCCATCTCCTAGGGTGCACCTGGCAAAATCTGCCATGATGACTTGGAACAGTTTAATTATAGCTGTGACCTAAATTGTTGGAGGAAGGGGTGGACAGTGCAGGGGCCAAGGTGGGGGGAAAGACAAGGTCTTGGATATTATGACTGAGCCTAGACTCCCCACTCTGTGGCCTATAGGACACTCACGGGTTTCTTTGACCCACACTGGAACCAACTTCCCATGTCTTGGGCTCCAATCTATCAGCATTCACAACCAATCTCAGATCTGCTGGCTTCTCCTGAAATGAAGTCAATCCATCTTTCTAACCTCAGCTTTCTGGGAGCTTGGCCAACCAAGATCTATATCCTGGTTGTTAAACTCACTCTGAGCAGCTCAGAAAGCTGCCAGACCGCCTTGCACACATTTAGGTGAAATCTGGTCAAGAAAGCAGATCCTGTCCTTCGCCGTTGCTGCTAATCCTGTAAGGTTTCCACCGTACTTAGCACACAGTCAGTACCAAGTTACCACCATGCCCTGCACATAGTAGGTGTTCAATAAATATGTTACTGCAGTTGCAGGGTAGAGCTACCCTGGGGAAGATGCTTAACAGGAAGTCAGAGGGCAGGAAGAAACACAATCTGGTCTGAAGCAGTAGTGGCTCATGATGAGGTGGTAGGGGTGGTGGTGGGCATCCCTCCCAGTTTCCAGACACAGTGATCACATCTCTAAGAGACAGTGCTCAAAACCTTCAGCACACTTGACCCTGAGGTCCATGCATGTAGTTCTCAGCCCTCGGGAGCCCTGCTCAGCTTCTCAGCAGCAAGTGCTCAGGACTTGCTGAAGCATCCTGAACTTCAGGCAAGTAGTGCTCTGTGATCCAGACAGAGGGCCATCAGCAGTCCAGGCAGAGAACTCAGGACCCCTGGACACAGCACTGGGCACGGCAGACATCTGCTGGGGCTGATGAATCTGGAAGCTGGTACCTAGCTCACTTGAGCGCAGAGTCTAGCACTCCAGGAAGCAGTGTCTGGCATTCCAGAAGCAGCTGCAAATATTCCAAGGGGGAAGCTTTCATGCAGGAGGTATTACTTAGGACTCTAAGAGCTGTGCTGGGTATTCCACGCAGACTGCACTCCACATATCAGGGGTATTGGCAATGGAGACACGTATCCTGGGAATGGGTTTCTGCCTCAAGGCTGTGAGTTAGGATCACTGCACCTGCCCCATGCAGCTCCTTGCATCCATCCTTGCTGCGGACCTGGTTGGTCAAGCAGATTTTGGATGACATCTAGACCTTCCATTCTCTAGGTAGGGTTGGCCTGCAGGGGATCAGAATGATCCTTTTTACTGTGTACTTTTGGTCCTGGCAATTTTTCTTCTAGATATATTCCATGCATATATAGATTTTTTGCATCAATGTTGGAATATTCAGTAAAAAATTGATATATTTTGGAGGCATCTATATCAGCTGCCTCAGTCGTTTTCATTACTGCCTGATTGTCCATGGCATGATGACCTATAATCCACCTAGTTCTCTATCTACTGATATTTAAAATATTTCTGTCTTTTGCTAGCACCATCAGTCTTATCCTCATGCATGTCTTTAGCACATATGTGAGCATATCTAAAAGATAAATTCCTAGGATAGGATGCTGGCTTAAAATGCATATTTCTTTGGGGAATGCTATAAGATTCCCTATGTAAAGACTAGTGGAAATACTCAAAGAAAAGACGGTGGATGTTTGGTACAGCTTACACACGGTGGAGAGATTAGTTCCATGTTCGTCCTGTTCTTTGATGGATAACGAGGACCCATCAGGTAATGGACCTCAGAATTTGTGAATCCTCAGGATCATTTGGGTTAACAGTCTGCCTGTGCAGTTCCTTTTAAAAGCAGAGTCACAGTCTTGTTCAAGTGAAATGCACACTTCCTTGCATTCCACCCCACTCTCATTTGCCGCGGGCTGCTTTCTGAAGGAGGATGGCCACATTGTAGCTCCCTCAGGGTTTTTGACTTCTAAGCATGTTCCCTCCCATAGTGGGATTCGAGAAGAAACCCTTTGGCAGAGTTCTCTAAAGCCACTTCATCCTTGTCCATCTGGTAAACCACGGACAGTAACGTCAGGAAGTGCAGAGCTCCAGGTCTAGGGTGGAAGGAGGCCTCCCAGTGCTCATGGTCATTCAGGGGGATGTGAGGTCCTGGCAGGTGGCTGAGGAGAGGTGGCCTTGGGGACCTGAGGGACTGGCCAGGGATTAGCTCAACCATTGCTGAACTAGCAATCTGCATTGACTGAACCTCTGATCCATGATTTTCATTTTGATAGATGTCACCAAATTCCCCAGCAGAATCCTGAACCAATTTAGTTTCTCCCAACAGGAATAAGAGTGTCTCTTTCCCCACCCCCTGCTACCACAGTCTCATCAAATTTCTGAATTTTGCCCATTGAAAAGTGAAAACCAGTTTAAAATGTGCATTTCTTTCATCATGAAAGATGCCATAGACACCTTTAAAGAAGATTATCAGTGGCCTGTGGGTCTCTTTTTCTGTGTTGTCTGCTTTGGGTTTGGGTTTGTGTCTTGCACACGTTTTCCCGCCCCCACATTGGGTTGTTGTTTTCTTATTGATCTACAGGAACTTTTCATATATTAAGTCAGCCAGGCCTTTGTCATATAAGTTACAGATATTTTTTCCCAGTCTGTTTGAAGACTTTTGAGGTTATTTACAATATTTTTTGAAGTCCTGAAAATTTGATTTTTCTATTCAAATGAACCCATTCTTTACTTTTTCTCTTCAGAGCTGGTGTCGTTCTGAGAAAGGCTGTCTCCACTCCATAGTCATAAAATGTCTTCCGCATTCCTTTCTAGTATTTTTTGTGAGTTTATTTTTTCTGTAGAAATCCTTGTTCCATCTGGAATTTGTTTGGATGTGAAAAGTGAAGACAAGATCCAATTTTACTTTTTTTCCCAGATGGCAAGCTAGTATTTTCAACACCCCTTGTTGAATAATCCTTTTTTGCCTAACTGATTTGAAATGCCATATTTATTATGTGCAAAATTCCTGTGTGATTTTGGATTTTTATCTGGATTTTATCTTCCTTTATTTGACTGGTTTATCTCACTCTCAAACACTTTTAAATATTAACTTTTTTATTATTTTTAATATCTTATAAAGTTTGTCATTTTCTTTGGTTCTGTTTTTCAAATTTCAGAATCTTTTTCACCAGTATCACGCATTTATTTCTCTAGGTTAACTTTAAATCAGTTCCTCTGTTCCTCCTCTCTCTCCAGGTCTCACAGATATATTCATTGGGTTTACATTGCCTCATGAGTATCTCCCTCTCCCAAAGAGAGAGAAAACTCTTTGGGCCAAGGAGGAGGGGGAAGGTCTGACTCAAGCCAGCCTCAGGGAAACCAGTGTCATCAGTCCAGCTCGTTGGCAGAGACCCCCAATTTTCCCCAGATCTAATGTTCTCAGGTGCTATAGGGGAAGGTTTAACAATTAAACAAGGTTGACCAGGGATAAGGGAGGGGGAAGGACAAAATTAGGAGATAGGGCATTAACATACAGATACTACTATATATGAAATAGATTACTAATAAGAATCTGCTCTATAGCAGAGGGAACTCTATCAATACTCTGTAATGGCCTATACAGGAAAAGAATCTTAAAAAAAAAAGTGGATATATGTATAAGTGACTCACTTGCTGTACATCTGAAGCTAACACATCATGGTTAACCAAAGAGTCCAAAATGTAGTACTTGGATGCAGTCTCAAAAACCACAGAATGATCTGTGTTCGTTTCCAAGGCAAACCATTCAATATCACAGTAATCCAAGCCTATACCCCTACAACTAATCCTGAAGAAGCTGAAGTTAAATGGTTCTATGAAGACCTCCAAGACCTTTTAGAACTAACACCCCCAAAAGATGTCCTTTTCATTATAGGGTACTGGAATGCAAAAGTAGGAAGTCAAGAAACACCTTTGGGTAACTGGCAAATTTGGCCTTGGAATATGGAATGAAGCAGGGCAAAGGCTAATAGAGTTTTGCCAAGAGAATGCACTGGTCATAGCAAACACCCTCTTCCAACAACACAAGAGAAGACTCTACACATGGACATCACCAGATGGTCAACACCGCAATCAGATTGATTATATTCTTTGCAGCCAAAGATGGAGAAGCTCTATACAGTCAGCAAAAATAAGACCGGGAGCTGACTGTGGCTCAGATCACGAACTCCTTATTGCCAAATTCAGACTGAAATTGAAGAAAGCAGGGAAAACCACTAGACCATTCAGGTATGACCTAAATCAAATCCCTTATGATTATAGAGGGGAAGTGAGAAATAGATTTAAGGGACTAGATCTGATAGATAGAATGCCTGATGAACTATTGACAGAGGTTCGTGACATTGTACAGGAGACAGGGATCAAGACCATCCCCAAGAAAAAGAAATGCAAAAAAGCAAAATGGCTGTCTGAGGAGGCCTTACAAATAGCTGAGAAAAGAAGAGAAGTGAAAAGCAAAGGAGTAAAGGAAAGATATACCCATTTGAATGCAGAGTTCCAAAGAATAGCAAGGAGAGATAAGAAAGCCTTCCTCGGTGATCAATGCAAAGAAATAGAAGAAAACAACAGAATGGGAAAGACTAGAGATCTCTTCAAGAAAATTAGAGATACCAAGGGAACATTTCATGCAAAGATGGGCTCGATAAAGGACGGAAATGGTATGGACCTAACGGAAGCAGAAGATATTAAGAAGAGGTGGCAAGAATACACAGAAGAACTGCACAAAAAAGATCTTCATGACCCAGATAATCACGATGGTGTGATCACTCACCTAGAGCCAGACATCCTGGAATGTGAAGTCAAGTGGGCCTTAGGAAGCAACACTACGAACAAAGCTAGTGGAGGTGGTGGAATTCCAGTAGAGCTATTTCAATTCCTGAAAGATGATGCTGTAAAAGTGCTGCACTCAATATACCAGCAAATTTGGAAACCCAGCAGTGGCAACAGGACTGGAAAAGGTCAGCTTTCATTCCAATCCCAAAGAAAGGCAATGCCAAAGAAGGCTCAAACTACCACACAATTGCACTCATCTCACACGCTAGTAAAGTAATGCTCAAAATTCTCCAAGCCAGGCTTCAGCAACATGTGAACTGTGAACTTTCAGATGTTCAAGCTGGTTTTAGAAAAGGCAGAGGAACCAGAGATCAAATTGCCAACATCCACTGGATCATGGAAAATGCAAGAGAGTTCCAGAAAACATCTATTTCTGCTTTATTGACTATGCCAAAGCCTTTGACTGTGTGGATCACAATAAACTGTGGAAAATTCTGAAAGAGATGGGAATACCAGACCACCTGACCTGCCTCTTGAGAAACCTATATGCAGGTCAGGAAGCAACAGTTAGAACTGGACATGGAACAACAGACTGGTTCCAAATAGGAAAAGGAGTATGTCAAGGCTGTATATTGTCACCCTGCTTATTTAACTTCTATGCAGAGTACATCATGAGAAACACTGGGCTGGAAGAAGCACAAGCTGGAATCAAGATTGCTGGGAGAAATATCAATAACCTCAGATATGCAGATGACACTACCCTTATGGCAGAAAGTGAAGAGGAACTAAAAAGCCTCTTGATGAAAGTGAAAGAGGAGAGTGACAACGTTGGCTTAAAGCTCAACATTCAGAAAACGAAGATCATGCCATCTGGTCCCATCACTTCATGGGAAATAGATGGGGAAACAGTGGAAACAGTGTCATACTTTATTTTATTGAGCTCCAAAATCACTGCAGATGGTGACTGCAGCCATGAAATTAAAAGATGCTTACTTTTTGGAAGGAAAGTTATGACCAACCTAGATAGCATATTCAAAGGCAGAGACATTACTTTGCCGACTAAGGTCCGTTTCTAGTCAAGGCTATGGTTTTTCCTGTGGTCATGTATGGATGTGAGAGTTGGATTGTGAAGAAGGAGCACCAAAGAATTAATGCTTTTGAACTGTGGTGTTGGAGAAGACTCTTGAGAGTCCCTTGGACTGTAAGGAGATCCAACCAGTCCATTCTAGAGGAGATCAGTCCTGGGTGTTCACTGGAAGGACTGATGCTAAAGCTGAAACTCCAGTACTTGGTCCACCTCATGCTACGAGTTGACTCATTGGAAAAGACTCTGATGTTGGGAGGGATCTGGGGCAGGAGGAGAAGGGGACGACGGAGGATGAGATGGCTGGATGGCCTCATCGACTCAATGGGCATGAGTTTGAGTGAACTCCGGGAGTTGGTGATGGACATGGAGGCCTGGTGTGCTGCGATTCATGTGGTTGCAAAGAATCAGACACGACTGAGCGACTGAGCTGAACTGAACTGAAGTGAAGCTAACACAGCACTGTAAACCAAATATACTGCAATAAAAATTTTAAAACATATTAAAAAAACAGCTAAATAAATTTGGAAAAGCTTGGATTGAATAAAGTTAAACAGTTTTTTCTTAATCATCCATTTAGCAGATATCAATGGATACTTGCCATGTACCAAGTGCTGGGCCCAGAGCTAGGAATTCCACAGGGAAGAAATCAGACACATCCTACCTGTCATGGAGCTATGGTCTAGTTGAGGGAAAAGACATTAAACAAAAAACAAACTCCAACATTCCTTTCAGCAGCTTATAATAGTCAAGACATGGAAGCAATGTAAATGTCCTTTGGATGGATGCGGAAGATGTGGTGTACATACATGCAAAGGAATATTACTCAGCCATGAAAAAGAATGAAATGCCATTTGCAGGAACAAGGGTGGACCTAGAGATTATCATGGTAAGTGAAGCAAGTCAGTGAAAGACAAACATATGACATCACTCATATATGGAATCCAGAAAAATGATACAAGAGGAACTTGTTTACAAAACAGATTCACAGACACAGAAAACAAATTTATATTTTGGGGTTTGAGAAAAGGAAAGGTGCGGTGGGGGGCGGGGGGGAGGAGGGATAAATCAGGAGTTTGGGATTAACAACATACACATTACTATTTTGAAAATAGATAATCAATAAAAACCTACTGGATAACATAGGGAACTCTACTCAATATTCTGTAATAACCTACATGAAAAAGTAGTCTGAAGAAGAATAGATATATATATATATTCACATATAAGTGGTTCACTTTGCTGTACGGCAGCAACTAATACAATATTGTATGTCAACTATACTCCAATATAAAATAAAAGTTAAAAAAAAACTCCAAACACACATTTACTGGGGCTTGAGATTTTTAAGTGTGAAGGAGGGAAGTGGGGAAGGTACAATGAGAAGGAACAGCTGGGCTGAGAGAGTGAGCACAGGTCTTGCTGAGGAAGTGAAGGTTAAGTGGGTTTCACTGAGCTTCACCGCATATGCCGGCAGAGAGGACCTTCAAAGCAGGGCCCCAGCTTTTTGACTATGGGATTCTATTTGGTGGGCCTTTCTGGATGCGTCTTGGCAGGTGCTCTTTGGAAAATCCTAACCTTTTGCTTCTCAGGATCTATAACCCAGATCTGTCTCATCCGAGCCAGATGTCCTTAGAGAAGTTGTTCACCCTCTCTGAGCCTCCTTTTTCTCATGTATAAAATAGTGTAATAGAGAGAAAAGTAAATATTGTATATTAATGCATATATGTGAAATGTAGAAAAATGGTACAGATGAACCTGTCTGCAAAGGAGAAACAGAGACACAGACGTAGAGAACAAGCTTATGGATACCAAGGGCAGAAGGGGAGGTGGGATGAACTGGGAGATTAGAATTGACATCTATACACTGCTATGTATAAAACAGGGTAACTAATGAGAACCTACTGTGTCGCACAGGGAACTCTTCTCAAATGCTCTACGGTGACAAACAGTGGGTATATGTACACACACAACTGATTCACTTTGATGTGAAAATAACACAACACTGTGAATAAACTCCAATTAAAAAGTTGCTGCAAAGTTAGTGGTTTAAAACAGCAGTAACTTATTCTCTCATAGTTTGACGAGGCCAGAGAGTGAAATCTAGGTGTCAGCAGGGCTATTCCTCCTCTGGAGTTTCTAGGGGTGGATCCTCCATCCCCTCTTTCAGTTTCTAGTGGCTCCCAGAATTCCTTAACTGTGGCAACATCACTCCAGTCTCTGCCTTCATCATCACATGGCCTTCTCCACTGAGTCAGCTTCTCTCCTGTCTCTTATAAGGACACTTGGCATTCAATTTAGGACCCGTCTCATAATTCAAGAAGACCTCATCTCAAGACCCTTAACTGAATTAAACCTGCAAAAACCCCTTTTTCCCCCAAATAAGATCACAGTGACAGTTCTAAGACATACCTGATGGGGGACCGCAATTTAACCCACCACAGGTGGGAATCCGAGAACTTGTCTTAGAGAATTGTTTTCGTGGTTTGACAAGACAGGGTCTGAGAAGCTGCCTGCCTCAGAGTGGGCTGGATGATGGTGCTAGTTTGCTCCTCACTTCTCCATTTTCAAGTGTCTCTGCCCTCAAGAGGGTTCAGTTCAGTTCAGTTCAGTCACTCAGTCATGTCCAGCTCTTTGAGACCCCATGGACTGCAGCACACCAGGCCTCCCTGTCCATCACTAATTCCTGGAGCTTGCTCAAACTCATGTCCATCGAGCCAGTGATGCCATTGAACCATCTCATCCTCTGTCATCCCCTTCTCCTCCTGCCTTCAGTCTTTCCAGGCATCAGGGTCTTTTCCAATGAGTCAGTTCTTCACATCAGGTGGCCAAAGTATTAGAGTTTCAGCTTTAGCATCAGTCCTTCCAGTGAATATTCAGGATTGATTTCCTTTAGGATTGACTGGTTAGATCCCCTTGCAATCCAAGTGACTCTCAAAAGTCTTCTCTAACACCACAGTTCAAAAGCATCAATTCTCTGGCACTTTCTTTAAGAGTCCAACTCTCACATCCATACGTGACTACTGGAAAAACCATAGCTTTGACTAGGCGGACCTTTGTTGGCAAAGTAACGTCTCTGCTTTTTAATAAGCTGTCTAGGTTGGTCATAGCTTTTCTTCCAAGAAGCATGTGTCTTTTTAATTTCATGGCAGTCACCATCTGCAGTGATTTTGGAGCCCAAGAAAATCAAGTCTGTCACTGTTTCCATTGTTTCCCCATCTATTTGCCATGAAGTGATGGGACAGGATACCATGATCTTCATTTTTTGAATGTTGGGTTAGAGAGTTGAACACGACTAATTCACAATGAAGCAGGAGGGGCCGTGGAGTTTCTTAACCCACCCACCTCCATTGGAGGGAATTTTCCTTTTAAATGAGGAGTCAGGGGGAGGAAAACTACTCCTCCTCTTTTTCTCAGAACTTCCCCTTTCTGAATTCTGAGTCCCTGCAGGAGTCATTTATTATCTTTCCTCCCAGGGGGTCCCTGCCAGCTGCTCCTATGCAGTGCTGGTTATCTCCAACCTGGACTTAGCCTTATCAAGACATCTCTCAACAAGACATTTCTTCTTATCAAGACATCGCTCCTTATCAAGTCATCAGCACAGATGTTTCTGGAGCTGAGGGTGGGGGAGCCAGCAGACCCTGCCTGAGCCATTTCCCACTTCTCTGACAGCTCCCAGGAGACTCCCATCTTCAAAGAGCCCCTCAAGGCTTTTCTTCCCGTCTCCTGGGTTTTCACTGCAAAGCAGAAACTACCTCTCTGACCTCTTCCTTATTCTGACTTGCCGTGTTGAGATGTGCTTGTCAAGCTGACGTTGAGGAGCGTGAGCCAGATCCTGTTCAGGGGGAGAGAAACAAATGTGCCAGGAAGCCGTTTAAAGGCTTCTGTGCCTGTGGGATGTGTTAATGGCCTTGCGCGGCATTCCTGTTCTTCCAGGGACGCTGACGTCTCCAGGCAGCCTGCCTCCACAGAGGCAGCCCCTGTACTCCTTGGTGCTTGGGTTGCTCTGTTCCTGGGCTCTTCTGCACCTCTGTCTCTCGGCTCCACGCCCTTCCTCCCATCCTCCCCTCATAATGACGAATCGATGGTAATTGCTTAAGTGCAGCTGTTCAATCCTTGGACTGTTGCAAGAGAACTTAATGTCCAAAGAAGTCCCCAAGGAGCCACATGCTGCTTAAATTATGTAAAGGTGAGCAGAGAAAGGTGAATTTCACATGCAGAAATCCTTTTCAGCATTAAAGTTTCGTGGGAAAAACTGAACCCTTGGACTCGTATTTCTGGCCAAAGCTTATCTTCTTTCATTCTGAACATATTTGTTGGTCTCTTGTTATGTACAAGGCCACACAGTCTAGGCAGCATAGAAGGAAAAAAGAGATTAATTAATAAATTTCAGATCTTTCCTTCGGGATCCCTTACTGCCACATGAAATACCTTTCAACAAGCTAGGGTATCATATCATCCATCTGTATATCCGTCCATCCCAGCACCCATCCTCCCATCTATTTACTCACCCAGCAAGTATTTGTGACAGGCTCCAGAAGTACCCAGCTAGGTGAGAGGCAAGACATCTGTTAAAAGGCAGAAGTGATGAAGGTATTAGGGATGGTCCTATAAAAGAGCTGCTGTTTAAGCTGGATTTTGAAGGGCAAGTACAATTTGGGCAGAATACTTATGTCCATGCCTGTAAAATATGAGCAAGGTCAAGCCTCTCATCTCATTTCCTTTCTTCCCCAGAATTTATGTGCATTCTCAAGGGTTATGTTCACTCTCAAGGTCAGTTCCTGCTCCCTCAGGAAACTCAGCCCCGCGGGCTTTTCCTACCTGTGGCTCTGCTTTCTCTCTGCTTCACATTGACCCCAACATGGCATCAACCTCTTGCTCTCAATTTCCACAAGAGTTATCTTGCCTGGAGAATCCCAGGGACGGGGGACCCTGGTGGGCTGCCATCTATGGGGTCGCACAGAGTCAGACATGACTGAAGCGACTTAGCAGCAGCAGCAGCAACAGCACCAACACAAAGCATCTGTGTGCAGGTAACAGTGGGTCCCTCAGACATTTCTGGCTTATTCAACCTCCAGCCCAACTTGCACATCCAAAGAGAGGTAGGAATACCATCACTGTCTCATCCTCAGCGGATCTCAGTGAGACAGCTGAGATTCATCTTCCAGTTGACAGAAATGCAAGCCTCACAAGGGTGGGGAGTTGGCCTTTTCCACTCACTGCTAATATTCCCAGCATCAGGTTGTTTTTTTTTTTTCCAGTGAGTCAGCTCTTTGTATAAGGTGGCCAAATATTGGAGCTTCAGCTTCAACCCCAGTCCTTCCAATAACTATTCAGGGTTGATTTCCTTTAGGATTGACCAGTTTGATCTCCTTTCTCTGATGCTGGGAAATACTGAAGGCAAAAGGAGAAGAGGGCGGCAGAAGATGAGATGGTTAGATAGCATCACCGACTCAATGGACATGGATTTGAGCAAACTCCGGGAGATAGTGGAGGACAAAGGAGCTTGGTGTGCTGTAGTCCATGGGGTTGCAAAGAATTGGACATGACTTGGTGACTGAACAACAATATTCCCAGAACCTAGACTGAAGCCTAGAATAGTGCCTGGCACATGGTAGGCACTCAAGATATGTATGTTGAGTTTGTTGAATGAATTATTCCTGCCCCAGCTCCCTTAAAACACTTAAACAGAGACTACGCAGAGGCGCAGCTGCAGCAGCAGCAGCAGTGGCTACAGCACAAAGCGCGCCAGCGTTATCCCATCATCTTTGGAATAAAACCCAGAAGCCTCCGCGTGACCTAGATACTCTCCTTGGCGCACTCCACTCCGGCGGCACAGGTCTTCTTGAGTCTTCCTTGACCACACCGAGCATACCACTGCTCCAAAACCTGTTACAGAGGCCGTTCCTATACCCACATTGCACTTCTCCATTAACCACAAGGCTCACTCCTGCACCTCCTTCAGGTCCCAGCTCAGACTTCACCTCCTGCCTGAATTTCCCCATTGCATGTGTTCAGTTCAGTTCAGTTCAGTCGCTCAGTTGTGTCCAACTCTTTGCGACCCCTGTGGACTGCAGCACGCCAGGCTTCCCTGTCCATCACCAACTTCCAGAGCTTACTCAAACTCATGCCTATCAAGTCGGTGATGCCATCCAACCATCTCATCCTCTGTCATCCCCTTCTCCTCCCACCTTCAATCTTTCCCAGCATCAGGGTCTTTTCCAGTGAGTTGGTTCTTCACATCAGATGGCCAAAGTATTGGAGTTTCAGCTTCAGCATCAGTCCTTCCAATGAATATTCAGGACTGATTTCCTTTAGGATGGACTGGTTGGATCTCCTTGCAGTCCAGGGGACCCTCAAGAGTCTTCTCCAGCACTACAGTTCAAAAACATCAATTCTTCGGAGTCCTGTAAAGGCAGATGGATTAGCCCAAGAGCAGCTGTCCAGGATGGTGGGAAGTTCAAGACCTCTGCGGGCCCATGTGATGCCCTGGTGTAAATGAGAGAAATGATGTCCCTTCCTCTAGCTGGATGTAGCCTTGGGCAGGGGGCACTTGCATAGTGAGTGCAGCTCAGACCAGATTTCAGGTGATACCCACCCCCGTGTTAGGCATAAATGTGAGCGTCCACAATGGCATCTCTCTGTTGTTAAGTTTGAAAAGAAAAAAGTAACCACCACCCTGAATTTGAGCTCTGTGAGGATTGGCATGAAGTCACACAGCTGCTAAAGGGCCGAACTGTGACCTGGGAGCCTTCCATTCAGTCAGCTTGGTGTGTCGATTTGCACTGTCCTCTTGCTATTCAGAGTGCACCCCAAGGACCAGGTGTATTGGCATCACCTAGGAGCTTTACAGAAGTGCAGAATTTCAGGCTCTGCCCCAGACCTACAGACCAGAATCTGCCTTTTTACAAGCTCCTCAGGTGATCTTTGTAGGTGCTGAAGTTTGGGAAATACTATACTGCTCCTGGATCTCTGGCTTATATCTCTATTATCTTTCTGATTCACTTGAGGGTGAATCAGAAAGGGTCACCTTACTTCATCTCTCTGGCCTGCCACTAGACGTTACCCATAGGGCCAGCCAGCCTGGAGTTTTAGAAAGAGCCCAGGGCATTTGGTTGTGTTTCAAATGCTGTGCGATGTTGGACAGATATTTCACTCCTAAGAGCACAGTCTTCCTACCCTGAAGAAAGGGGGGGGGGGGGGTGGTATGTGTGTGGATAATGATCCAGCCCTTTTATGGAACTCAAATGACATGATGGATGTGAGTGCCCTTGTCAACTGAAAAATTCTATCCAAACACACAGTATCACTGCTCCCATATAATGCAATATGAAGGCCCTCAGCAGAGACCTCTCATTCTAGAATGCTACGTCAACAAATTAGAGGGAGGGAGAAAATGAATGGTCCGGGGTCAGTAGACTCTGATTAGAAGACTGGGACAGACACAGGAGTCCACAGTTTCATTTGGCTTACACAGGTGACTAACTGATGCCTGGGAGTTTCACACAGGGCTTTGGTCATAGGCTTAGCTCTAGTCCAGGGAAATGATGAAGGTGGTAAAAGTTAGGTGGGGTATTTTCCAGAGTGAGAGACTTGTAGGGGTGCTGCGTGTGGTGAGTTACTGGGAGGGGAGAAAGACTCCTGCAGATAAACGGCCTATACCCCAGCACGACCAGGGGACACCTTATCAATTCAATGATCGACCACTGTCTGAGTATCACACTTTTCATGCTGCGTCTAGATGGAAGTGCCATGTGGAAGTGGTCAGTAGCATTGCAGCCACTTAACTGCTTATGAGCTTGGGGAATGCCATTTGTTAGGGGAAAATCGCTCAGACCACGGTGGTGCTCTTGGGATCCTTGAGAGAGATGGCTGGCTTCCCACTTCTATCAAAAGAGTGGACACTGTAAGTGGTCAGTAATTTCTCAATGAATGATGAAGTGGAAACCTTTGCCTTTAGGAAGCTTTCTCAGTCTCAGTGAGACCTCCTTTAACCATTCTGTTTTAAACTTCAGCTCAGCCATCCATGCAGTTCTCCAGCCCCCTAATCCTACGTTATCGTTTTGTTTGTTTTTATCCATAGCACTTATTCACTCTTAACATACTGTATACTTTGCTTATTCATTATTCACTATCTTTTCCCCACTTCTTAGAATGGAAATCCACTAGAGCATGGCTATTCATCTCTTTGAATTTACTGATACATCCCTAGAACTGTGCTTGGCACAGCATAATATATGCTCAACAAATATTTGTTGAATCAAACTGAATTTAGTGAATTAGACAGAGGGGCCATGTCAGATTTAAGTTCTTGTCTGGTTCTGCCACCGAATTATTGTCTAACAAAGGGGCACGCCTTTTGCTTCCTGAGCCCCAGTTTCCATACCTGTACCATGAAGGGGTTTGGATCTATCACTGAGGACAGCTCTCATTCACTTGCCTTTCAGGATGGCTTTGGAAGCTTATTTGCATGAAGTGGTGAAGAGAGTTCTATAAAGGAAATGAACAGACCTGGGTGGGAGTTCTGCTCTGACACTTCTGAAGTCCTGAGACTTTGGGTGCGACATTGACTTCTATTCCGTATATGCTGCTCCTAGCGCTGTCTCTGGCATGTCTTAGAAATTGACTGAACGTGAGCTTCTGCCTCCTTCTCCCCATCTGGGCCCAAGTGTCTTGTTGCCAAGTGAGTCTCAGCTCACAGTCTTGTAACAGGGGGCTGAAAGGACTTCGCAAACTGTAAAGTCTTCCTCAAGAGTAAAGGGGTTCTGAGGGTCACATACACACCCAAGCCCCGACCTTCCTCCACGCAGATGAGACAGAGACTATCACTGCTATTTATACCCAAGCCACCTCATGATTCGCGGGTCTCACTGCTGTCAGAAATGTTGCACCTGATGAGATCAAATTCACATTGGGTTTATCAAAGTCTAATTAAAACTTGATCATCGTGTCTCACATGTTGCCTTATTACGTTGGCTTAATTAGAGTGATGAGAGGAGGCTGAAAGCAGCAATTCCGGCCGTGCTCTGATGCAACATCTGGAGAGGAATGGGCCTCAGCCAGATGAGCAATTAAGTAGGGCTATACACGTAGCGAGGATCTTTGCATCTGACAGCTGCCTGGCCAGCCCCTCCTCAGTACAGGGTTTGTGAAAGATAGACCCGGGTGGTCTTCTCCACCTTGCTCAAGTATCAGGATCTAGGCAGACCCTTTGGAGAACGTGGTGGAAGAGCCACTGCTGTGGGGAAGTTTCTACTGTCTTGGTTTTTAGTCACGGGGGGAAGGAAAAGGGAGCATCTGGCAGCTAGGAGGAACCAATTCATCGTTTGGCCTTGGATCTGGTCAGCTGTGGTCATGATGCTGCTCTGAATCATGCCAGGTGAACTCAGGCCTCTCTGAAATGTCATCACTCATCTATCCAGTTCTGAAAACCTGAAATTGGGCGTCTCTGCCTCTACTCCCAGGAATAGGCAGGAAGTATGGGTAGAGTGTTTGGTATTCTGCAATAATTTATATAGGAAAATAATCTGAAAAAGAATATATATGTATGTGTTTGTACGTGTACACTTGGATCACTTTGCTGTACACCTGAAACTAATACAACATTGTAAGTCAACTATAGTCCAATAAAAAGTAAATTTAGGAAGTCTACTACTTTAATCATTTTAAGTATATAATTCAGTGTCACATTTTTGTGTGCCCATCGCCACCACCCATCTCTAGGGATGCTTCATTTTGCAAAACTGATGGACAAGAATTTTAAAGAGCCAGACCTGGAAGTAGTGCACATCATCTCCTCTCCTATTTCAAGGGCTAGTATGTGGTCTAATCTGATGCTGCTGCTGCTAAGTCGCTTCAGTCGTGTCCGACTCTGTGCTACCCCAGAGACGGCAGCCCATCAGGGTCCCCCGTCCCTGGGATTCTCCAGGCAAGAACACTGGAGTGGGTTGCCATTTCCTTCTCCAATACATGAAAGTGAAAAGTGAAAGTGAAGTCACTCAGTCATGTCCGACCCTCAGCGACCCCATGGACTGCAGCCCACCAGGCTCCTCTGTCCATGGGATTTTCCAGGCAAGAGTACTGGAGTGGGGTGCCATTGCCTTCTCTGATGTGGTCTCATCAGTTCAGTTCAATTCAGTCGCTCAGTCACGTCTGACTCCTTGTGACCCCATGGATTGCAGCACACCAGACTTCCCTGTCCATCACCAACTCCCAGAGCTTGCTCAAACTCATGTCCATCAAGTCAGTGATGCCATCCAACCATCTTATCCTCTGTCATCCTCTTCTCCTCCCGCCTTCAATCTTTCCCAGCATTGGGTCTTTTCCAATGAGTCAGTTCTTCACATCAGGCGGCCAAAGTATTGGAGTTTCAGCTTCAGCATCAGTCCTTCCAATGAATATTCAGGACTGATTTCCTTTAGGATTGACTGGTTGAATCTCCTTGTAGTCCAAGGGACTCTCAAGAGTCTTCTCCAATACTGCAGTTCAAAAGCATCAATTCTTTGGCACTCAGCTTTCTTCACAGTCCAATTCTCACATCCATATATGACTACTGGAAAAGCATAGCTTTGACTAGACGGACCTTTGTTGGTAAAGTAATGTCTCTACTTGTTAATATACTGTCTAGGTTGATCATAGTTTTCTTCCAAGGAGCATGTATCTTTTAATTTCATGGCTGCAGTCACCATTTGCTGTGATTTTGGAGCCCAAAAAATCAAGTCTGTCACTGCTTCCGTTGTTTTCCCATCTATTTGCCATGAAGTGATGGGACCGGATGCCATGATCTTAGTTTTTTGAATGTTGAGCTAATAAGTCAGCTTTTTCACTCTCCTCTTTCACTTTCATCAAGAGGCTTTTTAGTTCCTCTTCCCTTTCTGCCATAAGGGTGGTGTCATCTGCATATCTGAGGTTATTGATATTTCTCCTGGCAATCTTGATTCCAGCTTGTGCTTCTTCCAGCCCAGCGTTTCTCGTGGTGTACTCTGCATATAAGTTAAATAAGCAAGGAGGTAATATACAGCCTCGACGTACTCCTTTCCCGATTTGGAACCAGTCCGTTGTTCCATGTCCAGCTCTAACTGTTGCTTCTTGACTTGAAAACAGGTTTCTCAGGAGGCAGGTCATGTGGTCTGGAATTCCCATCTCTTGAAGAATTTTCCACAGTTTGTTGTGATCCACACAAAGGCTTTAGCATAGTCAATGAAGCAGTTTTTCTGAAACTCTGTTGCTCTTTCTATGAGCCAACAGAGGACGCCACTCCTAACTCAGAGGGAGACTGTAAAATGTAGTCTCTCTGAGTATGCAAGAGGAGAGGAAACCATGCGGTTGCGGTGAGAAACTGTGTGCCTACGTACAACGGTATCTACATTCCAAAATAATACCAAGCCATTATTAAAATGCCCACACCACTAACTCAAGGACAAACTAACCCACAGCCCACATGATTACACTCCACAGTCCCTTACTGATGTGCACTTCATTTCAGTTCATTTTTGAATAATTTCGCTTTTGTATTTATCTTGGCCGTGCCAGATCTTTGTTGCTGTGTGCACTTATCTCTTGTTGCGGGGAGTGGGGGCTACTCTGGAGCTGTGGTATGTGGGCCTCTCATTGTTGGGCCTTCTCTTGTTGCAGGGCACAGTTTCTAGTGTGTGGGCTTCAATAGTTGTGGCTCCTGGGCTCTAGAAAGGGAAAGTGTTAGTCGCTCAATTGTGTCCGACTCTTTGGGACCCCATGGATTGTAGCCCACCAGGTTCCTCTGTCCATAGAATTCTCCAGGCAAGAATACTGGAGTGGGTAGTCATTCTCTTCTCCAGGGGATCTTCCCAACCCAGGGATCAAATCTGGGTCCCCTGTATTGCAGATGGATTCTTTATCATCTGGGCCACCAGGGATGTCCCCCAGGCTCAAGAGCACAGGCTCAGGTTGCTCTGCAGCACGTGGACTCTTCCCTGACCAGGGATCAAACCTATGTCTCCTGCATTGGTAGGCAGATTCTTTACCACCGAGCACCAGGGGAAGCTCTGCACTTAAGTTTAGAATCAAAGATATTTAGGAGGCAGTAAAAAGGTAGGTGGCAGAAGATTCCTAAGTGTTTCTCTGAGAAAGTTTGCAAACTATTCTAGACCTGTTATAGCACCTTATCACCGTTCGCACCCTGCACACTTCCAAATGGCTTTTTTTAAATTGCTTGGGACACATACTGGAACCCAGGATTTTGTTCTCGAAAGACTCTCCTTTCCTGAAGGCAGCATTTTTCACCACTGTCTCATCACATCAAAGTTGGCTGAAGCAGAGTTGATGGCCCCGCACCGTATGATGCCTCCCCTTCCCCAGCAGGATGATGGCAGCCTCTGAAATGGGGCTCTGGGGAAGCCCTGCCCATCCAGAGAGGGTTTGCTTTCACTGTCAAAAGCGAAGTGCCCTTTTGGGGCTATTTGAATTTTGCATTGCCTGAGATATGGCCAGAGAGATGGATTCCATTCCTTAAATCTCTCATTTCCAGCACCTTTTAGAGTCTGTTTTCCTGAAAAAGTGTCAAGCGATGAAATAAAGAAAAAAGAGCATGAACCCTGTAATCTCTTGCAGTTTCTCTTCAAGCCCACATATTAGAGGTTGGGGTGAGTGACTTTGCAAATTCCCTGACTGTGAAAAGTTCATTTTTAGGACCCATTGCCTTGGAAATTGCCAAATGGACTGAAATTTCCATTTCTGGATGAATAGCTGGCATTTCAATCAGTTTTAGGCATTCCGGTTCTACTTGCCTCACATTGGGTAGTGCCATGGTGATATCTTTTTGGTGCATATCGGCTTTGGTGCCTGGCTGGGTGAGCTGAACCTTGCACCCAATGACCCCATTCCTGGGGCCAGAGTTCCTGTCTGCAGGAGTTTACAGTCTGTGGAGGGACACAGTTTCAATACAGTGCGGTGGAGTAGGTAGAGTTTGCAGGGGATACTGCGGCGGGAGAGAGGAGGGTCATCTAGTCCATTCTGCGGGAAGAAGGGAAAGTCAGAGAAACTTCCTAAGGAGGTACTATCCAATCAGGCTTCTAAAGGATACGTAGGAGTCAGCCAAGAAGAGCCCAGGGAGGGAATGTGTAAGGAAGAAGAGTCAACATCAGTGAAGTTAAAGAGGTGAGAGTGTAGACGTACTTGGAACAGCAAGCAGTGAGGAAAGGCACCCGAGCGGTGGACGCAAATCCTTAATCTACCAATCCCTGCTCTGTGACCATGGGCACGTCACTAACTTCTCTTGTCTAGGTTTTCTCACTTGTAAGATGGGGTAATGGAAAAATCCACCAAATAGGGTGCTTGAGAGAATAAAGAGAGAGATGTGTGTGGCACCTGGACCACACAAGAAGCAGGATAAATGCTGTGGTCTAGTAGCATAGTGTGCCTGCTCAGTCGTGTCTGACACCTTGTGACCCCCTGCACTCTAGCCCACCAGACTCCTCTGTCCATGGGATTCTAGGCAAGTATAGTTGTGAGTCTGGCCTTCAGATGGTGTATCTATGCTAGCGATAGCATCTAGCAAATGACCAACACAGAGATGATCATTGCGACATGAGGAGGAAGTGGAACTCTATCAGTTAACTTTGGCTTATTGCAAATTATCCCTGAGTGTAGTGACTTCCATGAGTTTGTAAGTTATATCATCTTGGCCAGACTTGGCTGACCTCAGACGGGCTTGTCCATGTGTCCATGGTCAGCTGGTGGGTTGGCTGAGGCTGGTCTCAGACAGCCTCACTTACCGGCTACTTGATTGGTAATTGGCCGAGGTGACTAAGCCATAGACTCTCATCATCCAGGTGGCTAGCCCAGGCTAGAATCTGGTACAGTTTTGCTTTGCCATCTTGTATGGGCCAAAGTAAGTCAAGGCCAGTCCAGACTCAAGAGGTTAAAAAAAAACAAATTCTACCTCTTGAAAGGAGGAGTTGCAAAGTTACATTAAAAACAACATAGATACAGGGAGGGGTAGAAAATTGGGATCATTTTGCAAATACCCTTGGATACACAGAATGCATCCAAGATTCAAGTACACAGGGAGAAGAGAAGAAAGCCCAGCACAGAACTCTGTCATCCAAGGTCAAGAAGAGGAAGACTAAGTGATATCCTAAGTATTCATACAAAGACCAGGAGAGTGTGCCGAGGGGAGGAGAGGGTTTCCAGGAGGAAGGAGTGGCTGACAGCGTCAGGTTGCCAAGGATCCAAGGTGCATAGTGATTGAAAGATGACAACCAGGATTTTAATGGAGGTCATTTCAAGCAGGGAACTATGATGAGGGCAGGCTCACCATGAAAGCAAGACTGTGGCAGTTTATGAGACAGTGCTCGGTGAAAACTGGTGACACATACAGTGCTGACAGTATTTTCAGAAAGTTTTAATAAGAAAAAAGGAGAAGGGGACTTTGCTGGTGGTCCAGTGGCTAAGATGCTGCCTTCCAGCGCAGGGGGTGTGGGTTTGGTTGGGGACTTAAGATCTCACATGCCTCGTGGCCCAAAAACCAAAACATAAAACAGAAGAAATATTGTAACAGATTCAATAAAGAGTTTAAAAATGGTTCACATTAAAAAAAAAAAAACTTGAAAAAAAAAAAAGGCAGAGAGATCTGGCAGTCACTAGTTAGGGGAAGAAGATAAGGTTCTTTAAAGAATTTTTAAAGATAGGGGGAGGGTGACCTGACAAATTTCAGTGCAGTTGGGAAGGAGCTGGTATAGGAATGGGCAAATAATATGGGGAATAGAGGGGATAAAGAAAGATTTCTGAAAATAAAAGGGAATGAGATCCTAGTAGAAGCATTACTTTTACACAGAAGAAGAGATTTGTAACCAGAGAGAGGTAAGAGAGAATAGTTCTAAACTTAAGTGAGGTTGCTAGAAGGCCGAGGTAGTTCTCCTTTTTGACAGCTTGTATATTCTCTGGGAGGCAGTTGTGAATTAAGCTGCTCAGAGAGAAGGGAATGTGGCGTCTAAGAGAGGGTTAAAATCTTCAATGGCCACTGTGGAGAAGGAGAGCTGGCAAGGGAAACAGGGAAGGATTGCCAGGCAGCGTTGAGGGTCCATGTGAAGTCGAAGACCATAAATTCAGAGCGGCATCAATGATTTATAGTAACACCGATCGGTATGGATTTCCAGCAGTGCTTAGCAACCAGAGATGAGTGATAATTGGATTCATCCAAAGTTGATGCTTTGCCAGAAGTTCCACTGGGGGAACACTGGGGCACGGGTATTGGCAAGAGTATGATAAGAAATAGTATCTATGCTGCGTAGGGAAGGAAGGAAAGGAAGAGGGGCTGGTCTACAGAGAGGAGTGAATGCTCGTGTTATGGTCCAGCAAGGCTTAACACTTCAGATTCATCTCCAAGGGGTGATTCTTACAATGCTTTCTATAGGCCATGCCCCTCAGTCTTCTCTATACTTTGGCATCTTTCAGTTTGCTCCTGATCAAGCACTCTACACCCCAATTACTTTAGCAACTCACATCCCACAAATAGCTGGAAGGGCAGGTGGTCAGTAAAGATGGGACAATATGCCTCCATACCTGAGCCTTCCACAGGCTTTCAGTAAATGAAGGCAGCACCCACTCAAATTGCTCAAGTCAGAATCTTAGGGGTCATTCTCAATTCCTTCATTTCTCTCACTCTCTGTCACTGAATCCATGACCAAATCCTATTCGTTCCAGCCCCCGCTGTATCTCTACGTGTCTATTTCTTTCCATCTATAGTGCCATAACGTGGGTCCAAGTCACCATTATTTCTTACCTGAATCTCAGAAATCTCCTTCCCACAAAGGTCTCTGCTTCACCCATTGCCCTTGTCTATTTACTATTCACTAGTAGCCAGGGTGCCGTTTTAGGAATGTTTCAGATTGTATGCAGTCACTTTCATGCCTAAAAATCCTTCAGTGATTTCCCATTGCTCTTAAAATGAAATCAAATTCCTTACCAGTGAATTTAGGCCAAGGAATCATGTGAAAATTTCTCATGATGAGCGAGTAATACAGGGTACTGTGAGGCCAATGTAGGTGAGAGAGGAAGGTATCAGCAAATGAGGGATGCTCCATGAGGCAGGAGAGTTGGAGGCTGGAACCCTGGAGCTGTGGAGGTGGTGATAGCAAGAAGCTGGAGGAGGAGTCACAGTCAGAAAAAGCTATTCAATCTGCAGTGTGGAGACCAGACAGATAGGAGGCAAGAATGAGCACAGCTAGACCAGTTATGAGGACATTACAATATCCCGGCAGGAGCCGATGGCAGCTTGAAGGAGTTGGTGTTGAAGATGGAGAAAAGCAAATGTCTTTGAGAGATAGTTTAGGAGGAAAAATGAAAGTCTGGGAACCCCATCCTATGCCTTGTTCCTGCATCTGCTCCTTAGAGCCCACTCATTGTTCTGAGGTCAGCTTCCACATTCTCAGCGGGTCTTTTCCTGACATGCCAGGCAAGGTTATACAGAAGCCAAATAAATGTCTGTGGAGATGACATGATGGAGAATATTCCTGTCAAGATGAAAGAGACCTGAGCATTATATGGACTAAAGGGAAAGATCTGGTAGACAGGAAAAGAGTAAAAATATCAAAGAGGAGAGGTAAGTGGTGGGGTGAGGTCCCCAAGAAGGAGGGGGGTGTGGAATCTAGAATCCAGGTGAAGGGTTAGCTTTGGACCAGAGTCCACTTGCAGTGAGCTGGGATCGCACTGGGAAACGATGCCATGCTGGTGACTACACCTGTGGTCACCAGCTCTTCCTTATTTTAAGCTCTTTTTGAACTTCAAAATACTTCCTGGATTCCCAAATGCAGCTATACTTTTAATATCCGTTGATTGGGAAAATACATAATGACAGGAAGCTACATGAGTTCAGAAAATCTTTTAAATGAGCTTTCTTTCTGTTGGTCACAATTTTATCCAGTCTCCTTTAAAATAGCACATACATATGTGAAATGACTTTTTGTAGAAAATGCCTAGCACAATAAAACTTTGCCTTTCTGAATGCCCTCTGCCCCAGGCTCCTAAGTCTGCAGGTTGGGAATCAGAATCTAGTCTAGACCATGTTCTAATGGGCATTGATGCCATCTTTGACTGTCTGTCTTCCCCCTTAACTGGGAGATCCTTAGGGAGAAGAGTCCTGCCTTTCTTAAGTTCCCAGGAACTAGCATTAGACATGAGACAAAATAGGTTTTTGAAAATTATAGTTAAATAAATGAAAATAGAATTATCTCCATAACGATTTTATCATTATTTAAAATGAGCTGCCCAGATATTCTCCTATATTCTATTTCTTTCTTTCTTTAAGTCTTGATTTCTTTCCTCCTGGTGATTAAGATCATTCCAATTCAACCCACCTCCTTTAGGTCCTCGTTCTGGGGTTCCTGTCTATTTAAGCTGAGGGAGCCTGCCCTGGTTCAGGTTCCTTCTTGTTTTTCGACAGTCTTCAGCAGTGCATCATCTTTCTAAAGTGCCTGGCTCATTCCACGGAGTAAAATGTACTAAATGTGCAGGCACAGCCTGTCCTTTAGATGTTCCAGCTCAAAACTCAAATGTCTGCATCTGCACGTGCTTATTTGGCCAAATGTATCTTGTGGAATTAGTTTAAGCCACGGTACAAGCTGACTTTTTATTTTGAACATTAAAGTACAAATCTGAAGGGAGCAATCACCTGACCTCACGTGAATGAAATAAAAAGGCATTTCAGCCTTTGGCACTTTAATTGGATCTTTTTGATGAGAAAGACCAACAGAGACGCCAAATCCCAGGATATGATTCTTCAGCTTCAAGCTGTCTTTGGAATAATGGAGAGAAAGTGGGTTATGTGTGCTCTTGGGGGTACTTCTCACCAGGAACAAATTGACACATGGATTTGAAATTTCAATCGAAAAGTCACCTGCCATTTCATAAGTGGCCCAGTCTTACCACTGAGTAACTGTGGTTCTTCCAACCACCAATTTAAAGTGGTGCAAAGGTCTCACAAGGATAGTAGACAATGAGAAGTATTGCTTTGGTGTTGGGGAAACCTGAATAGTGGCTTTGATAGAGATGGAACTTGCACGCGGGCATACACACATGCAGAGATGCCGTAGGGATGGGGCCCAGACACTGCTCGTGTAGACTTCTGCTCTGGTGGGCAAACTCCCCAGAATCCTCAGCTTCTTCTCCCAATATCCCGTCCACCTCTTGCCCTTGTGGAAACCTGGCTGGCCCCTGACACTATCACGGCTCAGACAGCCTCTCAGGAGGAAATTGCATCTTCAGGTTTGTATTTCCAAATGCCTCTGGACCAGGGATGGAGGCCTGGTTGTTCTTACTCCTCATGGCTGCTTCCCAACGACCTCACTCTTTTCAGAAGCCGCTGTCCTTCTGAGACGCAGCTCCCCTCACACACACCCCTCCATTGCTGTCGCCTCCGGCCTGGTCAGGCCTCCATTCGCTGACTGCTTAGGCCCTGGTCTCTGGCTTCCTTTAGGTCCGAGTTGCTGAGTACCCTAAAGTCCACAAACAATTCTTCATTGCCACCAGGTGAGCTGTGCCCCTCTAGCTCACTTGTTGAAGTGCTAACCTCTAGGACCTCAGAATATGACTGTAAGCAGATCAAAAACAAAACCAGCAAACAAAAAGAACATGGCTGTACTTGAAGACTGTTAAGAACTTATTCATGACACTTGTTGAAGAACACGAAGGCAGACTGTTTAGCAAACTATTGCAATAGGTACAGGGACTCCCCAGCTGGAGTTTTGCGATAGAGGAGAGACTGGGCTCCACTCCAGATATGATAAGGAAAAGTGGGGGTTTCTATAGCCAAGGAGCCAGGCAGGAGGCTGATGGATAGACTATTACTAAGGTGAAGCATCAGGGACATAATGAGATTCTTGCTTAAGGCAGGTCAAGGTGATCAGACATCAGCTGGGGCATGCGGAAGGATGAGGAATCTGATTAGATATCGAGGAGATTTTGGTTAAAATGACTTAGCAGGATTCTTACTAAAACTGAGTAATGCATGAAAAGCCAAAAGTCAGGACCTATTTAAGAAGAGAGCTCAGAGGATCCTGACTAGAGTTTGGGCAAAGAGAGAATCTTTGTCAAGTTAGTGCCTTTAATGAGGTAATTAAGGCAAAATGAGTACATGTGGGTGGGCCCTAATCCAATATGACTGGTATCCAAGGACAAAAAGAAGAGATTAGGGTACACAGAAGAGTGAGGGACCATTCCCTCAGCACACAGTGAGAGGACAGCCACCTAAACACCAAAAAGAGAGAGCTTGGACAAAATGAAACCAAGCCATTAAAGTTTTGGACTTCTGGCCTCCAGAATGCTGAGAAAATAAATTTCTGCCAAGTAACCCAATCTATGGTACTTTGTTATGGCAGCCCAAGAAAACTAATACATCCCTCCTTTTTTCCGTATCTTAGATACAATTTATTCTCATTAGCAGCCCAAAAACAAATGGAAGTCATTTGATCTTGTTCATTACACACATTTAAAACCATTCTACTTAAAGCAATATAATAGACTTACAGAACTAAAAACCAAGGACTTTAATTTCAAATATTGTCAAAATGACTGAATGTGTTTATCTTTTTTTCCCTTTGCTGTAATACCACCATCTTTTAGGTTTTTGTACCTCTGCATCTCCAAGGACACTTTTCTTCCACTCAAAAATGATGCCCAAGGCTTTCCTCTGGACTCTAAAATATTACCCCAAATGGTACTGCTAGCTCCAAAATTGTAATTCCAGCACCTTGCCCTCTGACTACAACTTATCCATACATTCACTTTTTCAAGTACACCCACATTGTATTTTGAAATATAATACAAAGTTGATTCTCATCTCCCCCAGCACATATACTTTCCCACCCTCATCAGCTCCCCTTTGTCATCAATTCCCTTCTTTTATCACTGAGATTCTGGGGTACGTTGCTATAACCACTGCCTTGTGAAGAGCCTCAGCCCCCTTGCTGATCTCTTCATTTATCAGTTCTTCTGAAAAACTCCAGCTGTGGATAGGCTCAGTCATTTGTCTCCTCCATGCTTGCATCCGAGCAGGTTAAATACACCACATATCCAAGCAGATCAGCTTCTCTCTGTGTCATTTTTTAATTTAACTCCTTTCTTCACCAAGACCTACGCTAAGAAATCTCATACTGAATGCACATGGAAATTAGCCTGTCTGTAGGAGGACCCTCATCACTGGCCAGCAATCCCTCTTTCATCATGCTTTCCCTCTCAAAAACCTTCTTCTACAGACCAATTCTCTTAAGTCCCTTCACAGTAAATATTCTAGAATGGGAGGGCCACATCTACACTATCCTTGCTCGGCTTCCAGGTTTGATTTTATTCAGTGCAGTCTGGACTTAGCTTCCACTGCTCAAGCTTCCAGGTGGCACTAGTGGTAAAGAGTCCACCTGCCAAAGCAGATGTAAGAGACACAGGCTAGATCTCTGGATCAAGAAGACCCTCTGGAGGAAGCCATGGGAAGCCACTCCAGTATTTTTGCCTGGAGAACCCCATGGATAGAGAAGCCTGGCAGGCTACAGTCCATGGGGTCACAAAGAGTCAGACACAACTGAAAACGACTTAGCAAGCAAGCACACTCAATCTGTAAATGATTTGTCAAAGGTGAAAGTGAAAGTCACTCAGTCATGTCCAACTCTTTGTGACCCTATGGACTATACCATCCATGGAATTCTCTAGGCCAGAATACTGAAGTGCGTAGCCTTTCCCTTCTCCAGGGGCACTTCCCAACCCAGGTCTCCTGCATTGCAGGTGGATTCTTTACCAGCTGAGCCACAAGGGGAGCCTAAGAATACTGGAGTGGGTAGCCTATCCCTTCTCCAACGGATCTTCCTGAGCCAGGAGTTGAACCAGAGTCTCCTGCGATGGGGACGGATTCTTTACCAGCTGAGCTATCAGGGAAGCCCTTTACTGCCTCAGTTTACTCTTACATGATCTCTCAGCTTCTTTCAACAGAGTTGACGCAACTCTTTGGACACAGGTAGGCCTCTCCTCCAAGCACTCCTGGCGCCCCTGTCGCCTGTTGCTCCCGGTCCTCTGGCTACTTGGCTCCCCACAGTGCCCTCTCCTGCGTCCAGTAGCTCTGCACTGGACTCCTCTGTGGGCTTCTCTATGTTCCTCCAGGAGGCCTGGGGACTTTTGCTCTCTCTTCACCCTCATACACTTCCAGAACCTTGAGTGGCATCACAGCTTGATGACGCCTGAATCCATATCCCCAGATGAAACTCTCTTCTGACTATTACACAGCATGTAATTGACCTCTCCATTTGATTCTCAGATTTAACGTGTCCAGATGTCCTCAGGCTCCTCTCTCTCCCCACACAGGAACTTCTCCTAATCTTTCCCACCTTTGTGAATGGCACCACCTTCTACTCAATTTCTCAAGTCAGAAACCTGGATGCCATACTTGTTTCTCCCCACCCCTTAATCCCTTCCTCCATATTCAATCCATCTCAAGTTCAATTATTTTCATCTCCTATAGCTTGAAACAAGATACTTTCCTCTCTCTACTATTGCTAACTCCAAGTCCCACTTTCATTTCTTGCCAAGATGACTGCACTGGCCTCTTCTAGTTTCCCTGGTTTGGCTCTTGGCTGCTCCAATTTATTCCCCACATGATGGCAAGAGTAAAAACTGGATCAAAATGTTTCCCTGCTTAAAACCCCAATAGCTTTCCATTACACTTTTAATATGCCAGCAAATTTGGAAAACTCAGCAGTGGCCACAGGACTGGAAAAGGTCAGTTTTCATTCCAATCCCCAAAGAAAGGCAATCCCAAAGAAGGCTCAAACTACCACACAATTGCACTCATCTCAAATGTTAGTAAAGTAATGCTTAAAATTCTCCAAGCCAGGCTTCAGCAATATGTGAACTGCGAACTTCCAGATGTTCAAGCTGGTTTTAGAAAAGGCAAGAGGAACCAGAGATCAAATTGCAAACATACGCTGGATCATTGAAAAAGCAACAGAGTTCCAGAAAAACATCTATTTCTGCTTTATTGACTATGCCAAAGCCTTTGACTGTGTGGATCACAATAAACTGTGGACAATTCTGAAAGAGATGGGAATACCAGACCATCTGACCTGCCTCTTGAGAAACCTGTATGCAAGTCAGGAAGCAACAGTTAGAACTGGACATGGAACAACAGACTGGTTCCAAATAGGAAAAGGAGTATGTCAAGGCTCCCTGTATGCTCCAAGTATGTATCGTCACCCTGCTTATTTAACATCTATGCAGAGTACATCATGAGAAACACTGGGCTGGAGGAAGCACAAGCTGGAATCAAGATTGCTGGGAGAAATATCAATAACCTCAGATATGCAGATGACACCACATTTATGGCAGAAAGTGAAGAGGAACTAAAAAGCCTCTTGATGAAAGTGAAAGAGGAGAGTGAAAAAGTTGGCTTTAAGCTCAACATTCAAAAAACTAAGATCACGGCATCTGGTCTCATCACTTCATGGCAAATAGATGGGGAAACAGTGGAAACTGCATCAGATTTTATTTTGGGGGGCTTCAAACTCACTGTAAATGGTGATTGCAGCCATGAAATTAAAAGACGCTTACTCCTTGGAAGGAAAATCATGACCAACCTAGATAGCATATTAAAAAGCAGAGACATCACTTTGCCAACAAAAGTCCATCTAGTCAAGGCTATGGTTTTTCCAGTGGTCATGTACAGATGTGAAAGTTGGACTATAAAGAAAGCTGAGCACCGAAGAATTGAGGCTTTTGAGAAGAGGTGTTGGAGAAGACTCTTGAAAGTCCCTTGGACTGCAAGGAGATCAAACTAGTCCATCCTAAAGGAAATCAGTCCTAAATATTCAGAAGAATTGATGCTGAAGCTGAATCTCTAATACTTTGGCCACCTGATGCGAAGAGCTGACTCATTTGAAAAGACCCTGATGCTGGGAAAGATTGAGGGCAGGAGGAGAAGGGGACGACAGAGAATGAGATGGTTGGATGGCATCACTGACTCGATGGACATGGGTTTGGGTGGACTCTGGGAGTTGGTGATGGACAGGGAGGCCTGGAGTGCTGCGGTTCTTGGGGTCATAAAGTTTCGGACACAACTGAGCGACTGAACTGAACTGAACTGACACTTTAAATAAAATGTACGCTCATTCTGGCTTAGCTGGGCCTGCATGATCTGGACCACATCTAGCTCAATGGCTTTCTCATTCCATGCTTATCAGCTTTTCTGGTCCTGTCGACCTTTTATCCTCTCAAACAGAACACGCATTTTGTTAGAATCAAGATTTATGGATGCTGTAATGTTTGTCTTTGACTTTCTCTCCCTCTCTACACATGGCTGGTTCCTTCTTATTTTATATTTTATTTATATTTTTAAAAATAGTTTATTTTGAAAATAACATTCATATATATATTAAAATAAATGTAAGCTGTATAGTTTTTTTAACTTTTCATTTTGCATTGAAGTCGAGCTGATTAACAATGTTGTGATATAAACAGCAAAGGGACTCAGCCAAAGCATACGCAAGTGTCCGTTCTCCCCTAAACTCCCCTCGCATCCAGACTGCCACGTAACACTGAGCAGAGTTCCATGTGCTGTACACTAGGTCCTTGTTGGTTATCCATTTTAACTATATCAGTGTGTATATGTCCATCCCTGTACTATCCCTGGACAATCTCTTCCCCCATGCTTCCCGTGGCAACCAAAACTCATTCTCTAAGTGTGTGAGCCTGTTTCTATTTCTAAATAAGCTCATTTGTATCATTTCTCTTTTAGATTCCACATAAAAGGGATGTCCTGTAATATTTCTCCTTCTCTGACTTACTTCACTCTGTATGGCAATCTCTAGGTCTGTCCATGTTGCTGCAAATGGCATTATTTCATTCCTTTTGAAAGGTTTAGGAACATTCTATGGTATACATGAACCATATCTTTGTCCATTCCTCTGTCGATGGACATCTAGGTTGCTTGCATGTCTTGGCTATGTAAACAGTACTGCAGTGAACATCAGGATGCCTGTATCCTTTCCGATCATGTTTTTCTCTGGATGTATGCCCAGAAGTGGGATTGCAAGGGGTCCTATAGTAAACTGTATAGTTTTGACAAACAGGTACATCTTTGATACATCTTTGCTATCCGCATCTCCATCAAAAAATTCCTTCATGTCTTCTCCAAGTCAATTCACATCCACAACCCAAAGGCAAACCTTTTTTCACCATTGGTTGTGTGTAACAATATAATATGAAAACTTTTGTGTCTGGCTTCTTTTGCTCAATATAATACCTGTGATATTTAACCGTGTGGTATGAATCAATGACACACCTTTTTTTAATTGCTGATCAATATTCCATTGTATGAATATATCATAATTTTAGAAGCCCATTCTCATACTAGTGGAGGTGATGGAATTCCAGTTGAGCTGTTTCAAATCCTGAAAGATGATGCTGTGAAAGTGCTGCACTGAATACGCCAGCAAGTTTGGAAAACTCAGCAGTGGCCACAGGACTGGAAAAGGTCAGTTTTCATTCCAATCCCAAAGAAAGGCAATCCCAAAGAATGCTCAAACTACCGCACAATTGCACTCATCTCACATGCTAGTAAAGTAATGCTCAAAATTCTCCAAGCCAGACTTCAGCAATACGTGAACCGTGAACTCCCTGATGTTCAGGCTGGTTTTAGAAAAGGTGGAGAAACCAGAGATCAACTTGCCAACATCTGCTGGATCATGGAAAAAGCAATAGAGTTCCAGAAAAACATCTATTTCTGCTTTATTGACTATACCAAAGCCTTTGACTGTGTGGATCACAATAAACTGTGGAAAATTCTGAAAGAGATGGGAATACCAGACCACCTAACCTGCCTCTTGAGAAATCTGTATGCAGGTCAGGAAGCAACAGTTAGAACTGGACATGGAACAACAGACTGGTTCCAAATAGGAAAAGGAGTACGTCAAGGCTGTATATTGTCACCCTGCTTATTTAACTTATATGCAGAGTACATAATGAGAAATGCTGGACTGGAAGAAACACAAGCTGGAATCAAGATAGCCAGGAGAAACATCAATAACCTCAGATATGCAGATGACACCACCCTTATGGCAGAAAGTGAAGAGGAGCTAAAAAGCCTCTTGATGAAAGTGAAAGAGGAGAGTGAAAAAGTTGGCTTAAAGCTCAACATTCAGAAAACGAAGATCATGGCATCTGGTCCCATCACTTCATGGGAAATAGATGGGGAAACAGTAGAAACAGTGTCAGACTTTATTTTTGGGGGCTCCAAAATCACTTCAGATGGTGAAATTAAACTGCAGCCATGAAATTAAAAGAAGCTTACTCCTTGGAAGAAAAGTTATGACCAACCTAGATAGCATATTCAAAAGCAGACACATTACTTTGCCGACTAAGTTCCACCTAGTCAAGGCTATGGTTTTTCCAGTAGTCATGTATGGATGTGAGAGTTGGACTGTGAAGAAGGCTGAGCGCCAAAGAATTGATGCTTTTGAACTATGGTGTTGGAGAAGACTCTTGAGAGTCCCTTGGACTGCATGGAGATCCAACCAGTCCATTCTGAAGGAGATCAACCCTGGGATTTCCTTGGAAGGAATGATGCTAAAGCTGAAGCTCCAGTACTTTGGCCACCTCATGCGAAGAGGTGACTCATTGGAAAAGACTCTGATGCTGGGAGGGATTGGGGGCAGGAGGAGAAGGGGACAACAGAGGATGAGATGGCTGGATGGCATCACGGACTCAATGGACGTGAGTCTGAGTGAACTCTGGGAGATGGTGATGGACAAGGAGGCCTGGCGTGCTGCGATTCATGGGCTCGCGAAGAGTCGGACACGACTGAGCAACTGAACTGAACTGAACTGCTTCTTATACTGATATACGTTTAGTTGCTTTTGGTTTTGGCTTTAGGACTAAAACTGTCATGAACAATTTTTGTGATTGGACATTTGCTTTTATTTCTCTTGGGTAAACACTTAGTACTGTAATTAGTGAGTCACAGGGTAGCTGTAGGCTTAACTTTATAAAAACCAGCAGAATGTATCCCAAAGTAGATGTGCTATGGGGTACCCCTATGAGTAATATAAGAGAGTTCTGGTTTCTCCTCATCCTTGGTGATACTTTGTTGTCAATCTTTTGAATTTTTACTGTCCTCATGAGGATGTTGTTGCATGTATCAGATGTTAGACATTTTGTTGTTGTCCTACAGGTTTCCAAGGCACTATCCGTTATTTTTAAACTCCTTTCCTTCTGTTGTTTGGATTAAATCATTTCTTTATTGATCTATCCTCAAATTTCTTTTTCCCTCTGTTGTCTCCATTTTGCTGTTGAGCCCTTCCACTGAAGCTTTTTATTTCGGTTACTGTGTTTTTCAGCTCAGTTTTTTTTTGCTGAGAATTTTCATTTTGCCATTTGTTTCAGGAGTGTTTACACTGCTTGTTGGGGCATTTTAATAAGAGCTACTTATAGTCTTGTCATAATCTGAACATCTGTGCCATCCTGATTTTGGCATCTGTTGACTGAGGGATAGAAGTTGAGCTTTTCCTGCTTCATTGTATGGTGAATGATTTGTAAATTGTATTCTGGACATTTTGAATATTATGTTATGAGACTTTGAGCCTTGTTTAAATCCTATGCAGATGTTGATATTGTTGTTTTAACAGGCAACCAACCAGGTTAGCAACAGGATTCAAGGTCAGCCCTTCTGTGGATTGTGGTTGCAATGAGGGTTCAACTTTCAAAAGATTCTCAGTGCAATTTTAACCTTTCCCACATGCGTGCTACCTAGAGAATAGGCTTGGGTTTGGATGTTGAGCTATCTGTTAGTTTAATTCTCAACTTCTTTGATATGTTGATTAAGATTGAAATCGTACATGTGCAGCTTGAGGGTGAGCCCAGAAGTTCAAAACAACCTTATGGAATTGCTCTACTTAATTCCTCCAAATACTAGTCTTTTGCTTGGTGTGTGTTTTGCAAATATTTTTTTCAGTCTTGTATTTTCATATTTTTCATCTGACCTCTCACAGAACAAAAGGTTTAAATTTTGATGAGATTCAGTTCATCAGGTTTTTCCTTTTAGAAATCATGCTTTTGGTGTCAAGTGTTCAGACTTCTTTGCCTGCCCCCTATTCCTAAGATTTTCTCCTACGCTTTTTTTGTCTTATCTATTCTAGGTCTTTTGCCTCTCCACAGCAGATTTAGAATCCCTTTCTCTACATACATAAAATAATTTGATGTGATTTTGATTGGCATGGCACTGAATCTATACATCAAGTTGAGAAGAACTGACATTTTGACAATATTGAGTTTTCCTTTTCCTGTATGTGAATATCTCTCCACTTACTTAGATCTCCTTTTATTTCTTTACTATAGTTTTATCATTTTCCTCTTGTAGATCTGATACATATTTTGTTAGATTTACATTAAAGTATTTCACTTTGGGGGGCTTCCCAGCTGGCTCAGATGGTAAAGAATCTGCCTGCAGTGCAGGAGACACTGGTTTGATCCCTGGGTCAGGTAGATTCCCGGAGAAGGGAACGGTTACCAACTCCAGTATTCCTGCCTGGAGAATTCCATGAACAGAGGAGTCTGACAGGCTACAGTCCATGGGCTTGCAAAGATACGGACATGACAGCCACTAACATTTTCACTGGTGATAATGTAAATGATACCAGTTTTAAATTTCATATTACAATTTTCATTGCTTGTCTTTATAAAAGCAATTAACTTTTGTATATTAACCTTGTAACCTGAAACTTTGCTATAATTACTGGTAGGTTACAGGCATTTTTGTTGTTAGTTCTCTGATTTTCAGTCAGTCAGTCAGTCAGTTCACTTGTTCAGTCATCTCCGACTGTTTGCGACCCCATGAATTGCAGCATGCCAGGCCTCCCTGTCCATCCCCAACTCCTAGAGTTTAGCCAAACCCATGTCCATCAAGTCGGTGATGACATCCAACCATCTCATCCTCTGTCATCCCCTTCTTCTCCTGCCTCCAATCCCTCCAGTTTATTCAGACTCACGTCCATTGAGATGCCATCTAACCATCTCATCCTCTTTCGTTCCCTTCTCCTCCTGCCTTCAATCTTTCCCAGCATCAGGGTCTTTTCCAGTGAGTCAACTCTTCACATCAGGTGGCCAAAGTATTAGAGTTTCAGCTTCAACATCAGTCCTTCCAATGAACACCTATGATCTCCTTTAGGATGGACTGGTTGGATCTCCTTGCAGTCGAAGGGACTCTCAGGAGTCTTCTCCAACACCACAGTTCAAAAGCATCAAGTCTTCAGCGCTCAGCTTTCTTCACAGTCCAACTCTCACATCCATATATGATCACTGGAAAAACCACAGCCTTGACTAGATGGACCTTTGTTGGCAAAGTAATGTCTCTGCTTTTTAATATGCTGTCTAGATTGGTCATGATTTTCCTTCCAAGGAGTAAGTGTCTTTTAATTTCATGGCTGCAGTCACCATCTGCAGTGATTTTGGAGCCCCAAAAATGAAGTCTGACACTGTTTCCCCATCTATTTTCCATGAAGTGATAGAACTGGATGCCATGATCTTAGTTTTCTGAATGTTGAGCTTTAAGTCAGCTTTTCCACTCTCCTCTTTCACTTTCATCAAGAGGCTTTTGAGTTCCTCTTGACTTTCTGCCATAAGGGTGGTGTCATCTGCATATCTGAGGTTATTGATATTTCTCCCAGCAATCTTGATTCCAGCTTGTGCTTCCTCTAGTCCAGCGTTTCTCATGATGTACTCTGCAAAGAAGTTAAATAAGCAGGGTGACAATATACAGCCTTGACGTACTCCTTTTCCTACTTGGAACCAGTCTGCTTTTCCATGTCCAATTCTAACTGTTGCTTCCTGACCTTCATACAGGTTTCTCAAGAGGCAGGTCAGGTGGTCTGGTATTCCCATCTCTTTCAGAATTTTCCACAGTTTATTGTGATCCACACAGTCAAGGGCTTTGGCATAGTCAATAGAGCAGAAATAGATGTTTTCCTGGAACACTCTTGCTTTTTTGATGATCCAGCGGATGTTGGTAATTTGATCTCTGGTTCCTTTGCCTTTTCTAAAACCAGCTTGAACATCTGATTTTATCTACATAAAAAAACCATATCATCTGTGAACAAACACGGTTTTTTAACCTTCCTTCCCAGTGTGTATACATTTTTAGATAGGACTTCCAGTATGATGTTGAAAATGAGGAGCAAGAGGGGGAATTCTTTCTTTGTTCCTGATGTTAGCAGAAAAGGATCCAGTTTCTCACCATTAAGTATGATGTTAACTATAGGTTTTGTAAACCTTCTTTATCCAGTGGAGGGAGTTTCCCTGTGTTTATAGCTTTCTAAGAGTATGTGTTGTAAATGGATTTGGGATTTTGTCAAATGTTTTAACTGCATCTACTTTTTAAAAACTTTTAATCTTTTTAAATAGCTTGTTCATTTGGGGCTGGGCTGGGTCTTCGTTGCTGCACACAGACTTTCCCCAGATGGGTTTTGCAGGCTTCTCGCTGCAGCAGCTTCCCTTGTTGCAGAGCGTGGGCCCTGGGGTCCGTGGGCTCAGTAGTTGCAGCGCGTGGGCTTTGTTGTCCTGAGGCACTGGAGTCATCCCAGAGCAGGGATTGAACTGTGTCCCCTACACTGGCAGGTGGATTCTTGGCCACTGGACCACGAGGGAGGTCCTTTTCGGCATCTATTGATATGATCATATGATTATTATTCTTTAGCCTGTTGCTGTGATGAACGTGAAAGTGAAGTAGCTCAGTCGTGTCCGACTCTTTGCGACCCCCGTGGACTGTAGCCTACCAGGCGCCTCCATCCATGGGATTCTCCAGGCAAGGATACTGGAGTGGGTTGCCATTTCCTTCTCCAGGGGATCTTCCCAACCCAGGGATCGAACCTGGGTCTCCTGCACTGCAGGCAGACATTTTACCGTCTGAGCCACCAGGGATAAATAACATCAATTAATTTTCATCCTGACAGTTGTTTAAATTAATTTATTTATCTTAAATGAAACAAAGATGAATATTTTTAATGATGAAATGTATGATCCACAAAGAAGATAGACATCATAAACCATTAGATACCTTAACTTACAAAGATACATAAAGCAAAAATCAGAAGGAATATAAAGGGAAAAAATGTATAATCTTAGTGAGACATATTAGCATTTCTCTGAGAATATTTTATCAAGTGTAGAAAAAATAATAGGAGCATCTTGAATGATGTCACTCATAATTTAATATAATAGATTTATAATTAATTTACATTAATCATATCCTGCTGCTGCTACTGCTAAGTCACTTCAGTCGTGTCTGACTCTGTGCGACCCCATAGATGGCAGCCCACCAGGCTCCCCTGTCCCTAGGATTCTCCAGACAAGAACACCGGAGTGGATTGCCATTTCCTTCTCCAATGCATGAAAGTGAAAAGTGAAAGTGAAGTCACTCAGTCGTGTCCAACTCTTGGCGACCTCATAGACTGCAACCCACCATGCTCCTCCATCCATGGGATTTTCCAGGTAAGAGTACTGGAGTGGGGTGTCATTGCCTTCTCCATACATAAGTATATTTAAAAGCTTGTATTTCATACATTGTTATTAGACATCCATAAGCCATTTAAAAAACTGGCAAAAAGATAAACATTACCAAATTTCAAAGAGTAGAATTCTTTCTGCATGTGTGTGACTCAGTTATACATATATACATATATTACAGATAGTTTTTAATAGCATTTATCACTAGTTGAACAGGCACACTTTCGTGTTCATTTTTTTTTGTTCTCTGTTATCTCCAACAAACTGTAGACTTGAGCACTTAGTTTATTATATATTCAATAAATATTAGTTTGGTGAATGAATTACCCCCACTTTTATTTATGTATATCTATGGAGAAGCTATGGGGAGGATGGCAGTGCATTGGACTCCAGGTGCAGAATAGAGATGAAAAAAAAAAAAACTGAGAGAAGAGATGCCATGATATCTACTCTTCCCTAGCTCCAGATGCTAAGTTTAAGCCTCACTGGTTAAAGGGCTAAAGCCAAAAGCTGATTGAGTTGTTTTGTTGAGAGATATCATGGACTCGAGGAACAAGCAGAACTGCTTTGGGCCCAGGAGACAGAGTGTGACAGGGTTGTAAAGAAGACTATGGTCATGTTTTATAAATGTTGTAATCCAGCAGGTGGGAGCTTGGCGTTATGGTAATTCAAGCATTAAGAGTGACCTCCTTTGCATCTGCAGTCTGCGTCTGAGGCATATACAATGCACAAAAGAATCAGAGCTCTGTTTGATATGCCTTAAAATATGTCTAGATTAAAAAAAAAAATCCAACCTGTTTCCCTTCAGAGCAACTCATCTTTCTGAGTTCTATAGTCCCTGCTGCTGCTGCTAAGTTGCTTCAGTCGTGTCCGACTCTGTGTGACCCCGTAGATGGCAGCTCAACAGGCTCCTCTGTCCACAGGATTGTCCAGGTAAGAATCCTGGAATGGGTTGCCGTGTCCTTTTCCACCTATAGCCCTAGAAACCTTAGTTCCATTTGTCTGGTTTCACAGTTTCAGATGTATGAGCCAGAAGTATCCAACTGTCAAGAAGATCCCTTTCCTGAATCCCATGTTCAGAAGACCTGAACTCCTATACTCCAGAGCCCTTGCAATCCACAAGGAGTTCTCCAAAAAGCCTGTTTTCTTCCTCTCTACTCATAATTTGGCTGATTTCACAAAATTAATCATCTAGACCCTTGTCTGCTTGCAACAACTTTTACTCTTTGTTTTCAGAAAATCTTCAACTTGTGGGCTGGAAGGATTCTGATTCTTGTTCCATGTTTCTACCCACAGCTGCCTGTAGTGAACATCTCTGGGCTCCGCCTCTTAATATCTACAGGCGCTTCCCATGTGGCGCTAGTGGTAAAGAACCCACCTGCCCATGCAGAAGACATAAGGGATGTGGGTTTGATCCTTGGGTCAGGATGAGCCCCTGGAGGAGGAAATGGTACACCAGTATTCTTGCCTGGAGATTCCTGTGGACAGAGGGTCCTGGTGTGCTACAGTCGCAAAGAGTTGGACATGACTGAAGCAATTTAGCATGCAGTATCTATTGGCTCATCTTCTGATTAAACAAAAGAATCTTGGGTTTCCTTCAGGGAGTTACTTTTTCTCCACTAAATTCTAAGAGTTTGGGAGGAGCTGAGGCTTACCAGCTCTCAGGGTAAGCTCTAATCAGTTTAAACCAATCAGTGTATTGTATAATTTTAGGCACTGGGACTGATCAAGTATGATCAAATGGCCTAACTGGACCAAAAGGAATCAGACCCTGGAGTTCGTATACACTGTTGAAAGAGGAGCTCTCTCTTCCTTCCAGGTTTACACTGCAGCAGATGAAAGATCTGATGCAATTGTAGCTTCTCATGCCTGGAAGGAGAAATCTGTCAATGACAACATCAAGGAGCGCAAGGCTGAACTGAGACTCAGAGCAAACTGGGTCCTGGTGACATTGCCGCTGCATAAAGCCATGCCTTAATCCTACTCCATGAATTTCCAGTTTCGTGATCCACTAAATTCCCTTTCAGATTAACTCATGCTAGAAGGGGATTTTCTGTGATTTGCAACCCTCAAAATCCTGAACACACCATTCACATTGTTTTTAAACATCTTCAGAAAAATGGTTCCTGCTGGCTCTATTCTGTCGTGTGCTAGCATTGGTGCTGACCATGGGTGCGTGGTCCTTGACTCTGATTTTCCCATTGACTTTAAATTTATAGTCCTTTGATGGGCTCGATTTTGGTGTCCTTTCATGGAAATGCCTGGTATTAATTCCACAGTCCCACAGTCCACCCACAATGCTGTCTCCTGGGTTACCAACACTATCTTAAGCCATACTCCAGATTTTGGTTTCTAACCTGGTAGAGCCTACATTCCTTTTCTGGAACAAATTTCATTCAGATTATTAAAATTCTTTCAGACCTATGCACAGGAATAGTTTCACTCCATTCAACACTTATACTGATTTCTGTGTGGTCAGAGGAGGCAAACAACTCCAAGCAACTTTTTCCAGAAGGACCCAAGAGAAAAGAAGAGAGGACCAGGGTGCATGTTCCAATAGGATGCTTGGACTTTGTTTAAGAGATGTGATGGGGATTGCCCGGGAGTCACTTTCATCAGTTCCATCTCAACTTCTAATATTAGCTGAAAATCTGTATGTTCACATATGCTGATAAAAATCAATGAATTATCACAAAGCCAGCATCTCATGGTGTCTATTCCTGCTGCATAGACTCTCAGGTTCTTAAAAGTATCTGGAAGCAGAGGTGCCACTGAGGAACTAGCACTTCATCCTTTTGGATTATCCTGTGAGACAGAAAGAACCGTGACAAATTTCTTGCTTTATAGATGAAAGTAGCGGAGGCTGAAAATCATGAGAGTATAGTACATGTCAGAGCCTGAAGGGCCTAAAATGAGCTAAACTTGCTTTTTCAATATACAGATTAAGGAACCAAGGTCTAGAGATGTCAAGTGACTTGCCCACAGCCACACAGTCAGTTGGTGACAGAGTCAGGATGAAGATTTGCTCCGAAAGCAGTGCTCTTTCGGTCACGGGCTTCCCTCATAGCTCAGTTGGTAGAGAATCCACGTGCAATGCAGGAGACCCTGATTCAATTCCGGGGTCAGGAAGATGCACTAGAGAAGAGACAGGCTACCCATTCCAGTATTCTTGGGCTTCCCTGTGGCTAAGCTGGTAAAGAATCCACCTGCAACGTAAGAGATCTGGGTTTGATCCCTGGGCTGGGAAGATCCCCTGAAGAAGGGAAAGGCTACCTACTCCAGTATTCTGGCATGAAGAATTGCACGGACTGCATAGTCCATGGGGTCACAAAGTGTCGGACGTGACTGAGTGACTTTCACTTTCACTTGGTCGTATCCCTCTGTGTGCTTTATAATTAGCAGTAGAATTGAAGGCAGGAGGAGAAGGGGGACAACAGAGGATGAGATGGTTGGATGGCACCACTGACTTGATGGACATGAGTTTGAGCAAGCTTCGGGAGTTGGTGATGGACAGAGAAGCCTGGAGTGCTGCAGTCCACGGGGTCACAAAGAGTCAGATATGACTGAGCAACTGAACTGAACTGAGAATTTCTTCAGGGTCCTGCATGGACATCTGATTTCTAAGGACATATTGCTTTCAGTAGAAGTTCAAATTTAGTCCTTCATAAGAAAGTACATCTGTTAGCTACTTTAAGCTGAAAAAAGGTACCTTAAACTTAGTGACTTTAAACAGCAATCATTTGTTATTATTCACAAGCCCATTAATTGGCTAGACAACTCTTCTGACCTGGGCTGGGTCAGGCCACTTGCTGCAGGATTCCCTGATGTATCTGCTGTCTGGTGGGAACTGACTTGTCTAGAAGGGGCTCAGCTCGCATGGCTCATCTCTGCCCTCTGGTCTTTTATTCTTCATCAAGAAAACCTGAGCTTTCTTGATGCTGGGCAAGTTTTTTTTTTTTAATTTTTATTTTTACTTTATTTTGCTTTGGGCAAGTTTTAAAGAGAAAGAACGGGAGTGTTCAAGTCTTCCTGAGATGTAGGCTTGGAACTGGTACTTTTTCATTTTCATCCCATTCTGTGGGCTAAAGCAATTCATAAGACCAGCCCAGATTCCTGGGATGAGGAAAGAGGCTCTACTTCTAGATGGGAAAAGTGCAAACTCACATTTCAATAGGCAAGGACACAAGAAAGAAAATAATTGTGGATTTTCAAACAGCCTACCCCAGGAGATATGATTGCCTTTTCTTTCCAAAAAAGGACCTAAACCATCCTAGTTCTTGGCATAAATATTGCAGGAGTTTAATGCATACATATTTGGCCACCTCTCTATTCATGAGAGTATGTGTGGATGAGTTTATGATGTATATGTGTCTCTAGGGCAGTGTCTGTGCATGCACATGTGAATTTGTGTTCTTTGGGGGCTTTTGAGATGCAGCCTTCTGCAAGGACACATTACAAAGACAGTTCATTTCAGGACCAAGGAGAGCAGCCTAAACTGAGTGAGCAGATGATGGCAGGCCCCCAGCAGAGCCCATCTCAAGTGTCAGACCATAAATCAGACTTTGTTTCTGGTAGCAACAGCACACTGGGTGATACAGTTTTCATTTTGTGACACCAGAAAACACTCAATTCGGGATGGTGGAAATGGTTGAGGCAAGAATAAAAGAGGTTACTGGCAGTACACACACACACACACACACACACACCCCACACACACACACACGTGTGCACTTCCTCAAAAACCAGAAAACCTTCTCAAACACACTAGGGAAGGAAGATCACTTCATATGCAGCCACTTTCAAGAGGTCTTGACCCTCAGGAATAAAACCCTTTCAGTCCTATCCCATAGGTTCTGAGGGATCATGGCTACCACCTCTCTCAACATTCCAGTAAGTTATAATTTATTCTAGCTTTATGGCCTTAGGGTGGACAAAGTTCATGTCCTTTAGCTCAATGTCACTGAGGTTACAGGCTTTCCCACAGCTAACATCTTGAGGGGCTTCCAGGTGGCTCAGTTGTAAAGAACCCACCTACCAATTCAGGAGACACAGGAGATATGGGTTCAAATCTTGGGTTGGGAAGATTCCTTAGAGTAAGAAATTGCAACCCACTCCAGTATTCTTGCCTGGAAAATTCTATGGACAGATGAGACTGGCAGGCTGTAGTCCATAGGGCCCCAAAGGCTCAGACATGACTCAGTGACTGAGCACACTCAATATTTACCAAATAGCCACTTGAGTACCAGGCACTTGTCTAGGTGATGGGTATATAGAGTAAAAATAACAGTCATGGCACCTGCCCTTAAATTTCTCATGGTATAGTAGGAAAGTAGACAATAAACAAGAAAATGTTCCAACAAATAAATAAATATGCAAAATTGCAATAAGTAATATGAAGTGAAACAGCAGGAGAAAATAAGAAGGGGCACTCAGTTTGGATCAGGTGATTGGGAAAGCCCTCTTTGAAGAGGCGATGCTGCAGCTGAGAGCTAGATAATGAAAAGGGTCCAGCAATGTAGAGGGAGGGGGAAAGGACCTTTCTAAGCAGAGGAAGCAGCAGGTGCAAAGGTCCTGAGGCGAGACAAGCTGTGGTGCTCAAGCACCTGAACATAGTTCAGTGGAGCTGAAGTCTAGTGAGTAGAAGAGAGAAGCTCAGGAAGAGTGTAGAGACGGCAGAGGTCACATTGCACGCATCTAGTAGGCTATGTCGTGAAGGTGGATTTTAGTGTAAGAACAATAGTAAAATAATGCAGTGTTTTCTCAGATCTTAGGAAATTCAGATATGTCCACCTTCATCTCCTGTTGGGAATTCCTGGGTTAAGAAATGCTGTAGGAAACCAAGAGGGAAACACCTCCAGTCCATCTCTTGTCCCCTAAGTGAACAGCTTTGCAGGTCAACTTCCTTCTCCTCTGGGCCTCCCAGACACAGGTCCACATGATCCAGCCTTCATGGACCATCCTCCACAACCGTGAACTGCATGTGGTTCCCCTACCAGGCCTGGTGGGCTCCTTTTCTCTCCTAAGACTTCTACTCTTCTCATGCACTGATAGCGCAGAATGTGCTGCTCTACCTTACCACGACCTTATTCAGTCCTGGGCATGTTCTCACCTCTTCCTGCCTGGTTCCTAGAGTTTATTCTAGATTGTTCCCACTCCCCTACTTGGAGGCAGAGTTTAGTTCTCTGCCCTTGAAACTGGCAGTGCTGTGACTCATTTGTAATCAATAGAATGCAGTGGAAGTGACAATGATTTCTGAGCCTCTACCCTAGAAAGGGGTGTAGCTTTTTCTTTTTAGCTGACACTCTGTTTTGAAGCTCTGAATTGCAATGAAGAAGTCCAGCCACGAGACTGCCCAGCTGGAGAAGCCATTGTAAGCACTCCAAGGAGCAGTCCCGCTGTGTCTGTAGCCAACAGCCAGCACTGACTACCAGCCACAGGGCAAGCATCATGGATGTCCAGCTCTGTTGAGAATTCAGTGGCCCCAGATGACATCTGGCTGTGATCAAAGGAGAGCCTCCAGACAGATCTGCTCAACCTTGCTTTCCCACAAATTTAAAAATGATTGTTTTAAACTGATACACTTGGGATAGTTTGTTACAAACCAACAGTAATCAAAACAACAGATATTGGTATGGCCCTGATCTACAGTTGAGGAGTCTGAAATCAAGGTCAAAGAACTGACAAGGGATGGAATCTTGGGTCTATCACACCACTTGGCCTGTGCGGTTAACCTGTGTGGTATCATTGTCCATCTATTAAGCAATATCTGTGCAACCTGGTTATAAGGATGCTTACCAAGTTTCCTAACTTGTGGACCCATTCAGGAATGGATTCCAAGGCTAAGAGCTCCTGTTCGGGGCTCATATTGAATATTAACTTTGGGGATTGCCCTCTGGCCCCCAAAGTGGACCCACATGCCGTGGATGGTCTATGTACTATACCTAACCTCTCCTGTAACTAGCAAAGCTGTTCTCTTCTCCTTTCAGAAGGCAGCATGAACTGCTAAGAACAGCTAAGAAAATGGACTGGGTTCTGCCATTAATTGCTGTATGACCCTAGAACGAACACTTTCCCCATCTCTCTGAGACAGGTTTCTCAGCCAGAAAGTGGGATGGCGGTACTGTTAATTATTAGAGAAAGGCAGATCAAAACTATATGAGTGAGAAGTATCACTTCTCACCAATCAGAATGGCCATCATTAAAAAGTCTAAAAATAACAAATGCTCAGCAGGATTTGGAGAAAGGGAACTCTTTTACACTGTTAATGGGAATGTAAATTGCAACCACTATGGAGAACAGTATAGAGGTCCTTAAAAAAACTACAAATAGAGTTACCATATGATCTAGTAATCCCACTTCTGGGCATATATCCAGAGAGAACTCTAATTAAAAAGATACATGTACCCCAATGTTCATAACAGCACTGTTTCATAGTCAAGACATGGAAGCAACCTAAATGCCCATTGACAGATGACTGGATAAAGATGTGATATATGTATTACTCAGCCATAAAACGGGGTGAAATAATGACATCTGCAGCAACATGAATGGGCCTACAGATTATCAAACTGAGTGCAGTAAGTCAGACGGAGAAAGACAAACGTCCCATGATATCACTTATTTGTGTAACCTTTTAAAAAGTGATATGAATGAACTTATTTACAAAACAGAAATAGACTCACAGACATAGAAACACACTTCGGGTTACCAAAAGTGAGAGCAGAGGGAGCGGGGACGAAGAGATAAATGAGGAGTCTGGGACGAACATATGCACACTGCTTACACAAGATCGAGAAGGCGATGGCGCCCCACTCCAGTGCTCTCGCCTGGAAAATCCCACAGCGGAGGAGCCTGGCGGGCTGCAGTCCGTGGGGTCGCTAAGAGTCGGACACGACTGAGCGACTTCACTTTCACTTCTCACTTGCATGCATTGGAGAAGGCAATGGCAACCCACTCCAGTGTTCTTACCTGGAGAATCCCAGGGATGGGGGAGCCTGGTGGGCAGCTGTCTATGGGGTCGCACAGAGTCGGACACGACGGAAGCGACTTCGCAGCAGCAGCAGACATAAGATTAGTAAACAACAAGGGCCTACTGTGTAGCACAGGGAACCATATTCAATATTTTCGAATCGCCTATATTGGAAAAGAATCTGATAAATCATATATCTGAATCCCTTTGCTGTACCCTTGAAACTAACACAACATTGTAAATTAACTTATACTTCAATTAAAGAATAAAAAGAAAGTGGGATGATGATAGAATCTGATTCATAAAGGGTGCTTGAAGTGTTAAATGAAATAATGTATATACTTGTCACATTTCTTGGCATTTGATATGCTTCATTTAAATATTCCTCCAGGCTAGAGACAGATACCCATTGTGCCTGGTGGAAAAAACAAGCCCCTCTCCCCACTCTTACTACTCCATGGAGCCTCTCGAACAGTACTTAATTCACCCGGTTGTCCTCACAAAAGCAGTGATTAAAAGTATAGCATCTTCCCCAAGTGGTAAAAAAAAAAAACACCTAGAGTGAGAAAGGGTCTTGGCACAGGGTCCCACCTCCTTATTCCGTCGCCTGAACACTGGATTGTCTTAACCGAATGATTGAGAATTTGGGTACCCAACTTCTCTGGCTCTCAGTCTCCTCAGATAGGGGATGAAAATGATATTGATGACCTCATGGTGGATGTGAGCAGTCAATGAGATGATGAACGTCTGACACCTGGAACACAGAGCTTAGGGAAGAATAATATTTCTCACCGCCCCCCCCCACTCTTCCTGGGCCACTCTAAAGCTCAGCCAAGTATGACACCTCTCACTCCCCTCTCTCACTGTTGCCAGAAAACTGCAGGCTTGTGGCAAGGGCTTCGAGGGGCTGAATTCTTTCTATAGAAACTCAAGCTAAGCTGGGAGCACTCTCCTGCTCCATCCTTTCTGAGGCACTCAGAGAGCCCCCTTCCCCTGGGGGACAGGAAGATCAGCGTTTGGACATGGACTTTGGGAAGGGCATGAGAAAGGAAATGGATGGGAGCACCTTGGGGTCATGGGAAGAGCTACTGTCTTTGAGAGTCTTTCCTCTTTTATCCATCTCTCCTTGGCAATGACGCCGAACTTCCGTTTCTTCATCTGTAAAAATGGAGACAATAGCATGCCTGTCTTGCCAGTACTGCAAGCTTATTGTGAGGCTTGCAGAAAAGAAGCGAGTATGACAGTCTCTGCTGATGCCCATTATTGCTGTTAGTCTCGGGCAGGAAGCTAGCCTGCTTACAGGAAACTAAGAATCTGCAGGAGTCCTCAGAGAGATGCTTAATTCTGTGCACTGGGTACCACTTCCATTTTCCTAGAGGGGAGTAGACTTTTTGGAGGATTCTCAAATTTCTTGCCCCTGGGAATGGCAGCTTGCTAGCCAGCTCTGTAGAAGCGAGTTGAGACTCAACTCCTAGCTCACTGTCCACTCGCAATCATCACAGGTCTAATGGATTAAATGAGAAGAATCAGTAATTACAGAGCATTTGCAATGCACCAGCGGTGGTTCAAGTGCTTTACATGGATGAATGCATTTCATTCATAGAACAACTACAATGAGGTAATTGCTTTTATTATCCTTAGTTTACGGATGAGGAAAGTCAGGTGCAGAGAAGTTAAGTAACTTGTCCAGGATCACACAGCTGGTAAGGAACCTAGGCAGGCTTTGAATCCTGGAGGTTGACTCCGGAGCCTTTGCACATAACCACTGCACTAATGCTCTCCCGTCATACCTGCCATTATCTTGCCAAGGTCCCTGCAGCATCTCTTAGGTGGTGTAACTGCTCTGGTCTTCCCCATCTGTAAACCAGCCCCACATAGCTACCAAAGAACTCTTTCCAAAAGACAGTTTTGATCACATCACACTTGGCCAGAGCCTTTCAAGGACTCCCCCTTTCTCCACTGGATGGAGTCCAGGCTCCCCCAGCAGGCCCATAAATCCCTGCATGGTCTGGCTCCCAACTGCTTCGCTTCAGCTTGCTTCTCACTGAACCCTGTTCGTCCTATACTCAGGGATTCTGGAGTATTCTCTGCTCTCTCATCCTGCAACATTGTGGTGTACTCATTCCTTACTCCTCCTGAAATGCCTCATCATCCCCGGAAAACTCCTACTCATCCAACCCATATATGAAGCCCTCCCACCCAGGGCCCTCACCTCTCCTCTCTGCACATCCTGGGCCTGTTCCCACAGTGTCGTTGCCTTGGAATGCAACAATTTCTCTGCAGCTCTATCTGTCCCAACAGCCCTTGTGTTCCTGGAGACAGGAGCCTCGTCAGCTCCTCCACACCTCCCACAAGGCCAGTATAATAAGGCATTAACAAACAAGTGTTTAAAAGTACTTTTCGGTGTGAAAAACTGTTATTATGCTGGCATAATACAAGTAACAATGACCCCAGGACCTCAGCCTAACACCTTGGCTTCCTACAAGAACACAGCAGCCTCAGCAACACTGATTGTGTCTATCTGCTCTTCCTAGGTAACACCAAACCCCAGAAATGCGTGGGTGTCAGCATCCAGAAACATCCTCACTTCATCTTTTCATCTGTCTTTCTCTTCCCACTATCCCAGTCCCCCAGGCTCTTTTCAATCCTGGAAAAGAGTTTGCTGCTTCCACTACCAACCCAGGACAGGCAGGGTCCACCTTTAGGACCTCTTGCTTTCTCGCTAGGTTTAGTTAAAACAGGAAACAGTATTTGCAAGAGAGGTGTTTAAGAGAATTCCGTGGTGGTCCAGTTGTTAGGACTCCATGCTTCCACTGCAGGGTGCATGTGTTCGATCCCTGGCCAGGGAATTAAGAGCTAATATGCCACTTGATGCAGCCAAAGAAATAAAAATAAAAAGAGAGAGATGCATTTAAAACTAATGAGAGTTAATTGATCAGTTGAATCTGTCTCTTTGCAACCCCATGTACTGTAGCTCACCAGGCTTCTCTGTCCATGCAATTCTCCAGGCAAGTATATCAGAGTGGGTTCCCACTTCCTCCTCTAGGGGATCTTCTTGACCCAGGGATTGAACCTGAGTCTCCCACATTGGAGGCAGATTCTTTTCCGTCTGAGCAACCAGGGAAACTTAAGTCCTAGGTGGTGCTAGTGGTAAAGAATCCACCTGCTAAGGGTTGCCCACCTTCGCAGGTTATTTGGCTCAATGCTCTTATCAGGACCCTGCTAAGGGCAGCCCTGCTGATCCCTGTGGGAGGGTCACTGGAAAGCACTTTGCACTTCATGCGAGAAGATCCAAGAGACACAGTTTTGACCCCTGAGTCGGGAAGATCCCCTGGAGGACCCACTCCAGTATTCTTGCCTGGAAAGTTCCATGGACAGAGGAGCCTAGTGAACTATAGTCCATGGGGCCGCAAAGAGTCAGACATGACTGGGCATAATCACTTGTCATGAGAAGTCTTGGTCAAAAGGAGGCTGGAGTAACAAAACCCTGATTAAATCTTAAGTAAGCTTTGGGAGAAGAAATACAAGGAAGTCATTCAACCTCAAGCACCCCCTTGTATCTATTTTAAAATATATTAATTATCTTGTACTATCTTATTCTATTATCACCATTACCTTAATAAAAGGGAAACAAAGAGATGTTTTTATTGAGCAACAAGGGAAAGCAAAGAAGAAAGAGGTGGTTAGAAAAGGTAGGGTTTTGTGGACCCCAGGTTTCTGCTTGTGTCTGCCCTTCACACCAGGCTCTGAACTTCTCCAGGGCATCTTAGAACCATGGGGGATATTTGTGGAGTGAGTGAGTGAATGAATGACTTGGCTTGTCCATCTTGGCGGATTATTCAGCCCTGCTGGGTCCCATGTGTGAGAGTTGCTGGAAAGCACTTTGCACTCCCTGCAAGATTGTTCCTTCTAGACTTCCCAGGGCACAGGATGCTTCAGAGCCATCCCAGTCGGGGAGAGGAGAAGCTGGAGAAACAGCAACATTTTCCCACAGCCCCAGACGGGGACTCCTGCTCTACCATTTGAGAGACCAACATCCAATGTCTTCCTGCTCCAGCCCTCAGGGTAGACCCACCAGAGGCAGTCAGGGAACCTGCCAAGTGCTTTTTTTTTCCTCAACAGTGTATAAATGACGTCTCGCTGCCTTTTCGGCCAGAGGGAGGCTTCTACTTAATTCAGACTCCAGAGAGACGGCTCCGGCATCCTGCAGCCCCAGCGGGGAGGTTTATCTAATTGCACACGCAGGCCCACCTTCATGTTCTGCTTCAGGAGTCTCTTGCTCTTTATTGCACACCCCACAACGCACGAGCTGTCACCTCTTCTGTGAAGTCTTCCCAGCCACGTGGCTCACAGCGCCCACTGGAGTGCCTCCACCCCCACCCCAGACTGCATCGCCTTCACAGAACCCATTCAGGCACCCATTAGTCTTTGCTGTGTAACAGCCAGCCCGCAACCTGTGGGCTTTGAACGCTAGGCGTCGTGAGCTCACAGCTGGGTGGGTGCTTATGATGGGCTCCTGTATTTTTGGTCACTTGCCAGGCAGTTAGGTTCTGTGGGCTGGGGATGGGGCCACTCTCCAATATCTTGCATCCTCCAGGGGGCTAACCTGAGCTTGTTCACATAAGCAAGGTTCCCAGATGAGGGCCCTCTCAAGACCTAAGGGTGGAACCGGGGCCACATGCCTTCTGCCCCATCGTAACGGTTAAAGCAAACCAGGATGGCCAGGGCTGATTCCAGGGTCAGGGAAACCCATTCTGCTCTCAAAGGGAAGCGTTTCGAATCCCCATCACACAGAGGTGTGCGTACTAGGGAGGAAAGTAGAATCTGCCATCAGCGGTCTATTACTGCTGTTCCATTATTTCAAGTTGAACCTGATAAGGTCTGAGGTTGAAATCCTGGAACATGAAGCTGGTGTAACTTTCAAGAGAAGATCTAATGTTTGGCCTAGACCTTGTTTGGGGGAGTCTTTAGGTGGCTGTTTGAATTCTGTCTGCCACATACCTACAGTGTGACCTTGAGCAAGCCACATGTGCTCTTTTTGAGCTTCCATTCCCTTCTCAGCAAAATAATAGTTGTTAGTCACTAAGTCATGTCAGCCTCTCTGAACCCTACAGACTGTAGCCCGCCAGGCTCCTCTGTCCATGGGGCTTCCCCGGCAAGAACACTGGTGTGAGAATATCTCACAGAACTAGTGTGTAAAGCCCTTAGCACAGTGCCGGGCACAAAACATATGCTTAATGTAAGTGGCTTTTATTATCAGTATTTTCATTAAAAACAACTGGCATCATTTTCTCCCCTGCCATACATGAAAGTGATGGTATCTCTGTCCCAGTTTCTTGTACTGTGAATTCCTCAAGGGTGCGGATGGTGTGCACAAAAATATTCACTGTAGCTTTGTTTATAACAGGAATAGATTTGAAAGTAGCATAAATAGCCAACAACAGGGGCTTGGTTAAATGAATTTTAGAATATTGACCCAAAGGATTGCAATGTAGTCATTAAAAATGGTGTAGAGCTGGGTGTGCTGACATTGAAAGCTGAACACGAAGTATCGTGAAGTGGAAAAGAAGGTTACAAAATACTACACGTAGCACAAACCCATCTTTGTAAAATATATTTGTGTGAAGATAAACACATGGAAATCTTGGTGAAAAGGTAAAAATGTTAATGTGTCTCTCTGATGGGAGTGGGAATATAGGATGTTTTTTCCCTTTTAACCCTAGTTTTTCTAATTGCTCTGTAATGAAATGTGTTACTTCACTAAACTTGTAAAAAAAAAAAAAAAAAAAAAACTGCAGCAGCAGGAGAGCCGCTCTGGGTCACCATGAGGGCAGGCTATAGAACCACAGCCACATGCCAGGCTTTGAACTTGACACTGCGGGTTTCTGAGCCTGTTGGTGTCAGGCCCTGTGCTGAGGGCCTGGAAGGATGAAGCTGGTGGCTCTGTGAGGCTGTAAGGTGTGTTCGCCAGGAGCTCCTCAAGGGCAATAGCAGTTCACGCCTGACCCTCCCTGTGGGGCTTTTTCTGAGGGCGCCTACAGATGCTAATTCCTCTTTTCGCTCCTTGCAGCTTCACAGTGCCTGTGAAGTCAGTGCTGAGGGAGAGATGCTGTGGCTTTCCTCAGGGGCTGCCCCTTCCCGACCCAAGCAGCCTGGGACTGGAAGGAGGAGGGCTGCACTCAGCTGCCCAAGTTTGCAGCCCAGGCCATGGTGGTGGATGGGAGATGGAGGGCTTAGAACATACTGGTGGAAGCCGCCAGCTCCCTGCCCTACCTTCATGGCTGATTAAGAGCAGCACTACCCATCCTACAGGTCTGAAAGGAAGGGGGAGACAGCACCTGCCACTGTACAGAGAAGGGCTGAGCTATTTACAAATCAAGATGTCCATTAGCCACCATTTCATCAGGAGAGCCCTCAGGCCCTTGGGGAAATGAATGGTCCTCCCTGGCAATGGTCCACTCTCTCCCAGTCTCACCTAATCCCCTGCTGACTCTGCGCCACGGTTCTGTGCACTCTCCTGGGCCCCGAAGCATCCCCCTTAGGTCTTTCTTTTACCAACAGACCTCGCTTCTCCTGGAAGAGCCTTGTAGGTCAGTTTGTCCTCTTCAGAGTTTGCTGAAAGCAAAACTAACAATTCCGACCATTGCTACAAAAGAAAACCGGATGCTTTTTACCATAAAGCTATTTGTCACGTGGGGAACACACACGCACCGGTAAACGGTGGATTACCTTGATGGAGCAGCTGTGGCTCGGTTCTGGCAGCCGAGAAAGGCTGAAACAGCTGCTGAAATGGCAAAATGATTGGGGGCTCGAGAGGCATGGGAATGAGGGGATTAAGATGATCAAAGAGAACAGGGTTTAGGGCAAGAATATACTGACATTTAGAACACTTAGCTAAGGCACTTCCTGAAAATCTCTGGGTAGATCAAGATGTCATTTCCCTGGTTAGTCACCAGGAAGCCTGGTGGATGTGGCATCCACCCTTGGAGTGCCAAAATGCAGACGTTTGTGGGCGTGTGTGGATGTGCTGCTGAGTCACAATATTGTTAATTATGAGGAAGTTTAGGAACTGAGGCAAACTTTCTCCCACCCCCATTTGCTGACAATTAAGGCAGGCTGGCTGTGAATTACCAGCCATCATTCTTTCCGTTTCCAACTCCCGTAATTGGGTTAGAACGCCTATGTGAAACAAGCATGCCTCCAGAACTTGAGCTAAGTTAGAGCCCTTTATAAATTAGGCAATAAATTGGAGTATGTTTCCCCATCTGGTACCCAGACGTAGGAAATCTGCGATGTAGCGTGAGACACCAGGATCTACAACAAAGCCCTGTGGTGTTTACGTTTTGGGGTGGCATAGAGGAGTGATAGAAAGTCTGGGGTTCATAGAGGAGTGCCGAGATGCCACTTCCCACCCTGCCATTTATTACCTACCTCACCTTGGACAAGGGTTTTAAATCTCTCTGTGTGTCTCAGTATTTTCATCAGCAAAATGGGAATAATAAGAGCACCTGCTTCATAAGGTTGTCGCAAAGTTTAATAAGATCATCCGTGCTGAGTGCTTAGGATGCCATCTGGCAGAGAGGCAAACATTAACAAGCTCTACTGCTACAATTAAAGTTCATAAAATTCCAAGAGCACAGAGGCATTCTGGAGACCTTTCAAACAACACAAGGCAAAAGTGGCATCAGTGAGCTCTTTCTCAGACAAGGTAGCCGCCCTGCCACAAGCGTCCACCCTAACCAGCTCAGGCGAAACCCGATCTTCTGCCCAGTTTCATGGCTCTACCCTTATAGCTGGATGAGTCTGGAGAAAAGCCCCACACCATCCTGACTGCTCCCTTTCTCAGGGTCTGCCCCAAAACCCCAGACAAGCCTTTTGTGCAACCTGGTAATTATCCTGCATGCGCCGGGCTCAGTCCCTTCCCCCACTTCTAGAAAACTGTTTCTGTTTCATGCTGCCTCCCTCCTCTGCAACCTTGGCTTCACTTCCTAGTAATCTCGCTTCCTAGTTCCTTCAGAAAATGGAAACACTCAGAGAATAACTCACAGGTTTCCAGCACCTCAGCTGACAGCTAGATTGATACCTGTGTCTGCCCATGAGAGCTACCTGTCCTCCTGCTGACCCGCACATGCTTCTGTTTCCGGCCACCCTCCCACCACCCATGTACTGAGTCTCATCCCCTTCTTGCCTCTGAAGAATGTCTGTCAATGTGAAAATATCTCCTCTGTTTTCCTCATATCAATTTCCTTTTTCTTTTGGATCGTTCTCATAAGCATCCAAATATTGACTTAAAAAAAAAAACAAAACCCTCTTGATTACAAGTGCATGGGCCTAGATACCGCCCCATTCCTCCACCCTCCTAGGTCAGCGTAGCTTTTCAGAAGCATTGCCAGTTCTGGCTGTACCCATGGCCTTTCCTTCTGTTCTCCTTGAACCCACTTGAATTTGGTGTTCCTATGGCTCCACCAAACAGCTCTTGTTGTGGGCACCAGCGGCTTCATGCTGCCTGATCCTAGGTGGGGTGTCAGACCTCACCCTTCTTGGCTTCTCAGCAGTCATTGGCTCAGCTGATCGTTCCCTCCTTCCTGAAATACTTTCTGCTCTCCGGTTCTGATTCTTCTCGTTCCTTCTTGGGCAGGAAGTCTTCTCATCCTCCTTTGCTGGCTCGTTCTCAGCTCTCTTGCCTTTCAATGTGGAAATAGAGTTTAACTCAATCTCAGACTTTCTCTCTTCTCTGAACTAGGCTGTCTTATCGTGTCCTGTGACTTTGAATTGACCATCTCTGCTTGAATATCTAATAGACATCTCCAACCTAAAGTAACCAAAACCTGAACTCTTGATAGCTAACCCCACACCAGCTTCTCTTGAGGTCTTTCCTGTCTAAGAAAATGGCAATGATATTCTTCCAGTTGTACAAGCCCCAAATCTTAAAACTATCCCCACCTCTCTCTCTCTACCTTCCATATTCAGTTTGTCAGTCCATTCTTTCAAAACTTCTACCACCAGTGATGCTTTTACCCTGGCAAAAGACTGTATCATCTCTTACCTGGACTCTTTCAATAGCCTTTTCTATAGACTGGATATATGTTCCTGCAATGCGTGGAACTGTAACAGCAGGAAGACCGCGTGGGGCCCTTGGCGGAGTCAGGGGAGAAGGTCTTTCCCCATATCATCCGCTTTGGCTCCTCTTTGAGGTGCCTTCCGTGCGTGCTCAATCGTGTCCGACACTTGGTGACCCCATGGACTATAACCTGTCAGGCTCCTCTGCCCGTGGCATTTTCCAGGCGAGAATACTGGGGTGGGTTACCATTTCCTCCTCCAGGGGATCTTCCCAATCCAGGTATTGAACCCACTTCTCCTGAGTCTCCTGAATTACAGGCAGAATCTTTACCACTTGAGCAGCTGGAAAGTATCTAGACAATAGTGTTTGATGCACATTTCCTGAGTCGTTTTGCAGATGTTAGAAAACCTCCCCCCTCCAACAAATGCAAGATGTTAACTACTTGATGACCATGAGCACGTAGCCCCAGGCCTCCTGGAGCCTAACGACAGATAATGTTCATCCCTGTGACACCACCCTGCTCCCTCACCATTAGCCCATCAGACAGTTGTGTGCAAGCTGACCACAGACCCTGGGACCTGCCCCTCCCTTCGCTTGGCTTTTAAAAGAGCTTTACTGAAACCCTTTAGGGAGTTTCAGAGGCTTTTTAGTAGGGTTTGAACCACCTGTCTCCTTGCATGGTCTTGCAATGAACCTTTCTCTGCTCCAAACTACAATGCTTCAGTTTGTTTGGCCCTACTGTGCATTGGGCATATGAACTTGCAAACTTGCGTTAACAAAACCAAACACCCAAAGTGATGGTAGCAGGACAAGGGGCCTCTGGGAGGTGATTAGGTCATAAGGGTGGAGTCTTCATGAATGGGATTAGTGCCCTCATAAGAGGCTTCTTCCATCTTGTTAGGACACAGTGAGAAGATAGTTGTCTATAAACAAGTAAGTGGGCCCTCACCAGTCACTGAATCTCTCAGTGCCTTGACCTTGGGCTTCCCAGCCTCTAGATAATAAATAAATGTTTGTTGTTTATAAGCCATCGAGTTTATGGGTTTTATTTATTTATTTATTTATTTATTTATTTATTTATTTGTCATAGTAGCCTTTTCATCAGTCCTCTGGTTTCTATCATCACACTCCTACACGTATTCTCAACATAGCAGCTCAGTAGATTTTTGATCCTTTAAAAATGTACATCAGACCACATTACTTCTCGGCTACAAACTCTCCCTTAACTTCTATTTCACCTGGAGAAAAGGCCAAAGGCCTTGCAATGGCCTATAAGGACCAAATGTTTCCGCTGTCTTTCAGACTTCAGCTCCTGTGACTTTTGTCAGCATTGACTATTCTTTTTCTCTTAAAGTTGACTTACAATGTTGTGCTAAATTTTGCTGCACAGCAATGTGATCCAGTCACACATATATAGATAGATACATTTTTGAAATATTCTTTTCCAGTATGGTCCATCATAGGATATTGAATATAGTTGCCTGTGCTTTGCAGTCGGACCTTGTTGTTTATCCATCCTATATATACCAGTTTTCATCCGCTAATCCCAACCTCACACTCCATCCATCCCCCAACCTCTTTCTCCTTGGCAACCGCATTCTGTTCTATGTCCACGATTCTGTTTCTGTTTCACAGACAGATTCATTTGCGTCGTATTATAGATTCCAGTAACATGAATGCACCTAGAGATTGTCATACTAAGTGCAGGAAGCCGGAAATATAAGTATCGTATGATATCACTTATGTGTAGAACCTAAAATATGACACAAATAAACCTATCTGTGAAAGAGACCCAGAATCATGGACTCTTCTCTCCATTCTGCCCTCTTTGCTGTTCCTCGAGTGCACCCAGCAAGCAAGAGTCCACAAGGACGCTCAAATCTTTTGCACTTACTTGTTCTTCTCTCTCTCCTGGAACCAGAGGAACCAGAGGAAGAGCTTTCTTTCTCTGAATGTCCATGATTGGCTTCACTCAAGTCTCTGTGCAAATGTCGTCTCCCCAGAGAGAACTTCTCTGACCTCTCCGCCCCTGTTCTCATCACCACTCTCCACATTACTTCTTCAACAGCAAGGCTTCTAATCTGTTTTGTTCATTGAGATAGCCCCAGAACCCAGCACCCTTAGTCATTCTCAGTGAATTTTTGCTCAATGGATGAATAAATGAACCTACCCTCCAGCCCCTTGTCATGGGTGTCCAGAAGTTAGTGTTAGGCTGGAGGAGTGATAGGGTCCATGGGAAGGAGCTGGGAGGTGGATATAATTTTGTAGCTTGTACCTTATTTATGACAACCTCTTTCACAGGGTACAGTTTGGCCCAGGCTATGGAGACAACCAAGTCTTCCAAGGTTCTACCATTCCAACATTCCTGTCTTGATTTACATAACTCCTGGGCCATCATGGCTGAGATTGGAAAGGATCCATGAATGGTGTATGTACCAAGCATTTGCTACAGGTCTCCAGACCACCATGGAATGTCAGTCTGTGGGCATGTTACGTGTCCCTTAGAAACTCCTAGTGGGCAGGGAGAGATGATTCCTCTTTGTGTTGTCCTCCTCTGAATCTTAGGGTTATAACATGAATTGGGCATATAGTAAAGGATTATTGAAAAAATGACTGCTGTAAAATGTAGGATCTATGAAAGGCTGAGAGATGTTCTGTCATGGGGTTTACCATCTGACTCTGCAACTAGCACTTTATCTAACTGATTGCCCTTTGCAATTATGGTGAGCCTGCTTACCTATATTCTTGTCCCAGCAGAGACATGTCAGTATCACCCCTAAATTTCAGTGGCTTAAAAAAAAATAAAGCTTATTTTTCACCCATGAAAACTCCAATCAAGTGTTTAGACAGTGGCCTTCCATGAAGGAATTCTGTGACCCAGATCTGTACATCTTGTGGTTGTACCACCTTTTAGGGTCTAGGGGTCCTCTGTTAGACCCTCTGCTGTCAGGCAGGGAAAGAGAACATCAAGAATGGGAGGAGTGTGTGAGTCAGGCTTAGACATGTGAACATACTCACACTCATTCCATTGTCCACAACTTAGATCACATCTAGCTCCAAGGGAAGCTGGGAGAGACTCTCTATCCGTGTGGCCTAGAGAGCAAGGAAATGGTTTTGATGAGTAGCAGTTTAGTCACTGCCACAAAAGGAAGACTGAAGGTCAACATTAGCCTGCCCCAGGCCACATACTGACAAATTCTGTTTCTTGGATAACCTTGGCTAGTTAAAGTCACTATGCTTCACTTTTCTCTCTCCAAAATGTCCTCTTCCCCCATTCCCTTTTCTCCTAATCCTATACCTTCCATGAGGGTAAAGAGTTTATTATTTATTTGACCACTACTTGGCTGTTTTTCAGTTTTTAAGTTTCTTCTGGCTGGCCTAGTTCACAACCCAAGCTGATATCTGAGATCTGGTGCATGGAAGAAATGTCCATCTTGTGACACTGCTGCTGCTGCTGCTGCTAAGTCGCTTCAGTCGTGTCCGACTCTGTGCGATCCCATGGACTGCAGCCTTCTAGGCTCCTCCATCCATGGGATTTTCCAGGCAAGAGTACTGGAGTGGGGTGCCATTTCCTTCTCCAATGCATGAAACTGAAAAGTGAAAGTGAAGTCGCTCAGTCATGTCCGACCCTCAGTGACCCCATAGACTGCAGCCTTCCAGGCTCCTCCATCCATGGGATTTTCCAGGCAAGAGTACTGGAGTGGGGTGCCATTTCCTTCTCCAATGCATGAAACTGAAAAGTGAAAGTGAAGTCATTCAGTCATATCCGACCCTCAGCGACCCCATAGACTGCAGCCTTCCAGGCTCCTCCATCCATGGGATTTTCCAGGCAAGAGCAGTGGAGTGGAGTGCCATTTCCTTCTCCAATGCATGAAAGTGAAAAGTGAAAGTGAAGTCATTCAGTCATATCCGACCCTCAGCGACCCCATAGACTGCAGCCTTCCAGGCTCCTCCATCCATGGGATTTTCCAGGCAAGAGTACTGGAGTGGGGTGCCACTACCTTCTCCATCTTGTGACACTACTGTTTTGTTATTGACAGTGTCCTACGCAGAAGCTTCCTCCAGCCCAGCGTTTCTCATGATGTACTCTGCATAGAAGTTAAATAAGCAGGGTGACAATATACAGCCTCAACGTACTCCTTTTCCTATTTGGAACCAGTCTGTTGCTCCATGTCCAGTTTTAACTGTTGCTTCCTGACCTGCATACAGGTTTCTCAAGAGGCAGGTCAGGTGGTCTGGTATTCCCATCTCTTTCAGAATTTTCCACAGTTTATTGTGATCCACACAGTCAAAGGCTTTGGCATAGTCAATAAAGCAGAAATAGATGTTTTTCTGGAACTCTCTTGCTTTTTCCATGATCCAGCAGGTGTTTGCAATTTGATCTCTGGTTCCTCTGCCTTTTTTAAAATCAGCCTGAACATCTGGAAATTCACAGTTCACATATCGCTGAAATCTGGCTTGGAGAATTTTAAGCATTACACTACTAGTGTATGAGATGAGTGCAATTGTGCAGTAGTTTGAGCCTTCTTTGGCATTGCCTTTCTTTGCAATTGGAATGAAAACTGACTTTTTCCAGTCCTGTGGCCACTGCTGGGCTGGAGGAAGCACAAGCTGGAATCAAGATTGCCGGGAGAAATATCGATAACCTCAGATATGGAGATGACACCACCTTTATGGCAGAAAGTGGAGGAAAACTAAAGAGCCTCTTTATGAAAGTGAAAGAGGAGAGTGGAAAAGTTGGCTTAAAGCTCAACATTCAGAAAACTAAGATCGTGGCATCTGGTCTCATCACTTCATGGAAAATAGATGGGAAAACAGTGGAAAGAGTGGCTGCCTTTATCTTTCTGGGCTCCAAAATCACTGCAGATGGTGATTGCAGCCATGAAATTAAAAGGCTCTTACTCCTTCGAAGGAAAGTTATGACCAACCTAGACAGCATATTGAAAAGCAGAGACATTACTTTGCCAACAAAGGTCCATCTAGGCAAGGCTATGGTTTTTCCAGTGGTCATGTATGGATGTGAGAGTTGGACTGTGAAAAAAGCTGAGTTCTGAAGAATTGATGCTTTTAAACTGTGGTGTTGGAGAAGACTCTTGAGAGTCCCTTGGGCTTCAAGGAGAGCTGACCAGTCCATCCTAAAGGAGGTCAGTCCTGGGTGTTCATTGGTAGGAGTGATGTTGAAGCTGAAACTCCAATACTTTGGCTACCTCATGTGAAGAGTTGACTCAGTGGAAAAGACCCTGATGCTGGGAGGGATTGGGAGCAGGAGGGAAAGGGGACAACAGAGGATGAGATGGCCGGATGGCATCACTGACTCGATGGAGGTGAATCTGAGTGAATTCCGGGAGTTGATGATGAACAGGGAGGCCTGGTGTGCTGTGGTTCATAGGGTCACAAAGAGTCGGACACGACTGAGCAACTGAACTGAACTGAACTAGGCAGAAGCAACAACATATGCAAAGGCCTGGAGATGGGGAAGGGTTCAGGGTGGCTGAAGAGCTTCTCTGTGAGGGCTCCCATATCAGTCGAGCCTGGAGTCTAGCACTCAGCTAGCTGAGTGAGCTTAGATGGGTTATATGATATCCAGGGCTGTTTTCATTTTTGTAAACTAGGATAATAGTGGCATTGATCTGGTAAGCATATTAGGAGAAGTGAATGAGATGACACAGCTAGAGCACTTAGGAAGGTGTCTAGCATGTTAGCTGTCATTATAGTTATTATATCACCAGTGTGTGTGTGTGTGTGTGTGTGTGTGTGTGTGTGTGTGTTTGCTCAGTCATGTCTGACTCTTTGTGGCCTCATGAACTGTAAGCCCACAAGGCTCCTCTGCCCATGGACCTTTCTAGGCAAGACTACTAGAGTGGGATGCCATTTCCTACTCCAGGGGATCTTCCCAACCCAGGGATCAAACGTCTCTTGAGTCTCCTGCATTGGCAGGCAAACTCTTTACCACTGGGGCCTCCTTGGAAACCCAATATTTTATCATAATTAACAGCCATTCTTTGTCTGGATCCTTGGTTCAGAGAACTATTCCTCCCAGGCAGTTTCTACCTTTCTAATCCAGTGCCCAAATGGCATAACTACAGCTCACTGAGGCAGATTGCATTTTTCTTACAGATGCTGCTGCTCAGTTGAAATCTAAGCTCTAGCTTTGTGACCTTACGTTTCAGGTAGCATGTGTCCTGAGTGCTTGAACTTTGATCAACATAAGATTCATCTGTCTACTCCTGCCCTGCTTTTCCATAATTGCATTTGCTTTGTGCAGCTTGGGTCAGAGTTACATTCACTGGATTGGCCATTCTAGAAATCCTGACTTTGCCAGGAATTTCATGTTCATCTGTGCTGCAACTGTGTTGAAATTTCCACTCAGAGTCAGAGCCAGTATTGTCTCTGAAGCCCGTCAGATTCAAACCTTTGTGAATGAGAAGAGTGTGGCCAGGCTCTCTGATGCTGCCCATTGGCCCTCTTCCCCAGGCACCCTCCCCTGCTCCTTGAGGGCTAGCTTCAGATAGACAGGGTTCCATAGGATTGCCAGAAATTCTGCTAGGTCAGGCTCTCTGGAAACAAGAAGTCTCTGTACAACCCAGGGAACCTCTAGCCCCCTATCTAATGGCCTTTCATTCTAAGCAACAGGCAACAAACAGACGTTCCAACAGGACAAAGGGATTCTGACAGCTTGTGGAGTTCATTGTGGTGAGGCTCCAAGCCGCAGAGAGCTCATTTGCTACTGACATTGTCTACAGAATTCTCCTACACACACACACACACACACACACACACACACACACACACACTCAAACCAGTAAGGTGTAACCCTTCATGGAGACTCTGTAATTTAGCTCAGGAAGAATTTGATTAACTTGTATTATGTTGGCAAGTACTAAGATCAGCATTAAGAACATGAATATAAGTAAGGCTGCTACTTTCCTTGAGGAATCCATAGTCTAAATACACAACAGATTACATAATAGTATACAAAATGCTGCAGTGAGAGTGAGTTTTAAGTATGATGAGAACACTTAAGAGAAAGGGGACACATTTTTTTCCTGCCAGAGGAGAGCGAGTCAGATACATCTTCATGGAAAAAGGGACACAGCCGACTTGAAGAGAAGGACAGAAAATCAGGAAAGTGTTGAATGAGGTTATTTTGGTTGCAAGTAACAAAAATGAACTAGTTAGTTAAAATAAAAGTGGGTTATTGAACGAGTCCTGATTTTTTCAAAGAATCCAAGGGAGAGAGGAGCAAGTAAATGTCAAGAATGGCAAGAACCCAGAAGCTTGGGAGACCCTGGCAGCAAGAATCTATAATCTACCTTTCTAGAAGAGTGTATCCAAACATAACTCTCCTCCATCAGCTCCTAGCCTCTTGGCGTCTTAGTCCAAAATTCCCGATTCTTAGAAGAATCTGATTGGCCCAGCTTGAGTCACAGCTTGATTCTCGGTTTATTTACCTGAACCTGAAACCTGAGTTCTCATAGTTCAGAACCAAACATTGAATCCAAGGCACTTCCCAAGAAGGGGTCATCATATGGGCTTAATGTCCACCCCTGGAGATGGCATTATCAAGGAGAGAGAACATTTGCTTCGAGAGGGCAGTGTCTGCAAACTCATTCAAGCATGGAGGTAAAAGGGTATATGGTGTGACTGTGGCAAAACAGTGACTTTGTTGTTGTTTCTTTGTGCCGCCTCTGTGACATGACATGTACACGGAATATCCATTGATCATATCACAATTGGTATGCACAAAAGGAACCTGCTATTTACAATCCTTTCAACTAAAGTTTGTGGGCTAACTTAAAAGGGCATTTATTAGAAACCTATTAGGGGTAAATGGGTTGCAAATGGAAAGGAAAGGGATCAGGGAAAAAAGCCACAGTTGAAATTAGCAGCATCTGGACACCTCTTTGCAGCCAAAGATGGAGAAGCTCTACGCAGTCAGCAAAAACAAGACTGGGAGCTGACTGTGGCTGAAATCATGAACTCTTTATTGCTAAATTCAGACTCAAATTGAAGAAAGTAGGGAAAAACCACTAGACCATTCCGGTAAGACCTAAATCAAATCCCTTATGATTATACAGTGGAAGTGAGAAATAGATTCAAGGGACTAGATCTGATAGACAGAGTGCCTGATGAACTATGGACAGAGGTTCGTGACATTGTACAGGAGACAGGGATCAAGATCATCCCCATGGAAAAGAAATGCAAAAAAGCAGAATGGCTGTCTGGGGAGGCCTTACAAATAGCTGAGAAAAGAAGAGAAGTGAAAAGCAAAGGAGAAAAGGAAAGATATAAGCGTCTGAATGCAGAGTTCCAAAGAATAGCAAGAAGAGATAAGAAAGCCTTCCTCAGTGGTCAATGCAAAGAAATAGAGGAAAACGACAGAATGGGAAAGACTAGAGATCTCTTCAAGAAAATTAGAGATACCAAGGGAACATTTCATGCAAAGATGGGCTTGATAAATGACAGAAATGGTTTGTACCAAACAGAAGCAGAAGATATTAAGAAGAGGTGGCAAGAATACTCAGAAGAACTGTACAAAAAAGAGCTTCATGACCCAGATAATCATGATGGTGTGATCATTCACCTACAGTCAGACATCCTGGAATGTGAAGTCAAGTGGGCCTTTGAAAGCATCACCACTAACAAAGCTAGTGGAGGTGATGGAATTCCAGTGGAGCTAGTTCAAATCCTAAAAGAAGATGCTGTGAAAGTGCTGCACTCAATATGCCAGCAAATTAGGAAAACTCAGCAGTGGCCACAGGAATGGAAAAGGTCAGTTTTCATCCCAATCCCAAAGAAAGGCAATGCCAAAAAAGGCTCAAACTACTGCACGATTTCACTCATTTCACACACTAGTAAAGTAATGCTCAAAATTCTCCAAGCCAGGCTTCAGCAATACGTGAACCGTGAACTTCCAGATGTTCAAGCTGGTTTTAGAAAAGGCAGAGGAACCAGAGATCAAATTGCCAACATCTGCTGGACCATCTAAAAAGCAAGAGAGTTCCAGAAAAACATCTATTTCTGTTTTATTGATTATGCCAAAGCCTTTGACTGTGTGGATCACAATAAACTGTGGACAATTCTGAAAGAGATGGGAATACCAGATCACCTGACCTGCCTCTTGAGAAACCTATATGCAGGTCAGGAAGCAACAGTTAGAACTGGACATGGAACAACAGACTGGTTCCAAATAGGAAAAGGGGTACATCAAGGCTGTATATTGTCACCTTGCTTATTTAACTTATATGCAGAGTACATCATGAGAAACGCTGGACTGGAAGAAGCACAAGCTAGAATCAAGATTGCTGGGAGAAATATCAATAACCTCAGATATGTAGATGACACTACCCTTATAGCAGAAAGTGAAGAAGAACTAAAAAGCCTCCTGATGAAAGTGAAAGAGGAGAGTGAAAAACCTGGCTTAAAGCTCAACATTCAGAAAATGAAGATCATGGCATCTGGTCCCATCACTTCATAGGAAATAGATGGGGAAACAGTGGAACAGTGGCTGCCTTTATTTTTGAGGGCTCCAAAATCACTGCAGATGGTGACTGCAGCCATGAAATTAAAAGACGCTTACTCCTTGGAAGGAAAGTTATGACCATCCTAGACAGCATATTGAAAAGCAGAGACATTACTTTGTCAACAAAGGTCCATCTAGTCAAGGCTGTGGTTTTTCCAGTGGTCGTGTATGGATGTGAGAGCTGGACTGTGAAAAAAGCTGAGTTCCGAAGAATGGATGCTTTTGAACTGTGGTGTTGGAGAAGACTCTTGAGAGTCCCTTGGACTTCAAGGAGAGCCGACCAGCCCATCCTAAAGGAGGTCAGTCCTGGGTGTTCATTGGTAGGAGTGATGCTATAGCTGAAACTCCAATACTCTGGCCACCTCATGCGAAGAGTTGACTCATTGAAAAAGACTCCAATGTTGGGAGGGATTGGGGGCAGGAGGAAAAGGGGACGACAGAGGATGAGATGGCTGGATGGCATCACCGACTCGATGGACATGAGTTTGGGTGGACTCCGGGAGTTGGTGATGGACAGGGAGGCCTGGCGTGCTGCAATTCATGGGGTCACAAAGAGTCAGACATGACTGAGTGACTGAACTGAACTGAACTGAACTGATCTGGACACCTCTAGGAAATCTTAGTGGTAGACGCCTCCCCCGCCTTCCTCTGATCACCTCTGCTGGGGTGAATAAAGTTAAACAGGGCACAGTGTATGTGATAAGGCTTCTGGTGAGCTGGCAAATTGAGGTTTTGTCATGACTTAGAGGGTGAACATGAAAGAGTGAGTCATATATCTCCTCTGTATATGACACCTCCCCACCCCCCTCTCTTCCTTGCCTAGCATTCATCACCCTTTTCTAACACATTCTCAATTTTTTTTTTTTTTAGTATTATCTCCTTCTAGTGGATCTTTCCCCTCAGGGCTTTGGAGCAGTCAGAAGTAAACCGGTGAATAAAACTTACTTCTTCAGACTCTTGTCTCCCTGAACTTTGAATCATGAACAAGGGCACAAGATAGAACACACTGTTCTTGGTGAGATGTTGAGTCCAGATGTTAGTGATCCAGCAGAGAAACTGAGAAGAGTCCCAGGGGAAATGTGGCTGTGGCCCGTCTTCCTCTCTCTGCCCTGGTTCAGCCAAGGGCAGGCCTGAGACTGGGACTCCATGTTCAGATCCCTCGTCTCCGTCTTTATTGAGAGCCTATATTAGGGAAAGAGGGAGGCAGAAAATTACCCTCACTCAGCAAAGCAGGTGTCTGTTCTTACTGACTATGGTAAAGAAATTAACTGGAACATGTTAGAGTTTTCAGAGAAAGGGGCAGAGCAAAATTGTTTAGGAGTTCATGCTAGCCAGTCACTGCTTATTAAACCACTGTGAGAGTTATCGGGAGAACCCAAGGGTGTTGCTTTGTAGGTCTGTTTGGGCAGTCTTCCATTCTTATTGGACGGGGCTCTGTTCTGATGGGTCAGTGCATCTGCTGTGACTGGCCAACGCAACATGCATTTGCTGTGATTGGCCAATGCAACGTGCTGACTGGTCGGCAGGAACGCCATGTGTGCATGTGTGCTAGCTAAGTCGCTTCAGTTGTGTCCAGCTCTTTGCAACCCTGTGGACCATAGCCCACCAGGCTCCTCTGTCCATGGGACTCTCCAGACAAGCATACTGGAGTGGGTTACCACGCCCTCCTCCAGGGCATGAGTGTCTTCAGTTCAGTTCAGTCACTCAGTCGTGTCTGACTCTTTGCGACACCATGAACCACAGCACACCCGGCCTCCCTGTCCATCACCAACTCCCTGAGTTTACCCACACTCATGTCCATTGAGTCGGGGATGCCATCCAGCCATCTCATCCTCTGTTGTCCCCTTCTCCTCCTGCCCTTAATCTTTCCCAACATCAGGGTCTTTTCATATGAGTCAGCTCTTCACATCAGGTGGCCAAAGTATTGGAGTTTCAGCTTCAACATCAGTCTATCCAATGAACACCCAGGACTTATCAGCTGGTAAATATGTTGGATCTCATCTGTGCTTACTATGTATAAGGCACTCTGCCCAGTGCTTTACAGACATCATCTCTGTACAAATCTCATCATCTGTACATCATCAAATCTTTACAGATTTCATTAAACATTTATTAGGTATGGGCCTTATTTTTGTGAGTTTTATTGATTCCCATTTCATAGATGAGGAAACAGAGATTCAGAGAGGCTGTTTCCTTGTCCCTTAGTAGAACAACTAGTGAGTAGTGAACTGGGGACTTGAACCAGAGCCCACACTCTTCACTGCTCAGCTATCCCACCCCAGTTACCTAAGATTACTCACTTCTGCATAACAGTCTCCTCTCTGAACTTACGACTCTTTGAGCCATGTCTTGAAGTATTATTACCTTGACTTTCATTTATCAGATTGGCAAATGTTGGGAACACAGGTGCAGGGGTAATTTGAGACTATTAGAGAAAATGGCCTTGTCTGGAGATTTTCAACCTTTATTCTTAATGAGCAGGACATGCTGTCCAAACATGATCTCATATGGAAACTCGGTGCTGAGAGCCCAGGGACTCTGGCTGAAGAGGGGCTCAGAATTGCATTGTGAGAAACACTTGCCCAAGAGACCACTGAAATCCTCCTGGCTGGGATGCCCTCTGAAGTGAGGGAAGCCAAGGTGGCATGTACACATGCCAGTCTGCCTGTGCACATTGCTGGGCAAGAGCTCTGGGGCAGGTATCTGCTATCACAGACTTAGCACTGCTGCCTGACCCAGGCTGCAGAGGCTCTGGGCACCTCAGCCACCAGGAGGTATGGCCTGGAGTTGGTTTTCTTTCTGGAGAGCTGCAGACCCCTTGGGAACCATCCCACTCCCACAGTGGCCCAAGAGAACATTGGTAACTCCAGTACTGTCCCTATTCTTCTCCTCGAGCTTTTGCCTCCATCTACTTCTTTCCTCCACTGCTACCTCTGAGCCAGAGCCTTGTCCTAAATCCCAGCCTACTTGGTGGGGCCTCAAGGTACGGCTCAGGCATTTGTGTGACCCAGCCTTCACCTTTTGTTATATGCTCCTCTGAACAGACTACTTGAATCACACTACAGCATGGGAGGTTGCATCCTCCAGAAGAAGATACCAAATATTACTATGAAAGTGATTCATTTTGAGTGGTTTTCAGTGGGGGAGTGGAACAAATGATGGAAGAAGCCAGGCAAGGTGTGCTCTCAAGCTAAATCCCACATAGGGTAACTTGGCCTTAATTCCATTAGGGAGCTTTGAAGACAATCCAAGTCAACTTCAGAGTTGTTCCTATCAGAGGCAAAGGAGGCCCCTGGCTCTCTGTGAGCACAGGCAAAGTGAGCTCCTGTAGCCCATGGCCACCCTCCAACAAAGGGACACAGGATCCGTGGAAGGAGTGAAAGCTGGAAGCTGGGTGCACAAAATGAGTTAAGAGTCCAGGGAGGTGGGGCAGAGCTGTGATGGCATGCGTCTTGCATACGGGGTTTGGGGTGCAGCCCCTCATTAGCCATCCATACATCCAGAGAAGAGTGTATCCACGCTCCCGACGATTAACTTTCTTGGATTTGAAGGTGGGCAGACTGTTTATTGCCTACTCAACATCCATTCCCTCCTTCCTCCTTGCCCACTGATCCCTGATTTTGTTCATTTCAACAATGTGCCCAGCCTTTGGAGATGAGCCATGATTAATCGTTAACCTGAACTTAACAATAATAGCCCTTGATTTTCTGACAATTAAAGCTAAACTTTTGACATTTGGGGGCTATGAAATTACATATAGATAGATAGATAGATAGATAGATAGATAGATAGATAGATAGATAGATATATGCCCCCAATTCCTGTGATAGAGTTTCTAAATACCTTGGAATTTACTGGTTGATACAAGTGTCTTTTGTTTTCATGAGGTGAATCTTAGTGGAACCCTGGATAGCTTCAGGATGGGGGCTGGTCACCAGAAAGGGTCTCATCCTCTAGGATGGGCAGAGTACCTGGAGATTAAGCAAATGATTGATCATGTCTATGAGATGGAGTCTTCATAAAAAGTATGGGGTTTGGAGAGCTTCCAGGTTGAAGAACACATTCATGTGCTGGAAGAGTGATGTGCCTCAAATCCAAGTAGACAGAAGTTCCTGCATTCAGGATACTTCCAGACTTTACCCAGCATATCTGTTCAACTCTATTCTTTATCATATCCTTTATTAGATAAATCAGTAAATAGGAATAAGCATTTCCCTGAGTTCTGTGAATCATTCTAGTGAGTTATCAAACCTAAGGCACCCCTAAATCAGGGAAGCCTGATTTATAGTTGGTTAGAAGTACAGATGACAACCTAGGGCGTGTGATCAGTATCTGAAGTGGAGGAGGACAGCCTTGTGGGACTGGGCACTGAACCTGTGGGATCTGGTGCTATCTTCATGTGGATAGAGGCAGAACTGAGTTAAATTATTAGACACAAGGCTGGTGTTGGAGAATTTCTTAATGTATGGGGGTGGGTATATTTGATGACCATAGGTGGGTGATGTGTGCTAGTTCAGCTCAGTTCAGTCACTCAGTCATGTCCGACTCTTTGCGACCCCATGAATCGCAGCACGCCAGGCCTCCCTGTCCATCACCATCTCCCAGAGTTCATTCAGACTCACGTCCATCGAGTCAGTGATGCCATCCAGCCATCTCATCCTCTGTCGTCCCCTTCTCCTCCTGCCCCCAATCCCTCTCAGCATCAGAGTCTTTTCCAATGAGTCAACTCTTCGCATGAGGTGGCCAAAGTATTGGAGTTTCAGCTTTAGCATCATTCTTTCCAAAGAAATCCCAGGGTTGATCTCCTTCAGAATGGACTGGTTGGATCTCCTTGCAGTCCAAGGGACTCTCAAGAGTCTTCTCCAACACCACAGTTCAAAAGCATCAATCCTTCGGCACTCAGCCTTCTTCACAGTCCAGCTCTCACATCCATACATGACCACAGGAAAAACCATAGCCTTGGCTAGATGGACCTTAGTCGCCAAAGTATTGTTTCTGCTTTTGAATATACTATCTAGGCTGGTCATAACTTTTCTTCCAAGGAGTAAGCGTCTTTTAATTTCATGGCTGCAATCACCATCTGCAGTGATTTTGGAGCCCCCCAAAATAAAGTCTGACACTGTTTCCACTGTTTCCCCATCTATTTCCCATGAAGTGATGGGACCAGATGCCATGATCTTCGTTTTCTGAATGTTGAGCTTTAAGCCAACTTTTTCACTCTCCTCTTTCACTTTCATCAAGAGGCTCTTTAGTTCCTCTTCACTTTCTGCTATAAGGGTGGTGTCATCTGCATATCTCAGGTTATTGATATTTCTCCCAGCAATCTTGATTCCAGCTTGTGTTTCTTCCAGTCCAGCATTTCTCATGATGTACTCTGCATAGAAGTTAAATAAGCAGGGTGACAATATACAGCCTTGACGTACTCCTTTTCCTATTTGGAACCAGTCTGTTGTTCCATGTCCAGTTTTAACTGTTGCTTCCTGACCTGCATACAGGTTTCTCAAGAGGCAGGTCAGATGGTCTGGTATTCCCATCTCTTTCAGAATTTTCCACAGTTTATTGTGATCCACACAGTCAAAGGCTTTGGCATAGTCAATAAAGCAGATAAAGATGTTTTTCTGGAACTCTCTTGCTTTTTCCATGATCCTGCGGATGTTGGCAATTTGATCTCTGGTTCCTCTGCCTTTTCTAAAACCAGCTTGAACATCTGGAAGTTCATAGTTGACCTATTGCTGAAGACTGGCTTGGAAAATTTTGAGAATTACTTTACTAGCATGTGAGATGAGTGCAATTGTGTGGTAGTTTGAGCATTCTTTGGCATTGCCTTTCTTTGGGATTGAAATGGAAACTGACCTTTTCCAGTCCTGTGGCCACTGCTGAGTTTTCCAAATTTGCTGGCATATTGAGTGCAGCACTTTCACAGCATCCTCTTTTAGGATTTGAAATAGCTCAACTGAAATTCCATCACCTCCACTAGCTTTGTTCGTAGTGATGCTTTCTAAGGCCCACTTGACTTCACATTCCAGGATATCTGGCTCTAGATGAGTGATCACACCATCGTGATTATCTGGGTCATGAAGATCTTTTTTGTACAGTTCTTCTGAGTATTCTTGCCACCTCTTCTTAATATCTTCTGCTTCTGTTAGGTCCATACCATTTCTGTCCTTTATCAAGCCATCTTTTCATGAAATGTTTCCTTGGTATTTCTAATTTTCATAAGAGATCTCTAGTCTTTCCCATTCTGTTGTTTTCCTCTATTTCTTTGCAGTGATCGCTGAAGGCAGCTTTCTTATCTCTTCTTGCTACTCTCTGGAATCTGCATTCAGATGCTTATATCTTTCCTTTTCTCCTTTGCTTTTTGCCTCTCTTCTTTTCACAGCTATTTGTAAGGCCTCCCCAGACAGCCATTTTTCTTTTTTGCATTTCTTTTCCATGGGGATGGTCTTGATCCCTGCCTCCTGTACAATGTCATGAACCCTATTCCACAGTTCATCAGGCACTCTGAGCACATTTTTCATATACATCAGCCAATTGGACCTGCATGGAAGTCTTCTGAATGGTTCTGGGAAGGCTCTACTACCTTGACTAAAAGGGGAGAAAGGCAGGGTTGGAGCAGGCTCTCCATTTTCCCTATTCCTGCTTTTTCCTGCCTTGAGCATGTTTCCATGTCCAGAGCTGTTAGCAACCATCTTGTGACCAAGAAGCAAAATGCAAAGATAAAGTCCAAGAGCATGTCAAAGGCCAAGTGCATCTCAGAGATGCCAACTCTGGCATCATTCAGTTGCTGAGCCATTTCCAGAAGCCTCTTGCCTCTAGGCTCCTTGTGGTATGAGAAAAACAATTCCATCTTTGTTTAAACCACTTTTAGCCAATTTTCCTGTTAATTGAAGCTGAGTATATTCCTAAGCAACACAGAAGCCTGTGGGAGGCCAGTCTGACCTCTCCATGCCCCTATGAACACTACATACAGGATGGATGGCAACCTCTGTGGGAGGCCAGCCCCAGAGTACAGCCACCTGCTCAGTCCTGGTCCCATCTGGTCTTGTCTCCTTCCAACTCCGGGTGGATCATAAAAATGCAAATCTCTTGTGATCAATCATACATAAGGAACAGGCAAGTTGGACCAGCAGAATCAGGAAGCAGAGCTTGGGAAGGTTCCCAGAGGAATAGTGAGAGAAACCTTTTTATGGGGTGTTTGTTTTTAAGCCCATAGGCAAAGAGAGAACCAGCACAGACACTTCTAGGCATGATAGTAATACTGATATAAAAATACAACTGTAAATACCACTGGCATTTATTGAGCATCCACTATATGCTTGATGCTTTATCAGTTCAGTTCAGTCACTCAGTCATGCCTGACTCTGCGACCCCATGGACTGCAGTACGCCAGCTTCCCTGTCCATCACCAGCACCTGGAGCTTGCTCAAACCCATGTCCATCGAGTCAGTGATCCCATCCAACCATCTCATCCTCTGTCGTCCCCTTATCCTTCTGCCTTCAGTCTTGCCCAGCATCAGGGTCTTTTCCAGTGAGTCAGTTATCCGCATCATGTGGCCAAAGTACTGAAGCTTCCGCTTCAGCATCAGTCCTCAGCATCAGCATCAGAATATTCAGGACTGAGTTCCTTTAGGATTGACTGGCTTGATCTCCTTGCAATCCGAGGGACTCTCAAGAGTCTCCTCCAACACCACAGTTCAAAAGCATCAATTCTTCAGTGCTCAACTTTCTTTATGGATGTGGTCCAAATCTCACATCCGTACATGACTATTAAAGAAACCATAGCTTTGACTAGACAGACCTTTGTCAGCAAAGTAATGTCTCTGTTTTTTAATATGCTGTCTAGGTTGGTCATAGCTTTTGTTCCAAGGAGCAAGTGATGCTTCATACTTGTCATCTTTGCACAACTACTCAATGATATGATTACTGTTGTATCCATGTTTCAGATGAGAGTAATGATGCTTAGAGAGGTAAGTCATTCACCTAAGGTTGATCAGTTAGAAAGGAGCAGAGTCTGAATGCATGCCCAGACTGCCAAAGTCCAGTGCCCACGGATTTAACCTCAATGGAACAAGCCAACAGTAGGTGTGAGGTAAAACATGGGTAGGGCAGGAAAGGGGATGCCTAACCCGGTATTGTCTGCAGTTCACTGCACACTCTCCAAGCTCTGTAGGGCTCTTGGCTCTTCCTCAACAGCCCTGAAGCAGTGACCTGTCCCAGTGATAGTCTGTCTAGATACTCTATATCAGTATAAGCCTTTTGGTTCTTAGAACACACACTCCACTCCTCCACAAAACACATGTTTCTCTAATATTCGCCCAAGCCAGGCCTTGGCAAGCTGTTCACCTGAAGAAATCTGAGTCTTTCTACCTACCATCATTCTTGAGGTTCTGCTGTAGAGCAATATTTATGGGAATGAGAGAATTCTTCTCCCCCACCGCACCCCGCCCCCATCCCCATTGCTTCCTGTCTGTCTGACTTGCATGCCTCTAGAGGCATCCTCATTAGGTTACTCCAAGCATCTCTTGAGAGAAAAGTCAGTTTTGACTACAAAAGACCAGGACCATGGAGAGCTCCTTCCTGACTTGTAGCCAGTTCAGATCTCCCGGATCCCTTTATTTCTCCCTGAGCTGCTGCAAGCCTTGTGGCTAATTGATGACTTATGGCTGTGACCTTCTGTGGAGAGCTGGCTACTAGGAACACCGCCCCAAGCCTGAGAAGCCAAGGAAGTTGCATTCCCTCCCCCAAGAGCATCCAATGCCTGGCTGACATGAAGGAACGACCACCTGCCCCATTGTCTCACTAAGAGGCCACTCTACAGCATGACTTACACCCTGGAGCATCCCTTGGGTGAGACAACACTAGGCTCCACCTGAGGCCACAGCCTTGCTTGACTCTCCCCTTTCTTATTCTGCTTCCCTCCTTCCTTTACAGGTTTTCGTCAAGAGCCCTCCCTCGACAATCCATGCGGATCCAACTCCTCAGACTCTGTTTCTAAGGAATCAGACCTCAGACAAACACTGTACTGCAACCAATTTTTGAAAATGTCATTAAACCTTGGGTACCATTCAGAGACTATTGCCTGAGATCCATTTGAACTGGGTAGCCAGGCAATTCCCCATCTTTGCAGCCTTGTCATGTATGACTGTTTACCTTTCAGATGAAAGACTCTCTCTCACCTCCTGTCTCTGTTTTCTGCTGCCCTCTGTTTCCCAGGCTTCTCTCTGCTCCCTCAATCCTGATCCAGCCTCATATTTTCCAGTCCTTCCCAACCAGATTCCCAAACAGATTTGCCTATATGCTCAGACTATTCTCAGAACACTCCTTTCACTCCTGCCTTAAGTGAGAATGAGATTCTTCCACCCCCACCACCACTCCCCAGAGGACACTGCTGTCCCTGAGATTTTCTCAAGCCCAGGCTGCTCATTCTGCCAAGGTACAAAAGGTCAGCATTCTCCTTGCTCCTCATGACCACTTCTCAAGTCATTATGCCTCCACCCTCATATTAAAATACATCTCCTTTGTTTCTCATGCCGTCTGGCAATATCACTTAAATCGACCAATTGCATATCCTTTGACAGAGCAATTTCTCTTTATACAAAAATATTAGTGTGAAGTGAAAAGATATATGCAAGAACACTTGTAATGGCATTGCTTGCAACAATTTAAAAAAAAATAGAAACTGGAAGTAATCTAAATATCCATCAACAGGAATCTGACAGAAAATTATAGAGCAACTGCACAGTGGGCCACTACACCCCTCCTAGAAGGAAGCGGTAGAATTTTTTGTAGTGACATGGGGAGATATGCACATGATATGTAACTATGTCCAGCAGAAAAGTTGCTTGTGGACACATATAATATCATCTAATCTTAATAAAGAAAAAAAAACACATATTTTTATAAGATTAGGAAGATTGTCAAAGGCTGAATGAGCCTTAGATAGAGATGTCCTTGCAGTTGTTGCTACAGTTGTGGTTATGGTTATGGACGTTCTCAGAAGGGCCACACAATCTTCAAAGCCCATAAAATGAGACTAAAAAACATAATGTTCTTGATACAATATGCTGATGATTGCTTTGTCCTCCTGGCAGGGGCTTACCAGGTCATAGTGATATTTAATGGCTCTGAAAGCCCCATGCTTAAAACTCTTTTAAATATACTGTGAAGTTGTGTATACAATGGAGTCCCCATCTCATTCTTCCAGACAGGAGAGATCCAGGGGGGAGGATAACAATTCTGAGTGCCAAAAAACTGTAATTAAATTCAAGCTTTATTGTTTTCTCTTCCTATAACAACAGCAACCCCCCCCCCAAATAATCAGCAAGTCAGCCTAGTATTGTCACCTCCCCTCCTATTTCTTGTCAGTAGGGCACTCATGGAAGCATGTGGGGCAGAGACACCCATAAGGATGAATATAAAGATGGGGGAGGTTAGGAGAAAACTTTGGGAGTGTTTGAATTTGCTACTAGAGTATATCTCATCTTTTAGTAACAAATAAAGATTAAAATTAAATTTTAAAAAACCACTTGATCCATCATACCACCACGCACTGACTGAGGAGAAATCTCTGATAAAGAGAGTCCCATCAAGTACAGGGGTAAAGAACAGGGGCTCTAGAACCACATTTCCTTGGTTATAAGGGTTGCAACCTTGGATAAGTTACTTAACGTCTCTGCAGGCTGACTATACGGGCTTCGCTGGTGGTTCAGGCAGTAAAGAATCTGCCTGCAATGTGGGGGACCTGGACTTGATCCCTGGGTTGGGAAGATCCCTTGGAGGAGGGCATGGCAACCCACTTCAGTATTCTTGCCTGGGAATTCCCACGGGCAGAGGAGCCTGGTGGGCTATAGTCCATGTGGTCACACATGAAATCAGACGGAAGTGAGCGATTAAGCACAGCATAGGGTGACTGTACAGTTTGTGCCCTGTATACCTCCAGGGGGTACCATGTGCATAGACCAAGTGAGAATGACAGGCATCCTTGGAGTTGTGTTTTGTGGCACAGCAAAGCCCTGAACCTCTGAGGTTTCAGCTTCCTCATCTGTAAGATAAGGATAATAACAGTCTCCACCTCTTACATTTGTTCTGGGCATTTGGTGAATTAATCCATGAAACTGTACCTGGTACACTGTAAATATGCAATAAATGTTAGCTATCATAATTATTACCATCTCCATCACTACCGTCAACATCATCATCATCAAGATAAGTCCAGGGAAGGGCTCTATGTCCTCATGGACCAATCTGATCTCTTGAGCACGGACTCCAAGCCAACCATTAACTCTATGGAGAAGAAACACCTTTGCATTTTATCAGGAATGAAGACCTCGATGTGTAATTTCTCTGTTAGAGAGCTCTTCTCCAGAGAGGCTGATGGCCAGAAGGCAATGGTCCTGCAGGAAACGGAGCTGATCTGGAAAGCTCCCTGAAAGTACTACAAAGTGGGATGGAGCTCTCCGTGGTCCTGGACTTAAGAATTCAAACTTTGCTCTCTCTACCCCTCTGTGTTCTGACTATTGGCTTTGCCACAGGCAACCTCACCCAGAAACTTCCCCGTTTAAAGTTTGCCTCAGCTCTGATAATGTATTATCCTTATTTATTAGAAACATTTGCACTTTAAAGGATTCTTAATTCAAATTAAAATATCTATGATGGTGGAATTTGTAGACCTTTAATAGACAAAAGGAAGTATTTTGGGCTGAAGGGGTTTCCTAAAAGTTCATCCTGCAGGTGGTTAACCCTGAGAGATATGCGTTCCTGTTATCCTTACAAAGGTCTTTCTGTGGGCCCATGTCAGCTTGAGTCAAACATTCAGGAGCAGAGAGGAAGGAGATGTGTACCTGTGCAGAATCTGTGCAGAGAAGCTGTTCGTACTGGATCACACTCAGTGTGTTCTGTTCCAGAATGCTGCTCATGGGAATAATAGACAGGATCCTAGTCTTACAGGACTAAACGATACAAGGGGAGGAAGTAGTAGGTTGTGGGGAGACTTGGAGTTGTGCCACCTAAGACTTATCTCCGCCACAGTGACTTATGGATCTGGTTGGTTACAAAGAAGACTTAAAGGAAACATCAGAAGATTAAGTTGCAGACTGTCCTTATATCCCAGGCTAGGAAGTGGACGTAAACTTTGTATTATCTTGATCATGGTTGGAAGTGGTGGCAGTATGGTACAGGGAAAGCTGTCCCATATCCTGTCAGGTCCTAGCCCTGCAGCAGCTTCAACTCACAGCCTTACAGAATCTGAGATTCATCTCCCTGGGGATAAGCTGGCGTGTTTCATATCACCTCCTTCCCACCCTGTCACTCACCCTCTCCCTCACTTACTTACCCATACTCCTCCAATGCCTACGAATTCACTGGTCACACCTCTTCTATCCCATATTCCAACTGTCAAACTACTGGGTCACCACCCACCCCTCCCACATACCTTCCTAGTACTGGCAGCAAATAAATAGACACATTTGGGTTGTTTTCTGGAGACTTCTCTATTATCTTCCACAACATCGATGTGCCTGGAATTATCCCATACCTTGCTTAGTAGCTGGGTTTAGTCTTCATAGCAAGTCAGTGAAGTTTCTTATTGCACCCATTTTAAGGCTAAAGAAATGGAGGCCCAACACTCTTCATCTGTAAGATGGGGAGACTAAGATCTACCTTGTTTGGCTACTGTGCAGTCTAGAGATAATGCTAAGTGGTGTGCACAGTATAGGATAAGTTGCTCCACACACTTTATCACACACTTGCACCGTATCCAATTCCCTTTCTAGACTATAAGCTCCTTAAGATCTGGAAAAATGTTTTTTTAGTTTTGAATTATTTATTTAAAGGAGATTTTGCTTCTGAATAGGGTTCCTAATAAGCTGCAGGTGAAGATAAACAATTCATAGAATAAGTCTCTTTTGAGATAATTGCTTGTTATGGTCCCCCACATCAATGTGCCAACTTATTGGGGTAGAATAATCATCGTAATCATCACCATCATAATTATTATTATTTATTGAGCATTAACTATAGACCTAGGACTGTGTTTTGCATTTTAAAAGCACTGTGGTATTTAATTCAAGCAATGTAGAAGTCAGCCCAAGTTCAAGGTTGCAGAATAAGTAGGTTACATCTGCATACCCCTAACCCCTTCCTCATATACAGAGGTTTATCCACCCTTACCTCCAGGCCCCATTACTCTTGACGTGCATGCCTGAAATATTCTCACTATTCTGATTTTCTTGGCAGCTTAATTGCCCAGCAACTTATTTGGAGCCTGGAGAAAATCAAGGTCTCAAAATGCTTCTGCTTCCCCTCCTTCCTCTCCTAGCATCTCTAGCACTGAGTCTGAAACACACTATCCAACTCTTGATTATCAAATCAATCAAGATATTGACTTCTAGAAACCAGTAGTAGTACTAACAGTGTTACTGTTGATTGAACCTTTACTACATTAGTGCATTTGGCACCATAACTACTCTGAGTTGTTACTATTACAATTCCCATTTCACAGATGTGCAAATTAGAGGTTATGGCATTTAATTAAGGTCGCCAGAATTTTAAAAAATGGCAGAGTCAACTGTTGAATTTTTATGCGCCTCGCTTTATAAACTAAGCTCTTTCCATTGCGGTTGAACCATTCTACCTTAATGTATGTCTCAATATTGCTGCCCCAACAAGAGTAGACATGCATGGAGGACATGGATGTTTCCATGGAGGTAGTCTAATATTCAGGAAAAGATGTGAGTTTTCCTTTTGGAAATAGTCATGGACTTGGAAGATCCTCTGGAGAAAGAAAGGATAGGCTACTCACTCCAGTATTCTTGGGCTTCCCATGGCTCAGAAGGTAAAGAATCTGCCTGTAATGCGGGAGACCTGGGCTTAATCCCTGGGTTGGGAAGATCTCCTGGAGAAGGGAATGGTTACCCACTCCAGTATTCCTGCCTGGAGAATTCCTTGAATAGAGGAGCCTGGCAGGCTACAGTCCATGGGTTGCAAAGAGTCAGACTTGACTGAGCAACTTTCACTTTCATGGGCCTGAATCATAGTTTTCAAGTTACTGGCTGAGAAATATGTCTCGTGAAGACAGAGGGGTAGATTGTGAATTAAGTTTGCATTAAAGGAATAAAGATGAGATATAAGAAGATGGGCTATGACGAGTTGAAACTTTGGGGCCCCAGGTAAGAATGTTTATAAATAACTCCCCTGTTCAGAGACTGAGGCACTGTGACAGACGTTACTAGAACTTTTAAATATCTGGTTCTTTTTTTCTTGCTGGGTATTTTTTAAGTTGGGTGGTGAAAAGTGAAGTGAAAATGTTAGCCATTCAGTTGTGTCCAACTCTTAGCAACCCTGTGGACCATAGCCCACCAAGCTCCTCTTTCCATGGGATTCTAGGCAACATGACTTGAGTGGGTTTTCATTTCCTTCTCCAGGGGATCGTCTCAATCCAGAGATCAAACCTGGATCTCCCTTCAGTTTAGTTCAGTTCAGTCGCTCAGTCATGTCCGACTCTTTGTGACCCCATGAATCGCAGCACGCCAGGCCTCCCTGTCCATCACCAACTCCCGGAATTCACTCAGACTCACGTCCATCGAGTCTGTGATGCCATCCAGCCATCTCATCCTCTGTCGTCCCCTTCTCCTCCTGCCCCCAATCCCTCGAAGCATCAGAGTCTTTTCCAATGAGTCAACTCTTCGCATGAGGTGGCCAGAGTACTGGAGTTTCAGCTTCAGCATCATTCCCTCCAAAGAAATCCCAGGGTTGATCTTCAGAATGGACTGGTTGGATCTCCTTGCAGTCGAAGGGATGCTCAAGAGTCTTCTTCAACACCACAGCTCAAAAGCATCAATTCTTTGGTGTTCAGCCTTCTTCACAGTCCAACTCTCACATCCATACATGACCACTGAAACAACCTTAGCCTTGACTAGACAGATCTTAGTCGGCAAAGTAATGTCTCTGCTTTTGAATATGCTATCTAGGTTGCTCATAACTTTTCTTCCAAGGGGTAAGCGTCTTTTAATTTCATGGCTGCAATCAACATCTGCAGTGATTTTGGAGCCCCCCAAAATAAAGTCTGACACTGTTTCCACTGTTTCCCCATCTATTTCCCATGAAGTGATGGGACTGGATGCCATGATCTTTGTTTTCTGAATGTTGAGCTTTAAGCCAACTTTTTCATTCTCCTCTTTCACTCCAGTAAGATCTCCCTTACTGGAGGCAAATTCTTTGCCATCTGAGCTACCAGAGAAGCCCAAGTTAGGTGGTACAATGTGGATTCTGGCCAAGACTGTGAGCAGAAATAATGTATAGCATTTGGGGGATCAATACATTAGAAAGGTCCTAAATGGCTCTCCACTGCTCTCCCCTACCACAGCAAACAAGTGTTAAGAGACTAGGGTCACAAGATGGAAGCTCACCAAATCCCTAAATCACTGCTTAGAAGGGAACTGCCTGGAAGAGCCACTGAACCTGCTTCAGACTTTGCACAAATAAGAAACAAATCTTTCTTGTGTTAAGTGACTCACTGGTAAAGAATCCACCTGCCAATGCAGGAGATACAGGTTCAATCCCTGGGTTAGGAAGATCCCCTGGAGAAAGAAATGGCAATACACTCCAGTATTCTTGCCTGGGAAAATCCCATGGAGAGAGGAGCCTGGTGGGCTACAGTCTATGGGGCTGCAGAAGAGTCTGACATGAAGAGGTGGCAAGAATACACAGAAGAACTATACAAAAAAGATCTTCATGACCCAGGTAACCACAATGGTGTGATCATTCACCTACAGCCAGACATCCTGGAAGGCAAAGTCAAGTGGGCCTTAGGAAGCATCACTATGAACAAAGCTAGTGGAGGTGATGGAATTCCAGTGGAGCTGTTTCAAATCCTGAAAGAGGATGCTGTGAAAGTGCTACACTCAGTGTGCCAGCAAATTTGGAAAACTCAGCAGTGGCCACAGGAATGGAAAAGGTCAGTTTTCATTCCAATCCCAAAGAAAGGCAATGCCAAAAATGTTCAAAGTACTGCACAATTTCACTCATCTCACACGCTAGCAAAGTAATGCTCAAAATTCTCCAAGCCAGGCTTCAACAGTACATGAACCGTGAACTTCCAGATGTTCAAGCTGGTTTTAGAAAAGGCAGAGGAACCAGAGATTAAATTGCCAACATCTGCTGGATCATTAAAAAAGTGAGAGAGTTCCAGAAAAACATCTATTTCTGCTTGATTGATTACACCAAAGCCTTTGACTGTGGATCACAAGAAACTGTGGAAAATTCTGAAAGAGATGGGAATACCAGACCACCTGACCTACCTCCTGAGAAATCTGTGTGCAGGTCAAGAACCAACAGTTAGAACTGGACATGGAACAACTGACTGGTTCCAAATCAAGAAAGGAATATGTCAAGGCTGTATATTGTCACCCTGCTTATTTAACTTATATGCAGAGTATATCATAGAAATGCTGGGCTGGATGAAGCACAAGCTGAAATCAAGATTGCCAGGAGAAATAACAATAACCTCAGGCACACAGCTGATACCACCCTTATGGCAGAAAGTGAAGAGGAACTAAAGAGTCTCTTGATGAAAGTGAAAGAGGAGAGTGAAAAAGTTGGCTTAAAACTCAACATTCAGAAAACTAAGATCATGGCATCCAGTCCCACCACTTCATTGCAAATAGATGGGGAAACAATGGAAATAGTGACGGACTTTATTTTGGGGGGCTCCAAAATCACTGCAGATGGTGACTACAGCCATGAAATTAAAAGACGCTTGATCCTTGGAAGAAAAGCTGTGACCAACCTAGACAGTATATTCAAAAGCAGAGACATTACTTTGCCAACAAAGGTCCATCTAGTCAAAGCTATGTTTTTTCCAGTAGTCATGTACAGATGTGAGAGTTGGACTATAAAGAAAGCTGAGCACTGAAAAATTGATGCTTTTGAACTGTGGTGTTGGAGAAGACTCTTGAGAGTCCCTTGAACTGCAAGGAGATGCAACTAGTCAATCCTAAGAGAAATCAGTCTTGAATATTCATTGGAAGGACTGATGCTGAAGCTGAAACCCGAATACTTTGGCCACCTGATGTGAAGAACCGACTCATTAGAAAAGACCCTGATTCTGGGAAAGACTGAAGGCAGGAGGAGAAGGGGATAATAGAGGATGAGATGGTTGGATGGCATTACTGACATGACGGACATGAGTTTGAGTAAATTCTGGGTGTTGGTGATGGACAGGGAAGCCTGGTGCACTGCAGTCCCTGGGGTCACAAAGAGTCGGACACGACTGAGCAACTGAACTGAAATGAGGTATGTGTGTGTGTGTGTGTGTGTGTGTGTGTGTTTGTGTGTGTGTGTGTGTGCGTGCATGCACTTAGTTGCTGAGCCGTGTCCAACTCTTCTGTGACCCCATAGACTGTAGGCCACCGCGCACCTCTGCTAAGGGGATTCTCCAGACAAGACCACTAGAGTGGGTTTCTATGCCCTCCTCTGAGGGATCTTTGCAAACCAGGGATCAAACCCAGTTCTCCTGCTTTGCAGGTAGATTCCTCACCATCTGAGCCACTAGGGAAGCTCACGAATACTGGAGTGGTTAGCCCCATTCTCCAGGGGATCTTCCTGACCCAGGAATCAAACCAGGGTCTCCTGCATTGCAGGTGGATTCTTCATCAGATGAGCTACCAGGGAAGCCCTAAAGTCACTGATATTAGGGGGTTATTTGTTATTGCAGCATAATCTAATCTATCCTGACTGGTGCCTCAGAATGCCTTATAGAACTCACCTGGGATGATGACTAGAGGGTTGGGGGAAGAATTGTCTGGTGAAAATCAGTAACTGGGCTGAGATGGAAAGATAGGGTGTAGTCAGATTCCAAGAATGGAGACTAAGCAGCCTCAAATGCCTCCTGAAGAAGGAAAGGATATTTGAGAGTGAACACCAAGGGTGAGAGCCAGGTTTACCCAAAAGCCAAAATCATAGGCAGATCACCAAGGATGAGAGTTGATTTTTCATACATCCCATTCCCCCACATAAGGTCCTATGCAAGCAGATGCAATTGCTATAGTAACTGGCTTTTCCATTTGTAGTGAACTTCTGAGAGAAAGGCCCCACCTCTTGTCCTGATTGGAGGTCCCCTCAGTGCTTTGCTCTCTTCATTGTACATCTTGAGTTGGGTAGATCAGAAAAGCTTGCTGAGTTAACAAAGGAAAGCTGAGTCTTGCTTGATCCAATTCTGATTTCTGCCCTGAGATTCATTTCTTGGTCCTTACAGTTGACATTTTTCACAGTAAAAATTTTTTTCTCTAGGAGGCTATTTGGTTAATATCTATTGAACTCACATTTAACTCCACCAAACCAGGGCTCATGTCCTGAATATTTCTAGATTCCACAGTGGGATCTTCAATAAAGGTGATGAATGAATGACGGATACCTGATTTGTGAACTCAAGGTGGAACATTTCTGCTTCTTGCCAGGTGGATCTGTCTCCTAGGCCTTCTGTTTCCAGTCGTGTTCTTTGCCAGGTCTTCAAAAGAGGTCATCCAATTCTGACCCTCTTTGTCTCTGATCTGCTGACCTCATTGACTTATGAAGAGAGATCTTCATCTGAAAATTCTTTGGCTTTTCAGGACAGGAGCAGTGAGAAATGGGCCCTTCACTTAGCTGACTGAACCAACAAAAGGGAAGTTTGAGACAGAAAATGAATATAGATCTAGCTGCAGCAATTAGAGGGGAAATCGATAGAACATCATCAACAGCGTCAGACCCGTGTACGTTGGCGTCTCCAGGGATGGAGTGGCAAAGCCCCGCTCATTTCGCTGTTGTTTTCCTAACTTAATCCTCAGCAAGTGAAGAGGGCCAGGTGTGGTGGATGAGGCGGCAGAGGAGAGGAAACAGGGAGGATGAGATGGAAGAGAAGCTCAGCGTTGCTTCTCACACCACTGCCGCTGACCATGGTACCAACGTGATAGGAAGTCATCCCTCACACAAGACCAGTTTGAGATTCAAACAGGCCTGGGTTTGCATCTCAAGCCCCTATGTGCTAGTATGTCAGTGTCTACAGACAAATGACGGAGCCTCACTGAGCCGCACTTTACTCAGCTGTAAAATGGGGATTTTGAGGCCGCTCCACACATTTCTCATGACGAGGAAACGAAAAACATATGCCGAGTCCTGAGAGCAAGTGCTGTTGAGCCCCAGTAGATACCATTTTTCCTAATGCTCCTTTACCTGTACTTTGACCCAATAAAGCTATTTTCCCTTTTTTTTTTTTTTTTTGGTTGGGGGGGGGCTTCTTCTTTGGTGAAATTTTATAGTCTTTGTTGGGTCATAAGTATCTTTGAGACTTTAATAATCAAACGTGAAGTTTTGAGATTCACAAAGATCTGGCTTTAAACACCAGTTCCACGTCTTGCTGGCTGTGTGATCTTGAGTTATACTACTCAATCTCTCAATGCTTTAGTTTCTTCATGAATAAAATGAAACTAACAATAGTGCCTGTCTTGTAGGATTATCACCTATAGTGATAAGGATTAAAACAGTTAATATATGCAAATGCATCAGTGATTAGAACAGTGTCTGGTACATAATAAGTTTGAGTAAATGTTTGCTATAATTAATAAAAGTCATAGAAATGCCTCTATTAAAATGCACACAGGCACACACATATGCATACAATCTCGTGAAAGTAATCTCCAATCCTTGTTTAGTGATTCTTGCAGGGTGGAGTCCAGATGCTATCCTGGCATTGCTACTGTGCATTTTCTGGCTCCAGTCTTCAGAACTGGGTCTGTAAATTTACGGAGGCCCCACTTATGCCACTGTAACAGGACGCCTCCAAACTATCCCACTGGAAATCAATTGCACAGCTTTCAGCTCTGTCCACGTAGAGGTCCAAATGGGGCCTCTGCCAGGCAGTGATTTAGGGCCAAGGCTACTCAGGCTTGAGAGAGGGTCCAGCAGTCTAAATTCCAAAGTTCAACCAGTGAACTTTGTCTGATCTTGGCCAAGATCGATACCTAAAGTGTTGCTCTAAGAAGCAGGAAAAAGGCAACCATAGGTGGCCCTGATTATCTCAGGCTGAGAATATACTGTAGGAGCCTGCAGGCAGAAGTATCAAGGCCAGTCTGGAGAGAGGCATGGAGGAATCTTAGCAGATGGGAGGCAAGGCCCCAGTCAAAACAAGCTGCTATAATTAAGGAGTTTAGAACTGAAGGGGAAAACCAGGGGCTGGGTCAGAAGCTGTCAGTAGGGCAGGGCACATATCCAGAATAGGGGGACTGTGCTGTGAGACTTACAGGACCCGTCTCAGCTCATGTGGTGGCATGACTCTCTTGCTAGCGGGCCAGGAAACTGATCCCAAAAGGTCCTGCTCCACCAGTGGCACTGAAGCCAAAAGGCCAACCCATCTTCTCCAGAAGCTCTGGAGACATTGTTCAGGACTGCTGTGCCCCCAAATCAGAGAGAGCTGGGAAAGTATGTGGCAGCTGGTGAGGTCAGGAGGACTTGCAGAACAGCACTGACCTCTCAGATATAGATCTGTGAGTGGTGGGTGAGCAGGAAAAACCAGGCTCGGATGATAGAGCTGTCCTCTCCCAGAACAGGCAGGCAAGCCAGACACTGTGGTGGACCATCCTTGGGGACCTTTAGCCTGGATTGGTTATATCTAAAGGTACAATAGGGAAGTAGGCAGTGTCAGCATCGTCTGGGAGGCCCTACCCCCCAGCAGGCACCACGGAGGTAGTTCCAGCACAAGGTAGAATCAGCCACCTCGTTAACCACAGGCCCAGTGTCTTTCTGTGGAGATAGTGGAGTGGGAAAAGGAAAGGATTTGAGTATCAGTTAGTCCTGGATTTAAATCCCAGCTCTTCCCCTTGTTAGCTGTGTGACTTTGAACAAGTGACTTATCTTCTCTGGGCCTCATTTTCTTAAACCTGTAAAATGAAGGAGAATCATACCAGTCTAACTAATAAGGATGCAGACTTGAGTCTATGAAATCCGGATATATGTAGAGGGGGCTCGCCAGAAACTATTTGGCATAAGAACTGATTCAGTATTTTATCCGTTTAACTAACCAATCATTTAACAGGTATTTACTGAAGGCCCACTCTCAGCCAGTTAGGAGAAAGTCCTGAGAAAGGAGAATCAGACACACAGGACTTGTCCCTGTGAAACAGTCTTTGAGTTGAGTTTATGGAGTAGAGGGAAGAAGGAGAAAGAGAAAAAGAGAGAGGGCAGGGAGGTGTGCTTCTTGAGCTCAGCGTGGTTTCTGTCGCTTGTGCCTTTTTCCCAGCCTAGTTCCCACTGGTTTCAAACCAGCATGCAGTGGTTAAGGTGTGTGTGATGGAGTATACAATTCAGTCTCTGTATTGTATCTGTGTCGCTTGAGTCGTGTCTGACTCTCTGCAGCCCTATGAATTGTAGCCTGCCAGGCTCCTCTGTCCATGGGATTCTCCAGGCAAGAATACTGCAGTGGGTTGCCATGCCTACCCCCAGGGGATCTTCCTGACCCCTGAAGTTGGTCAAACCAACTTCTCTTATGTCTCCTGTGTTGGCAGGCAGGTTCTTTACTACTAGTGCCACCTGGGAAGCCTGCTGTATTGCATATTAGGGCACAAACAGACCTGCTCTAGGGCCCCACTAACAGTACACGGCAGAGCAGAGAGGAGAAGCGAGGCGTCGTCCCCAAATGTGCCACCACGCAGTGGCAGGAAACACAGCGCCTCATGGCTCAGTGGCAAGGACCTGGGTGCAACAGAATGGAGACCATGGAAATCTTGGCAGAGCCTGTGAGCCCATATTAGATGAGAACCCACAGATACATTTGCAGGGGGTGGAAGATTATGCCCCAGAATTTGCGGGCAACAAGTCTGTGAAATCTGAGTGGTTGTTAGTAAAGTGATCCCATTTGGATATAGAGGCGGGCAAAGACTGTGGTGGGCTCAATTACACTATACTGCAAAGCTACTGTGCAGACATGTGGTGATTCAGTTAAAGGGTTTGGTCCATTGTAGACCTTTAAAGTGGAAGTTGGTTTCATAGCGACTGTTATTGCTGTTAGTGGGATCATTATTACTGCACAGATCTGGGCAGTAGTGTCAGTGACTGCCAGTTCTGGCTGGCTGAGCAAAATCCATGCTGGGAAGAAGAGGAGAAAACCCAAATCGCAGTTTTCTAGGTTTGCATCAATTTCAGATATGTGTGGCCCAGAGCTCTGGAATGAGGAGGAGTGGGCTGACTTGCTGACAGCTGCCAGGACCGCATGAAGGAGGCACAGGAAATCTTGGGGAGGGGCTGGTAGATGAAACTCAGGGACACAGAGCCCCTGCTGGGCTGCTGAAGTCTTGGAGGGCTTCCATGACAAGCTTACACTGTGTGCTCTGTCGGGGTGGGGTCCTGGAAGTAGCAAGTACTGATGACAACTATGTGCCAGGTGATGAAGAAGACATGGTCTGCCATGGGCATCTGTCCCTTGTGCAAATCAGCATCCTCACCCTTCTTCTAAGATACCCAGCCTCTCTCTGGGCAAAGACCTCTTTCCCAGTCTAAACGTAAGCCAGTCAGAAAGCTCTGCCTTCATCTGGCCACAGTGATTGGCTCAGGAATAAGCACAAGGTCCTATCAGAAGCTGAGGATGAAATAAGGCTCAGGCAGTGAGGGGAGGGAGAGCTGATTCTAGAATGTTTCCTTGTCTGAGCTTAGAGCAGAGAGGATGTGATTGCTGGAGCTGGTGCAGCTCTTTTGCTGCACAAGGGAAATGTCTGTCTGAGAACAGAGCCAACCTGAGAGAAAGCAGCCCAGGCATGGAGAGAGAAACCAGGTCTTCCTTGGTGAAATTGCCTGAACCCCTGAACCAAACTACACCTGAAACCAGTCCTATCCTCTGGTTCGTAACAGTTATAAGAGACATAAATTCTCTTGTGCTCAATCCAGTTTGGACTGGGCTTTCTCTAACCTGCCCCCGAAAGATAACTGACTGAATCAAAAATCACTGTCTTCAGAGGATTCCTTGTCTAGAAGGGGAGGCAGATAAGCACATATACAGGGCACGCAATGGCAGCTTCTCCGTGGATACAAAAGACGGCAGTGAGAGCTCCAGGCACTGTGGTCGGGGTGGAGGTCACTCCTTCCTGAAGAAAGAGGGAGGGCTAACAGCGGACATCAGGGAAGGTAAGAATGAATGGAGAGCAGCTCAGTTCACATTTGTCAATATTCGCAGTCACTCCCAGCCTTACCCTACTTCCCAGTTTCTACCTTTCCTACTCCCTGCTTTTAGCTAAGTGTGACTGACCTGATATCCATCCATCCATTTGTTCATCCATCCACCTGCCCACGCACCCAAGCTTAGCTACGGTTTCACCATCTATTCCAGTAGTAAAGCTGAGTCGTCCAATGTGTACTAGGGGCCCTCAGGAGTTTCATGCATCTGTACCTGGGGTCCAAGGTTAATACAAAACCTCTTTGTGTAGAACAGCCAACTGTCTCTACAGTGAAAGACGCAGAATTAGACAAGAGTGGGGATGGGGGGACAGACATGGGGAACAGAACTGGAGTGGAAAGTGGCCTCCATCTGGTCTCAACCTCTGCTCAAAATCGGGATATCTTGGTGAAAAGAACACTGTTTCCCACAGGAGCAAGGAACAAGCTTTCTTATGCAGTAAACTTCTTCACAAGAGAGGAGGAATAGAAGGCAGGCCTACTCATTGTGCCAGTCATTTGTGCCTTCTTTCAGCTCATCGCCTGTTCTGGTCACAGAGATGCTCAGGAATCATCCTTGGCAATCAAGCCACCTATGGTCTTATACCATCAATAACTTCACACTGGGCATCTTTCATGGGATTCAGGTGAGCTTCCCTCTGGCTGTCGGTCCTCATCTTCAAAAGTGAGACAGGTCCAGGTCTAATCCACCTTGGCGTCCGGGGTCCATTCCTGATACTCATAAAACTATCAATTACATTATTTTTACTAATTTAACCAAATTCAGTTATTTTGTTCTTGACATTTTATTTCCTAAGTGCAAAAGTAGTTCTTTACTAATAGAGAAAATTTGGACAGCTCACAGAGAAACACAAGGGAAATAAGACTGGTAATCTACTGCCAAGTGAAAAGTAAATATTTAGAAAATAAATGTTTCTAGGTACACGCACACACAAATACACACACAGTTATGGTGTTATCTATATTATTCTATAGCCTGTTTTTTCCACTTACTAATATATTACAAACATGTCAGCAAATAATCTGTAACTTCATTTTAATGGTTCCGTAGCCTCCCACAGTATGGATATTCCATAATTTAACCAACTGCTTATGGATATGCAGATTATTTCCAGGTTTCACCAACATAAATAATTCTTTATGGAATATACTGATCCACATATAAACAGTTGCACATATATTTGCTTCGATCACTTAAATTCCTAGAAATAAAACTGCTGAGTCAAAGATCTGCATGCAATGTTTTTAAGACTTTTGATAAATATTGCCAAATTGCCCTCTAAAAAGGTTGCACCAATTTGCACGCCCTCCAGCAGGGTATAAGAATGCCCAGTTCCCCACACTCATTGTTGATTTAATTTGCATATCTTTTGTTTCCAGTGAGGCTGAACGTTTTCTCATATGTTTATTGTCTGCTTGTAATTTTTCTTTAGTGAATTGCCTACTTATGTCAATTGCCCATTTTTAGGGGGGTGGTTATCCTTTTCTTTTTGACTTCTGAAAGCTCTTCATATACATTAACCTTTTGTTTATAATATATGTTTATTATATTTCCCCCAGTGTGTCCCTTGCCTTTCAGTTTTGCTTATGGTGGTTTTTTAGGTGCAGTGAAAATTTTCTTTTGAAGTAATCAAATTCATCAATCTTTTTCTTTACTGTTTTTGCTTAGAAATACTTGAATGCTTAGTGACACTTAGTGATACCTATCTAAGGCCTAACCAACCCCAAGTTTATATAAGCATTCTTCTAGAATGCTCCTCTAATGTTTTTATGATTTTAATTCCTTTATATCTAACGCTTGAACCACCTGAATTTTATTTTGTTGTATGCTATGCAGTAATGCTTTAACTGCCTCCAGCCCCCAGCCCCAAAGAGTTGACAAACAATCCCAGCCAGCGTGGTGGCTTCCCTGATTTGAAGCAGATCTGTGCCATTTAAACCAGGTCTGACAGCTTTGGAGGTAACAGTGATCTCTCTGAATGGGGAAGTAGTTTAAAAAAGAGGGTAAAGCATGATGTTTTCATTGTTGCTCCCAGCTGGTCCTGCATGTCCATCATCATTTAGCCAGCAATATTTACAAAGTGCCAACAATGTGCAATCTGGGAGCTGCTGGGAATAGGAGTAAGACAGCATTTCTGCTCAGCACCTTCCGGTATCCACATCAGATGTGCAGCAAACGCTGTGCTGTGCCACACAGAGCTCTCCTGCAGGACTAAGGCATTTACTCCCCAGGTGGCCCGGAATGTTGCTGCTGACAGCCCCAAGTTACCTCCCTGGGAGTTGCCCTCTTTCCTTCAGAGGCTGCTGCCCTGCCAAGTTATATGCCTTCCCAAGGGACAGTCCACATCCCTAGTCTATGAGTAAGTTCAAAGGCCCAGTCCCCTTATTTTAATTCAGGGCAACTCTGAAGGGCCACCCCAGTTCCAGAGCTCCCTGTGGGATCTGCTAAGAGCTGTCGAAAGTACTACATCTCAGGTCAGTCTCTCTCGGCTTGACCCTGTCTCTTTCATTCATTCCCTTTCAGGGGCCCCTGAGAGCCCCCCTCCCTGCCCCCACCTTACCCCACTCTGGGACAACTAATTTCTTGTGTGCAAATCTCTCTCTCTGGAGAAAGATGCAAGACTCTAGCTTCTGCTTTCCTGAAAACGAAGGATAGATGCAAAGGTGACTCCTGAGACCCCAGCATGGGCAGGGCTCAATTCAGCAGGCTTGGCACCATCTTCCTCATAAGAACTTTATACGTCAGATATTTTGTATCTCTTGAATTACAAAATGAGCTCTGAACAGAAGGACCATTTAGCATCAAAATTATGAGTTTCAGTTTTAGCAGCAGAATTATGGTTGCCAAAGCCCTCTTGTAGAAAACTTGCACCAATTAGTCCCTAAGCTCAAGGACAAGATACTAACAAATGCCACAATTTAATTGGCTTGTTCTCACCCAATCCCACCTGGTGGTGCTTCATTTCCCTGATCTGAGCAAAACTGGGCCCTTGTTCTTGGACTTTAAGCATAACCAGGTTCTTCTTGTAGGAATATTCACATAATTACCTTCATTTCTTGGCTGATGTTGACAAGTGTCTGTGTGAGTGGCATGAAGCTCATGGGTGTGTGTGTGTGTTTACAGGAGGCATAGCACTTGACACTGAGGCCCGGATCTCTCTTTAGATCAATCACCATAAAGGAGACAGGAGCACCACAGCCCCTCCTGAGATGTCTACATCTATTCATGCATTTTGCTTTTTCCTTTTTGGCTGCAGCAAATGCAACTCAACATCTCCAGACAATGGGAAGATTTATTAGCTCATGTTACAATCAGTCCAGAGGTAGGGCAGCTCCCGGGTTGATTAATTCAGTGGTCCATAGATGTCATCAAGGATTCAGCCTCCTTTTATATTTTCCCTGACACCTAAAACATCTTAGCTTTGTCTTAAGTCTGGTTCTTCCCATAGCTGTGACCATTTCCAGCACCACATCAACACGATGAGAAAAAGACAATACCTTCTTTACCAAGGGTCTGTTTTCAGGAGCAAGTTAATCCCTCTCAGAAACTCCCCTGCAGGCTTGAGGTTCAGTTTTCCGTGGTGCAAATAGGAATAACCAAGAATGGTTTAGACTCAGGAGGCACCTAAAGGCTGTATCCACTCCTCCCAAGGCTCAGGGCAAGAGGAGAAAAGTTAATAGTCAACAAAATAGGCTCCTCTGGGAAGGGGAAAGTCTGGGGAGGGAATGGAGGTTGGGAGTGGGCAACCATGATGCCTGCCACACTTAACCAGCTCATCAGGCAAATAGGGAATAGGGATGTTTTCCTTCGAGGCAGTGCAGGGGAGAGGAACACGGCATGGTGGGGGACAGGTAAGAGGAGGGGATGAGACTCACACTTCACAGGTGTGTGGGCACCTCGATGCCCTCGTGCCCAGTGAGCTGCAATCCCGTTGTTCCCAGAGCTCTCCCATCCCCCTCTCTAGCTGGGATCCAAGGCCTGGTCTGTTCCACATCAAACACTGAATGCATTCCCGTCTGCCTCTGTTCTTAAAGATTCTCCTATAGTTAAGTGATGGCAGAAGAAGGGGCTGGCTGGAAATGAGATAAAGAAGGCCCTCCACAGCGGGGTTCTCTGTGAGCTGCCCACAGATCTTCAAAGGCCTTAGGGCTATCACACACGGCCCCCAGTCCTTTGGACAGATCTTTAGCATAGTCTTTAGACTTGTAAAGGTTAGAGCAAATATTAGTAGGGATAAAAGACTTCCGAAAGAAGAGGAAGAGGTCACTACAATCCAACACTGAGTTACTATGCTTGTCGCTTGCCTCTTGGCCCAGACGAATGACGTGCTAGGGTATTTAAAAACACTTGCAAAGGCAATTGCCCGACCACAATTTGTTGACCGTTGAGGGACTGTGCAAGTCTGGTTGGGACTGCAAGTCTGAAACAGGCAAGAGTCATTTATATTTTCAAAGCCTTGGAGATAATAAGTCTCTGAAGCCATTGTCTGCACCCAGGAAAGCACCCAGGGTCTGAAGGGGCTGGACGCTGAATGCCCAGATGTGGGCTCAGGTGCGCTCCCTGGCTGCACAGGCACATTTAGAACAGATCGTGTCAGACTGACCTGGTTTCTGCCTCTGTCAGGACACTCGAGAGTGAGGGCAGGGACCCACTGAGATCACTCTGAGAGCAGAGTGGTAGACATGAGGTCAGGCCCTGTAGGCCCCAGCTCTGCCCAGTTGCACAAAACGGCAAGTCTCAAGTCCCTCAAGCCAAGCTCACTTGATCTGGACAGTGACTTAGGTGCTGCGGAGGCATCTGTCTGGATCACCTGTTTGTCTCCTGCTGGGATATCCTAGCTCTCTTCACTGAGGTCCCCAAACAAGACAGAGTTCGGAGATCCGTAGTCACCCATTCACGCATTCACACACTCAGTTACTCATCCATGCATCTCTCTGCTGATTATTTACGAGTGCTCACTATGTGGGAGGCAGGATGACAAGAGCTAAGGATACAGTAGAGAATAAAACGCACAGTCCCTGCCTGCATGGCACATACAGTCCAGTGAGGCCTCAGGGGAAGGTTGTGGAACCGCTTCCCCCCACCCCCGGCGTGTAGATAACAAGTGAGGTGAAGTGAAAATCTCTCAGTTGTGTCCAACTCTTTGTTACCCCATGGACTGTAGCCTCCCAATTTCCTCTGTCCATGGGATTCTCCAGGCAAGAATACTGGAGCGGGTTGCCATTTCCCTTCTTCAGGGGATCTTCCCAACCCAGGGTTCTAACCCGGATCTCCTGCATTGCAAACGGATTCTTTACCAGCTGAGCTGCCAGGGAAGCTTTAGATAACAAGAGTGCTTCTCAAACTGTAATGTACATAGACATCACCTGGGGGGTCTTATTAAAATACAGATTCTGATATAGTACATTTGGGACAGACCTGGGATTCTGCATATCTGATAAACATCAGGGCTGAAGCTCATGCTGTTCCTCCCGGGACCATGCTTTGAGTAACTAGAAACTACAAATGCCTCGTGTGACAGGATGCTCGTTCTCTTTCGTAAAAAGATAAATGTGAGCCATCTCGGCAGCAGCCTGTATCGGTAACCATCTACTGGTGAGCCCCACCCTCCTGGATGTCCAGAATTTCTTCCTATCACTGATCTCAATCCAGGGAATTATTTCATTCCAGTCAGCTTAATGCTAGTTTCCTGGAGCCTCCTTTGCATAGACATAGCATCACAGCTCCAAGGACAGTGAAGGGAAGATGATCCAGAAGTAATCAGTTCAACCAATGCCCATCTCACTTCCCTCCCTGAAGCTGCCCACATCACCATCATTGCCATCATCCATCAGTCTCATGATAGCAAACACTTACATGGTACTTAATGTAAGCCAGGCATTGTTCTTAGCATATTAACAAGGTTATTGACACATTTTAACTCACCAACAAGCCTATGGAGTAGGTCCTATAATAGGTAGGTACTTATTAGTACTTCTGTTTTGCTATGCTTAGGAACCTAGGCACAGAGAGGTTAAGTAACTTGCTCGGGTTCACACAGCATAAAATCCAGGTTTCCAACCTCCTGAGCCCATCCTCTTAGCCATACTATGCAATATATCAGAAACCCTGAAGACTTTGCATTCCTCCATTATGAGTTCCAGTAGAAGGTGCCAGAGCCAAATGTGGGAGAGCCTTGGATCCCTCTAACAGGTCTCTGCTGTGATGCAGCTTGGGAGGAGGAGAAGGACGGGCAAAGAAAAGCAGAGTTAGGGTGTGTTGACTGGATGGCTTTGAAATTTTGGTGAGATTAGATCTGCCTGTTAAACTGCCTGCAACTTGTGGGTGGATTTGGGGAGCCAAGGGGAGGCAGAGGTGTGGAGGCGGGATGGAGCTGTGCTTGCATAAAGAATAGGCACTAAAGGAGACCATTTTCCTGGTTTTTGCTGCAGAATCTGGGGAGTGATACAGTCTGGGCTTGCCGACCATGGGCATCTAGTGACCCTGCAAGATGGGAGGGCCCCTTCCTAGCTCAGTGTGGGAACCACTCTCTAAAGACAACCTGTGGACTGGTCTAAGTGAAGGAGAGCCCTCAGGACCCCAGACATAGCATCACTTTGTTCCCAGCTTCATCCTTTCCCTTCTAAACCTTTGCTCAGTTTAGGAATGAAGCCATGAAGGTGGAGAGGGGACCAGAGATAAAAAGAAGAAGAAAAAAAAAAAAACATGAACAATGAAATGAATTCATTTAAAATGTATTAAAGAGCCTGCTTGTTTACATTATTATTGTCCCCAAACTATCTCATAAGCTTAAACTGACTTTTAAATTTAGCCTCGGGTTTCCCAAACCAACTTTGATCCACTGGAATAATTGACAATTACATGGAAACAAACTTCACTCTAATTGCACTGTCCCTGGTGGAAGCCTCAGGAAGACGAGGCTGATAAAAGACCCATTCGATCATCCAGGCCTCAGAGGCTGGTGCCAGATGACAAGTGAGCACAGTGGGGAGGGCCATCTGATCCCTGGCTATTGCTGCTTTGCATGACCGGGAGGAAGTCCAGCACAGCCCCCTGGGCTACTTTGACACGAGTGTCCAGTGCTTGCTTATTTTGTAGGTAGGTGGGATTTCACAAACAAAAGAACCATGATTTTTTCCTCTTCTTCTAACTTTCCATGTAACCTGAAGTTTGTGACTTCATAATTCTGGGATTCCCTTTTCCCCCCTCTGCAAAATGGGTGAAAATTTTGACCTTGGAGTTAAGTGAAATTGTCTTGAATCAAGAGACTCGGGCTCTCCTAGTTAAGCCATTCTATGGTATGTGAACATGAGTCATTAATGTCTCCTCTCGGATCCGAGTGTCCCAATCTGTGAAACTAGGGAGTTGGTGTCCAAACATTCACCTTCAGTGAATTAGTAAGAGTATATCAGGTGGCAGAAACTTAGGATGGGGGGCGTGGCAGGAGGTAGGATTGGAGAGGTGGGGTGGGGTTGAATGGGAAGCTGGAATATGGACAGTGCAGGCACACAGGAGAGCAACATGGCAGGACTTCATCAACTGAGGGGGCAGATGCCCCACGACTCCACAATTCTGCAGAAAAATTCTCACACCAGTCCACAAGGATATGCCAGGAGTACTCATGGTGGTATGACGTGTGGAGAGGGAGCTGGAGGTAATTCAGCTGTTCTGCAAAGCAATGGAAGCAATGGAACCAGACGCAGGCCCAACAGAGTGGGCAAGAGTTAACACAGTGCCGAGTAAGGAGAGAAGAAACAGGGCAGGTCCTGAGCTCCGATCTGTTTAATGGCGATTAAAACAGTCCTTACTTCCCAAGGATACATACAAATGAAAGAATATACATTTTAATGAAGTACACTTGTGCGGCTGTCATAATAAGAGGAATAGTGAGAAAGGAGACTGCACATACATAAATGAAATTCGAAGGGGTCTTGTACAGATCATGACACGAGCATCTTTCAGAACAAGGAGTGTGATAGCCTGACCCTTTGTACCTGAGATCCGAAAATGACCCCCAAGCAAAACAAAGCAAAAAACCCACATTCACAACAAAAGGCATTCCTTGCTTTACCCTGTAGGTAATAGGGAAATTGTTTTGTTTTGCTCTTGTTCTTTTTAAGCAGGAGAGTTCAGTTCAGTTCAGTTCAGTCGCTCAGTCATGTCCGACTCTTTGCAACCCTGTGAACCGTAGCACTCCAGGCCTCCTTGTCCATCACAAACTCCCAGAGTCCACCCAAACCCATGTCCATTGAGTTGGTGATGCCATCCAACCATCTCATCTTCTGTTGTCCCCTTCTCCTCCTGCCCTCAATCTTTCCCAGCATCAGGGTCTTTTCAAATGAGTCAGTTCTTCACATGAGGTGGCCGAATTATTGGAGTTTCAGCTTCAACATCAGTCCTTCCAATGAAAACCCAGGACTGATCTCCTTTAGGATGGACTGGTCAGCTCTCCTTGAAGTCCAAGGGACTCTCAAGAGTCTTCTCCAACACCACAGTTCAAAAGCATCAATTCTTCTGCACTCAGCTTTCTTTATAGTCCAACTCTCACATCCATACATGACCACTGGAAAAACCATAGCCTTGACTAGACAGACCTTTGTTGACAAAGCAATGTCTCTGCTTTTTAATATGCTGTCTAGGTTGGTCATAACTTTCCTTCCAAGGAGTAAGCATCTTTTAATTTCATGGCTGCAATTACCATCTGCAGTGATTTTGGAGGCCAGAAAAATAAAGTCAGCCACTGTTTCCACTGTTTCCCCATCTATTTGCCATGAAGTGATGGGATCGGAGTAATACAATTTTATTTACATTTTAGAAAAATTGTTCAGATGGCTGTATGGAGAATGGAGTGGAGAGAGAAGGTCTGAGGCCTAGGAAACCACTGAGGAGGCTGCAGCCAAGTCTAAGAATAAATGGTAAAGCTCGAATGAAGGTCACAATTTGAAGAAGGGGAGGGGCAGCTGAGCCTTTAAGGAAGAGACTGGCTTATGAGCTGGTGCCATACCCAGTGGGTCACAGAGAGAATGCTAGCTCTGGGGTAAGGAAGGGTATGAACCTGTAGATTCAGGGGCAGAGGTGCTAGAAGGGGCAGAGCCTGGGAGAACTCACGGGGGACCCCAGGGCTAGGTGGGAGTCTGGCAGAGGTTGAGCTAAGGGGTGCCCTCCAACAGGATATCTGGAAACCAGGATGGGTAGGGTAGGCACAGCATGGAGGAGGCACTGGTGTGCTGGAGCCAGCTCATACTGGCTCAGGAATTTTGCAAGCCATTGGCAGCTTGAAATGGCCAAGGTGGAAGTATTTATACAACCAAAATCAGCAAATATTACTACTCAGAGTTCAGAGCTGGTTAGCCAACATACCACTGGGGAGTAAAAGAGAGAGGCTGACCCCAGACTGATCTTCCCAGAGGCCCAGTCTCCTCCACTCATATTCAGAGGCCCTGGAGCCAGCCTGCACCCAGAGAACAAGGCCTGTGGGGGTCGGGGGAGAGAGGAAAGAGGCCTGGGAAGAGCTTTCAGCAGCAACCAGACTCTGGTACAGATGGGGTGTTCAGGACCAAGCTTTGCCTTCCACCTGGAGCTGGAGGAGATGCTGAAGGAGCTAGGTTGGTGCTCATCAGAAAGATGAGAGAACTTGGCTGAGTAATATCATATGTCAATTTTTTAATGGGGGGAGGAAGTAACACCAATAAAATGGACAGCAACTTTTATTTTGGCATAGGATGGACAGTCATTAATAATTACACTATTGCAGAATCTATGGAATGATAATCTCTGCTTTGCAATTTCTGCAGCAGGTTTACTATACTTAGGACAATTTTCATTATGTTCCAGACACTTAAAAGCTATTTCTTTCTGGGAGCTTGGGAACAAAGGGGACATAGGTCCCTCTCTCCATCCTAAGTCTTATTTATAATAATGAGAATAATGACATTTTATAAATCCTCCCCATATACCCGACTGCATGACCAATACTTTACAAGTGTGACCTCTCTAGATTTTTTTTCCCTGTGGGAATTATTATTCTTGCCCTTTACTCTTTTATTCTATGAGAAGTAAAATGGAGGCTCAGAGAGGTTAAGTAACTTGCCCAGGGTCACAAAGCAAAGAGGAAACAGAACTGAATTAAACTTGAGTCAGCCTGCTCTTAACTTATATGTGCTATTTGCCTCTTTTCCCAGATGCTCCTCACTTGGGGAGCAGGCTAGAAAGTCTCTGTCAGACCAGCATCTATCCTTCTATCTCTTCTACATGCCCCTCTTTCCAGCCCTGAAATTCTCCTTCTTTCCTTATTCCTCTCATTTGAACAACAAAGTCTAGGCTGCAGTTTCCTGCAAGCTTCTGGGAAAAGATGGTGTTACTTGAGTTGTAAAGGAAGACTCAAGTCTGGCTTCACCCATAAACATTTATGCACCTAATCCAGGGACTGGCAAACATTTTCTTGTGGAAGGCCAGATAGAAAATATTTTTGGCCTTGTGGGTCATACAGTCTTTGTTGCCATGACTCAACTCTGCAGTTGTGTCGTGAAAGCAGCTACAGACCGCATGAAAGTGGATGAGCATGGCTCTGCCTCAATAAAACTTTATTGACAAAAATAGACAATGGGCCAGATTTGGTCTGCGGGTCTTATCTGCCTTAGGAAACCAGAGGAAGAGCATCTGCTGAAAGGGCTGCTGATGGAGAAGGCTTTTGGTTGGGTTGCTGCCTAGGGAAGATCAATTTTGGCCACATGTTGTGGGAGACCTGAAATGGCCAGGAGTCTAGTCGAGGGCTCAGATCACTGAAGCAAAAGAGAGTCATTGCAATTTGATTCTTATGTCCTTTGCCTGATTCATATTCTTCTGACTCAGCCCATTTATCAAGCCCTCTGAGACAGGGCTTTTCATCCATTACCCCATGTAATCCTTATGCCATCTTTGCAGGATTAGTCACAGCAGTCAACCTTGACCCTGGGCTTTTAAACCAGATTTTCCCGCTTCAGCCAGGTACAGCTAAACTTGGATCTTGGGCATGCCAGAGCCTCTTCCACGTGTCCTTCCCGCTCCAGCAAGCATAGAACTCTTCACCTGGCCCCCTGCCTTTCTCACTCTGTACCTGCCTCCACCCCTCTTTCCCTGCTTACTCCTTGAACTCTGCCCTGGGAAATGCTGGCTCTCGCACTCTGACTCCAGGTCCCACGGACACATCATCAGGCTCACCCATCCTGTCCACTTACCCCTGACCTTCAAGAACTCACATTGGTACCTCCTGGACAGTGGCTGACGATAGTCACACAGGTGAACGAAGCTCACCGAAGGCCACATAGGCAGTGTAGCAGGTTGAGCCCAGGTACAGCCACTCCAGGCTCAGCTCTTCGGACACCACTTGGCTCTGGGGAAAGAGCAAGGACTGGCCCCAAGGTCAGGCTGCTCATCTCCAAGGACATTGGTTTGCTCCCTGCCAGGAGCCCGGGGAACCACTGGAAACAGGAGCGCAGGGGAAATGACTTTTCTGCAGCAGAAATGAGCCTCAAAGTTGATTTCCCAGGAGGAATCCAACAAGGCCCTTCAAACGTGGACATCAAGGAGGAAAATCAATCGTCTTTTAAGTTTTCACCTTGATGATTGATCCACTGCTTCCAGCCCCTTTTTTCTCTCTCTCAAGTCCATGGACGTGGCCTCTCTCTCACTTCCACATATTTCCTCCTTCTTATCTTTAAAGTGTGGGGTTTCCTGGTTCTGATCTGAAACCAAAGTACATTGCTTTATGCCAACTGACCAGGTATCTGTCCCGTGCTATCAAACTTTTTATTCTGTCTAAAAGAAAGAATCCTTGGGAGCCTTCTAGGAGGGAAGAGAAGAAAACTAGCATTTGCTGAGTGCTTCTCTACTCTGGAGCACCTTGTGACATCGCCGGAGTTAATTCTGCCCCCAGTCTTGTCCAGGCAGATTTTACTGGCCCCGCAACTCAGATGAGGACACTGGATTTAGGGCAGAGAAATAATTTGTAAACATGGTTTGCAGACAGCAATGAAGAACTGAAATGGGGACTCTGCTCTTCTGCATCCTCTCTGCTGGGACTGGGAGTGAGGACCCCCAGTGGAATGGGAACCCCAACTGGGCAGCATTAAGACCTCTCTTGATCTTGACCACAAACAGGTAGAAGTATCGAGGAAACTAGCTTCTGAGTAATATAGGGGCCTCAGAGTGCTGTTTATTCATTCAGGAAACACTGAAAACCACCTCCAATTCCAGGCACTGTGCTGGTCCTGGAGGGAAAAGAAGTGAACAAGACAGATGTGACCACTGTCCCTCTAGACGTTACAGCCTGGTAGGGAACCTGAGATCACGATCCTAAGAGATCGTGACGAAGGGTAATAAGAGATACAATACAATAAGTGCAGGGTGCTTGGGGACACATACCCCAAGCATCTCATCTGAGAGATTATTGGAAAAGACTTGTCGAAGAAGGAGACTGAAGGTCTAAGATCACCAGTTTGCTCTAGGATGGGTGAGAATTAGCCTGGCAAACTGGGGTGGTGAGGGGGCTGTGGGGCCATTGTACCCCAGTCGACGGGGAATAACATCGAAACTCCAACATCTCCCGCCAAGGACCGTGTCAGTCCCTTAGGGCAGAGACTGCTTTCAAAGCACCTTTTGTGTGTTAATTCATTTACTCTTTGCAGGAGCAAGTACTGCAGAAGAAAGGGAGGGAAGGAAGGGGTTCATTAGACCTGGGGCAGAGGCTTAGTGAGAGTGGAGGCTGCAGAGGAAGGTGGGGCTGGGGTAGAAGCCTGTGTAAACAGAGCAGGCAGAAGCAGTTCAGGACACCCAGTTTGAATTTCAGATAAATAAATTTTGATTTTCAGTTCAGTTTCAGCTCAGTCGCTTAGTCGTGTCCGACTCTTTGCGACCCCATGAATCGCAGCACGCCAGGCCTCCCTGTCCATCACCAACTCCCGGAGTTCACTCAGACTCACATCCATCAAGTCCATGATGCCATCCAGCCATCTCATCCTCTGTCTTCCCCTTGTTCTCCTGCCCCCAGTCCCTCCCAGCATCAAAGTCTTTTCCAATGAGTCAACTCTTCTCATGAGGTGGCCAAAGTATTGGAGTTTCAGCTTTAGCATCATTCCTTCCAAAGAAATCCCAGGGTTGATCTCCTTCAGAATGGATTGGTTGGATCTCCTTGCAGTCCAAGAGACTCTCAAGAGTCTTCTCCAACACCACAGTTCAAAAGCATCAATTCTTTGGTGCTCAGCTTTCTTCACAGTCCAACTTTCACATCCATACATGACCACGGGAAAAACCATAGCCTTGACTAGACGGACCTTTGTTGGCAAAGTAATGTCTCTGCTTTTGAATATGCTATCTAGGTTGGTCATAACTTTCCTTCCAAGGAGTAAGCATCTTTTAATTTCATGGCTGCAGTCACCACCTGCAGTGATTTTGGAGCCCTCAAAAATTAGTCTGACACTATTTCCACTGTTTCCCCATCTATTTCCCATGAAGTGATGGGACCAGATGCCATGATCTTCGTTTTCTGAATGTTGAGCTTTAAGCCAACTTTTTAGCTCTCCACTTTCACTTTCGCCAAGAGGTCTTTTAGTTCCTCTTCACTTTCTGCCATAAGGGTGGTGTCATCTGCATATCTGAGGTTACTGATATTTCTCCCAGCAATCTTGATTCCAGCTTGTGCTTCTTCCAGCCTGGCGTTTCTCATGATGTACTCTGCAAAGAAGTTAAATAAGCAGGGTGACAATATACAGCCTTGACGTACTCCTTTTCCTACTTGGAACCAGTCTGTTGTTCCATGTCCAGTTCTAACTGTTGCTTCCTGACTTGCATATAGGTTTCTCAAGAGGCAGGTCAGGTAGTCTGGTATTCCCATCTCTTTCAGAATTTTCCACAGTTTATTGTGATCCACACAGTCAAAGGCTTTGGCATAGTCAATAAAGCAGAAATAGATATTTTTCTGGAACTCTCTTGCTTTCTCCATGATCCAGCAGATGTTGGCAATTTGATCTCTGGTTCCTCTGCCTTTTCTAAAACCAGCTTGAACATCTGGAAGTTCACAGTTCACGTATTGCTGAAGACTGGCTTGGAGAATTTTGAGCATTACTTTACTAGCGTGTGAGATGAGTGCAATTGTGCGGTAGTTTGATTTTAGTATGTCTCAAATATTTCCCAGGACACACTTAAACGCTAGGAAAGTATTTGTTGTTTATTGGAAATTCACATTTTACTGGGAGTTCTGTATTTTTAGTTGTTAAATATGGCAAACCTCCTTTGGAGGCCACTTGGAAGGATTTAGACTTCAACCTCAGCGCAATGGGGGCTCTTGGGAGGTTTTTAAAAGGGGAGTGATGTGGCTAGCTCTGTGCCATAGAGAATTGTGTTGGCTGCGTTACAAATCGAGCTCAGAGGCAGGAAGGAAGCTTCGAGCACACACTTTCATGTCCTTGGCAAACCCCTGTCACCCAAGGAGCACATATCAACCAGATGTGTTGCTGCCTTTCCCATTCCCAACCCCAAATGCCTGGTGCCCATTAAACAGGCGTTGGGCACCTACAATGTACCAGGTGCTATCTGGGGAATGAAAATTACATGACAGGTTACCTGGCCTCCTCCTGCCTCCCAAACTGGGTTCTTAGACCTGGACAGTCCAGTGATGCCAGAGTGCAGTAAGTCCCTTGAGGGCCCAGGTTTTGAACAGCAGGTGGCAAAGAAGACCAAGGAAGGCTGGAGGAGGTGAGGCTTGAGTTGGGTTTTAAAGGATGCATCAGGAATTTGGGTCTCTCTGTGACTGCAGTTAAAGTGAAAAGTGAAAGTGAAGTCGCTCAGTCGTGTCTGACTCTTTGCGACCCCCTGGACTGTAGCCTACCAGGCTCTTACGTCCATGGGATTTTCCAGGCAAGAGTGCTGGAATGGATTGCCATTTCCTTCTCCAGGGGATCTTCCCAACCCAGGGATCGAACCCAGGTCTCCTGAAGTGCAGGTAGACTGTTTACCATCTGAGCCACCAGGGTTAAACTAGATTCTAAATAATGCCCCTTTGGACTGGGCCTGCTGCCGTATCTCTTCTCTGTGTGGTTAGTTGTATCCTTTACTTTATATTAAAGAAATTAATTTCCTCTTTCTGCGACTGTTAAATTCTTCTCGTCAATCATGTCACTGTCACCTTGACCATCACATCCCAGGGAGCAGGGGAGAGCACACAAGGGATATATAGCAGGAGCATTAGTGAGTGGCCGCAGGATGACTTGGGGAGCTCCAGGCGCTCTCTAGAGTCAGGGGCAGAGGCGTGGGGAGGGGAAGCTGGCAGGCGCAGCAGAAGCCAGATCAAGAAAGGCCTTGTGGATTCAGCTAAGAGAGGGGAACTTGCGCTAAATACTTACAGAGAGCGCTGAAGGCTTGTGTGCATGAGGCTGACATGGTCAGTTAAGATGCTCTGAAGAACAGCTAGAATGACAGCTCTGGCTCCCTTTTAGAGAGTAGTTTGAAAAGAATTTTTGCTGGTGAGAGAACACAGAAGCTGCAGGTCCTGGAAGGAGCTGGCCCGCAGATCAGATGAAGGAGGCACATCCAGGCAGGTGCCGAGCCCACTCCTTTTATCTTTCAGGAAAAAGAGGCTTCAAGAGTCAGAGCCTCCCAGAGGAGAGGCTGGGTCCCCACTGTCCCTATTCATGGGCCTGAGTTCTTGTCCAGTAGATTTGATTTTTCCACCAAGGACTTAAGAGATGCTATAAGGCACAAGTGGTGTTTTGGGGGTATTGGTTTTAATTGAAATAATGATACATTAAAATCAGCCCCCAAATCTAGTAGCTTAAAATGGGACTCCCTTATTTTCAAGCCCACAGTTCTATAGGTTAGCCAGGAGGGGCTCTGCTTGTTGACTGGAGAAGCCGTCCTCCATGTGTCTCATTGTACCCAGAATGTTTTTGGTATAAGTTGGATATTCCCACAGAGGTGAGCAGGGTGTGGGATACCTGCTAAGACCACTCATCCTAAGACACAAACCGCACACAGTGTCACTTCTGCCCACATTCCGTTGGTCAAAGCAAGTCACATGACCAACTTTAACATCAACAGGGTAGGGAACTATACTCCTTTCATTTCAGTGGAGGTAGCAGGGAGAAATTACCTATGGAACAAATATTTAAGTCTCTAAGTTCTCATAGTTACTGGGGCTTCCCTGGTAACTTTCCTCTCAGACACTAAAGAATCTGCCTGCAATGCAGGACACCTGGGTTTGATCCCTCAATCAGAAAGATGCCCTAAAGAAGGGAATGGTTACTCACTCCATTATTCTTGCCTGGAGAATTCCACAGACAGAGGAGCTTGGTGGGCTACAGTCCAGAGGCTCACAAAAAGTCAGACACGACTAAGTGGCTAACACTTCACTTTCATAGTTACCACCGAGGAGCACAAGTGTGACCCAAGGACAAGTTCGTCTGTTGAGCACAGAGAAAATTACCACACATGGTCCTGCTCCTCAGTGCCCCATGAGAGTCCAGCTGGAGGAGACTCACCTAACTGCAAGAAGTCTACCAACTTCTCAGTCTTTTTAAGGGGCCATCTCAAAGGAAGACGAGAAATGGGGTATAGATCATACGCATTTTACAGGGAAAAGAGTAGGTTAGAAATCATGACTCGATCACGAATGGTCTTCATCCTAGTATTGAGCTTGGGGCTGGTTCACTGGGGGCCTCTTCTGATGGGAGGCAGAGGAGCCGATAGGGAAGTGAGTTCCCACAGGAAAGACTGGGTCAAGGTGCATGATGTGGGGAGAGTTCAGGGGGAAAGAACAGGAAAAGGAGAGCCTAGCAGAGTGCTTCATCCGTTATGCGACATCACTCAGCTTCCATGAGCTTTCGTCTGAGCACAGGACAAAGGGATCTCCATGGACAGTGAGAAAACCTCAGAGACCTGTTGCTGTATAGTTTCCAGAAGCTTTGGGACCAGGGTTCCCAGAGCAACTGGCATGTATCACCATAGGTTTGACTGCTTATAACATAAAGGCCCAGTGAAATAAGTCAGACAAGAAAAGCAAATACTGTATGCTCTCATTTATGTTTAGAAGATAAAAAATAAAAACCAAAGCCAAACTCATAGATAGAGAGAACAGATTTGTGCTTGCCAGAGGCAGGGGTTGAGAACGGGGAAAATGGGCTCAAAAGGTATAAATTTTCAGTTATAAGATAAATAAGTCCTGGAGATGTAATATACAGCCTGGTGACTCTAATACAATGCTGTTGTTGTATACTTGCTAAGAGAATAGATCTTAAAAGTTCCCATCACAAGAAATTGTAACTAGATGTGGTGATGAATGTTAACCAAAACTTATTGTTTCACAATATATACATATATCAAATCATTATTCTGTACATCCGAAACTAGTGCAGTGTTACATGTCAATCATATCTCTCTTTAAAAACATGAAGATGATGTTTCACATTATAGGAGACAATAGCTATTTGCATTTTCTAAGAACTTATTTAATAAATATGAAGGAAATTAGCTTGGCTTCTATTAAAAAAACAAAAACAAAGACTTAAAGTAAAAGTGGTATAAACAAGCTGATACGGTGGCTCCATGGGCTCTTTAGGGAGCAAGTCTCCATCATCCTCAACCTGTGGCTTCTATTCTAAGGCCATCTCATGATCTAGGCTGCTAGAGCTCCAACCATTACATCAGCTACATTCTGGGCCAAATAAGAAGGAAGGGGAAGGGAAGTACCTTCATACCTCCGTCATTATAAAGGAAGTCTCTGAAGTCTCCCACAGTATTTTGGGTTAAACTTTATTGGTCAGAACTTAGTTTCACAGTTACATGTAGCTGCAAGGAGTTGGGAGATAGTTTTCCTGCTAAGTGAAAATATGTCTAGCTAAAAGAGTTTTTTTACTTAGAAAAAATATATGTAATTGGTACTGGAGTCCACAGTCATCCTCTTCCATAAGGAGAAAACACCAGTGTAGATACCACTGATGCTGGGCAGCATCCACTACGATCTTGAATTGGCAGCCATCCTGGTAACTGTTGCAATGTTGGTGTCCTCAGAATCCTTTCCAGTATGAACATGTTTGCTGTTGTTGGTGACAGAAGTCATTTCCACAGTGACCTACATGGATAGGAGGAAGATGATGAACTTTGATTGCTGCCAAAAAAAGAATATCTGGGGCACACATGGACCATGGCAAGAGACCACCAGGGAGTCCCATAAAGTCTATGAAGTCCAAACTTTGGAAAACCTGCATGGGCCTGAAACTGTGAGCTCTTCCCTATTCCTGGTGAGATAGCCCAAGAGACAAAGGCTACAAGCCATTGCCTTGCCCTATTAATGCTTTTCTTGGTCACATGGCATCCCATGCCCTTGGTCTCCCTCTGTGTCAAATGGCTTTGCCCCTGCTTCCTGGCTGCCTGGGTAACCAAGCTATGGAAATTTTATTCTGATCCACAGGGATTTCTTAAAGATAAGAGCTGCTTGTGGGACCTGAAATTGTCTTCACGGTGATTTCATTCAAAGTAATAACAGCATCTGATGCTATAGAAATCTCATCCTCATGATCATAAGCATGTGTAATAGCCCATCATCGAGCAAGTGCTTACATTGGAGAGGAATTTCCATGGAGAAAGTCAATCTTTTCAAAAATGTTAATTTTTTTTGTGAGGGAATCAAATGAGATGCCAAACTGTCTCTGTCATCATGTTGCCCTTCCCTCCTGAGCACTTATTGCTCTGATCAGTATCATATTTTCACATGCAGCAATGCAGATGGGAAAATTTACCTCCTGATGGAGACCCCTCATTTGCCCATTCATCACCTCTCTTTAAGCAGCCATTGCCTATTCTGGCTTTACAGTAGGTGGAGCATAGAGGCAGTGACTCCCAGACTGAAGGTTTGCCCATTCTTTGGAAGAGATATAAGAGAACTCTCCCCACAATAAAATCAAACCTCTGAGAGACAGTGTTGGAATATGTGAATGAGGAGATTGGGGACACCCAATTCTTGATATGTTTTCCTTAAGATGGTGGAATAGAAGGACGTGTGCTCATATTCTCCTGAAAGAACTCCAAAATTGCAACTAACCACCGAACAACCATCGAGAGGAGAATGTTGGATCCCACCAAAAAAAGATACCCCACATCCACAAACAAAGGAGAAGCCCCAATAAGACAGTAAGAGGGGCAAAGTCACATTTAGAATCAAACCCCGTACCAGCCAGAGATGTTTGAAGGGCTCAAACAAAACCTCGTATGCACCAGGACTCAGGGACCCCACAAGAAACTGAGCCAGACCTGCCTTTGAGTGTTTGCGTGTCTCCTGCAGAGGCACAAGTCAGCAGTGGCCCACCACAGGGACAGAGGTCCAGCTGCAGCGGACCTGGGAGCCAAGGTGTGTGGCATAAGTCCTCTTGGAAGAGGTCGCCATCTGCCCCACCATAAAGCCACTGAGCAGATGACCGACAAACTGGAGAACAATTAATTCTACAAAAGAAGCTCTCACACTGTTGCAAAAGTTCTAGGGCCCATAACAGATTCCCCAACCTGAGAATCTGGCAAAGGGACTGAGAACCTCCAGGGAATTTGACTTTGAAGACCAGTGGGATTCGATTACAGAGCTTCCACAGGACTGGGGAAACAGACTCTTGGAGGGCACAAGCAAAACCTTGTGCCCACCAGAAACCAGGAGAAAGCGGCATGACCCCACAAAAGACTGAGCCAGACTTGCCTGTGGGTGTCCAGGAGTCTCTGGCGGAGGCTTGGGTCAATGGTGCCCTGCCACGGGGTTAAGGGTATTAAATACAATAGTCCTGGGAACCGTGGCATGCTGGCATAAGTCCTTTTGAAGGAGGCCGTCATTACCACCATTACCCCTACCAGGGAGGAAACACAGCCCCACCCATCAACAGAAAATTGGATTAAAGATTTACTGAGCATGTCCCTGCCTGTCAGAGCAAGACCCAGATTCCCCCACAGACAGTCCCTCCCATCAGGAAGCTTCCACAAGCCTCTTATCCTTATTAATCAGAGGGCAGACAGAATGAAAACCACAATTGTAGAAAACTAGTCAAACTGATCACATGGACCACAGCCTTGTCTAATTCAAATGCAACTATGAGCCATGCCATGTAGGGCCACCCAAGATGGATGGGTCATGGTGGAGAGTTCTGACGAAACATAGTCCACTGGAGGAGGGAATGGCAAAGCACTTCAGTATTCTTGCCTTGGAAACCCCATAACAGTTTGAAAAGGCACCAAGATAGGACACTGAAAGATGAACTCCCCAGGTTCGTAGGTGCCCAAGATGCGACTGGAGAAGAGTGGAGAAGTAGCTCCAAAAAGAATGAAGAGGCTGAGCCAAAGCAAAAAAGATGTGCAGCCGTGGCTGTGACTGGTGATGGAAGGAGAGTCCACTGCTTCTGTAAAGAGCAATATCGCATAGGAAATTGGAATGTTAGGTTCACGTATCAAAGCAAACTGAAAGTGGTCAAATGGGAGATGGCAAGAGTGAACATCAACATTTTAGGAAGCAGTGAACTAAAATGGATGGGAATGGGCGAATTTAATTCAGATGACCATTATATCTACTACTGTGGGCAAGAATCCCTTAGAAAAAATGGAGTAGCCCTCATAGTCAATAAAAGAGTCCAAAATGCAGTACTTAGGTGCAGTCTCAAAAATAACAGAATGACCTCTGTTCGTTTCCAAGGCAAATCACTCAATATCACAGCAATCCAAGTCTATGCCCCAACCACTATTGCCAAAAAAGTTGAAGTTGAACAGTTCTATAATAACCTACAAGACCTGCTACAACTAACATTTTTTAAAAATGTCCTTTTCACCATAGGTGACTGGAATGAAAAAGTAGGAAGTCAAGAGATACCTGGAGTAACAGGCAAGTTTGGCCTTGGAATACAAAATGCAGCAGGGCAAAGGCTAACAGAGTTTTGCTTAGAGAATGCACTGTTCATAGTAAACACCCTCTTCCAACAACACAAGAGACGACTTTACACATAAACATCACCAGATGGTCAATACAAAAATCAGATTAATTATATTCTTTGCAGCTGAAGATGGAGAAGCTCTATACAGGCAGCAAAAACAAGACCAGGAGCCGACTGAGGCTCAGGTCATGAACTTCATATTGCAAAATTCAGAGTTAAATTTAAGAGGAGGGAAAACCACTAGACGATTCAAGTATGACCTAAATCAAATCCTTTATGATTATACAGTGGAAGTGACAAATAGATTCAAGGAATTAGATCTGATAGAGCCTGAATAACTATGAATGGAGGTTCATGACACTGTACAGGAGGCAGTGATCTAATCCATCCCTAAGAAAAAGAAATGCAAAAAGGCAAAATGGTTGCTGAGGAGGCCTTACAAATAGCTCAGAAAAGAAGAAAAGCAAAAGGCAAAGGAGAAAAGAAAAGATATATCCATCTGAATGCAGAGTTCCAAAGAATAACAAGGAGAGATAAGAAAGCCTTCCTAAGTGATCAATGCAAAGAAATAGAGGAAAACAACAGAATAGGAAAGACTAGAGATCTCTTCAAGAAAATTAGAGATAACAAAGGACTATTTCACGGAAAGATGGGCACAATAAAGAACAGAAATGGTATGGACCTAACAGAAGCAGACAATATTAAGAAGAGGTGGCAAGAATACACAGAACTATACAAAAAAAAAATCTTAATGACCTGGATGACCATGATGGTATGATCATTCTCCTAGAGCTAGACATCCTGGAATCGAAGCCAAGTGGGCCTTAGGAAGCATCGTCACAAACAAATCTAGTGGAGGTGATGGAACTCCAGCTGAGCTATTTCAAATCCTGAAAGATGATGCTGTGAAAGTGCTGCACTCAATATGCCAGCAAATTTGGAAAACTCAGCAGTGGCCACAGGATTGGAAAAGGTCAGTTTTCATTCCAATTCCAAAGAATGTTCAAACTACTGCACAATTGCCCTCATCTCATACACTAGAAAAGTAATGCTCAAATTTCTTCAAGCCAGGCTTCAATAGTACATGAACTGACAATTTCTAGATGTTCAAGGTGGATTTAGAGAAGGCAGAGGAACCAGAGATCAAATTGCCAACATCTGCTGGATCATTGAAAAAGCAAGAGAACCAAAAAAACATCTACTTCTGCTTGATTGACTATGCCAAAGTCTTTGACTGAGTGGATCACAACAAACTGGAAAATTCTTCAAGAGATAGGATACCAGACTACCTTATCTGTCTCCTGAGAAATCTGTACATAGGTTAACAAGCAACAATTAGAACCAGACATGAAATGACAGACTGGTTCCAAATTGGGAATGGAGTACATCAAGGCTGTATATTGTCACCCTGCTTATTTAACTTATATGCAGAGCACATCATTCAAAATGCCGGGCTGGATGAAGCAAATGCTGAAATCAAGATTGCAGCGAGAAGTATCAATGACCTCAGACATGCAGATGACATCACCCTTATGGTAGAAAGCAAAGAGGAACTAAAGAGCCTCTTGATGAAGGTGAAAGAGGAAGAGTGAAAAAACTGGCTTCAGTTCAGTTCCATTGCTCAGTTGTATCCGACTCTGCCACCCCAGGGACTGCAGCACTCCAGGCTTTCTTGTCCCTCACCAACTCACGGAGCTTGCTCATACTCATGTCCATTGAGTCGGTGATGCCATCCAACCATCTCACCTTCTGTCATCCCCTTCTCCCACCTTCAATCTTTCCCAGCATCAGGGTCTTTTCCAATGAGTCAGTTCTTCATACCTGGTAGCCAACGTATTGGAGTTTCAGCTTCAGCATCAGTCCTCCAGTGAATATTCAGGACTGATTTCCTTTAGGATTCACTGGTTTGATCTTGCAGTCCAAGGGACTTAAATTTGGCTTTAAACTCAACATTCGGAAAACTAAGATCATGGCATCTGGTCCCATCACTTCATGGTAAATAGATAGGGAAACAATGGAAACAGTGGGAGATTTTATTTTCTTGAGCTCCAAAATCACTGCAGAGGTGACTGCAGCCATGAAATTGAAAGACACTTGCTGCTTGGAAGAAAAACTATGACCAACCTAGACAGCATATTAAAAATCAGACATTTTGCTGTCAACAAAGGTCCATCTAGTCAAAGCTATGGCTTTTCCAGTAGTCACATATGGATGTGAGACTCAGACCATAAACCTCTGAAGAATTGATGCTTTTTAACTGTGGTACTGGGAAAGACTCTTGAGAGTCCCTTGGACTGCAAGGAGATCAAACTAGTCAATCCTAAAGGAAATCAGCCCTGAATATTCACTGGAAGAATCGATGCTGAAGCTGAAGCTCTGATACTTTGGCCACCTGATGCAAAGAGCCAACTCATTGGAAAAGATCCTGATGCTGGGAAAGATTGAAGGCAAGAGAAGGGGAAAACAGAGGACAAGATGGTTGGATGGCATCACCAATTCAATGGAGATGACTTTGAGAAAGCTCCAGGAGATGGTGAATGACAGGAAAGCCTGGTATGCTGCAGTCTGTGGGGTCACAAAGAGTCAGACACGACTGAGCAACTGAACTGAATTGAACTGAGCTCCTGATCAAAGATTGCTTCCTTGGTGGCTTAGTGGTAAAGAATTGCCTACAATGCAGGAGATGTAGGTTCAGTCTCTGGCTCGGGAAGATTACCTGAAGAAGGAAATTGCAAACCACTCCAGTGTTTTTGCTTGAATAATCCCATGGGCAGAGGAGCCTGGTGGGCCACAGTCCATAGTGTCACTGGCAGGCTACAGTTTATGAGGTTACAAAAGAGTCAGACATGAGTTTGCGACTAAACAACAATTTTTGACCAGTTTTGTTGCCTTTATAAAAGGCCAGCCCTGGACTATGACCCTTGTCTTCTTAGCTATGATCCTGGGTCCCTCTTTATGACCCATTCCAACTCCATGCCCCAGTATCCTGAATCAGACTACCTTGGGAAATACCCATCTTGGGGACTGTGTTGAACCTGGTGGCCAGGCAGACTCCAACTCTCCCACCAATCACCTCAAGAGTGAGTATAGGCATCCAGCAGGGAGTACTGGGTACTGGCTATTCTACCCCTTACACGCTCAAGTCATCATCTCTAGTAGGAACTGCAAACTCCTCAAAGCCCTACAAAATTTATCTGATCCAAAAAAGACAATTATGGGCCTCAATACACAAAAATAAAGAAACAAAATAAAAATTAATAGGTGTTTGCTTAAATATTTGTGAGGTGCAGCATTGGTTCACATTCATTAATTGTCAAATTTCATTTTCATAAAAATGTCATTACTAAATTGATATTGCTACTATGGAGAACAGATATGAAGTTCCTTTAAAAACTAATATAGAACTACCGTATGACCCCACAATCTCATTCCTGGACATTCACCCAGAGAAAAACATGGTCTGAAAGGATACATGCACCCCAGTCTCCATTTCAGCACCATTTACAGTAGCCAAGACATGGAAGCAAATTAATGTCCCTCAACAGAAGAATCAATAAAGAAGATTAAAAACTCAACAGTGGCTACAGGACTGGAAAACGTCAGTTTTCATTCCAATCCCAAAGAAAGGCAATGCCAAAGAATGCTCAAACTACTGCACAATTGCACCCATCTCACACCCTAGTAAAGTAATGCTCAAAATTCTCCAAGCCAGTCTTCAGCAATACGTGAACTGTGAACTTCCAGATGTTCAAGCTGGTTTTAGAAAAGGCAGAGGAACCAGAGATCAAATTGCCAACATCCACTGGATGATGGAAAAAGCAAGAGAGTTCCAGAAAAACAACTATTTCTACTTTATTGACTATGTCAAAGCCTTTGATTGTGTGGATCACAATAAACTGTGGAAAATTCTGGAAGAGATGGGAATACCAGACCACCTGACTTGCCTCTTGAGAAACTTGTATGCAGGTCAGGAAACAACAGTTAAAACTGGACATGGAACAATGGACTGGTTCCAAATAAGAAAAGGAGTACATCAAGGCTGTATATTGTCACCCTGCTTATTTAACTTATATGCAGAGTACATCATAAGAAATGCTGGGCTGGAGGAAGCACAAGCTGGAATCAAGATTGCTGGGAGAAATATCAATAACCTCAGATATGATATGCAGATGACATCATCCTTATGGCAGAAAGTGAAGAAGAACTAAAGGGCCTCTTGATGAAAGTGAAAGAGGAGAGTGAAAAGGTTGGCTTAAAGCTCAACTTTCAGAAAATGAAGATCATGGTGTCTGGTCCCACCACTTCATGGGAAATAGATGGGTAAACAGTGGAAACAGTGGCTGACTTTATTTTTCTGGCCTCCAAAATCACTGCAGATGGTGATTGCAGCCATGAAATTAAAAGACTCTTACTCCTTGGAAGGAAAGTTATGACCAACCTAGACAGCATATTAAAAAGTAGAGACATCACTTAGCCAACAAAGGTCCATCTAGTCAAGGCTATGGTTTTTCCAGTGGTCATGTATGGATGTGAGAGATGGACTATAAAGATAGCTGAGTGCTGAAGAACTGATGCTTTTGAACTGTGGTTTTGGAGAATACACTTGAGAGTCCCTTGGACTACAAGGAGATCCAATCAGTCCATCCTAAAGGAGATCAGTCCTGGGTGTTAATTGGAAGGACTGATGCTGAAGCTGAAATTCCAATACTTTGGTCACCTCATGCGAAGAGCTGACTCATTGGAAAAGACCCTGATGCTGGCAAAGATTGAGGGCAGGAGGAGAAGGGGATGACAGAGGATGAGATGGCTGGATGGCATCACTGACACAATGGACATGGGTTTGGGTGATCTCCAGGAGTTGGTGGTGGACAGGAAGGCCTTGCGTGCTGCAGTTCATGGGGTCACGAAGAGTCAGACACAACTGAACGACTGAACTGAACTGAACTGGTACATATATACAATGGAATATACAATGGAATATCACGCAACCATCAAAAAAATGAAATAATGCCATTTGAAGCAACATGGATGGACCTAGAGATTGTCATGCTGAATGAAGTAAGTCAGACAGAGAAATGAAAATATCGTATGACAACCTTAATATGTGGAATCTAAAAATAAATGATACAAAACGACTTATTTACATAAAAGTAACAGGCACATAAACTCAGAGAACAAATTTTCATTGCTGGAGAAGAGATAGTTAAGGAGTTTGGGATCAACATGTACACTCTACTATGTTTAAAATGGGTAACCAACAAGAACCTACTCTATAGTACAGGGAACTCTGCTCAATGTTATATGGCAGCCCAGGTGGAAGAAGAGTTTGGGAGAGGATGGATACATGTATATGTATTGCTGAGTCACTCTGCTGTGCACTTGAAACTATCACCAGATTGATCTGCTATACTTCAATGTAAAATAAAATGCTTTTCTAAAAAGTCATTACATTTACATACTTTTTGCCTGTTAAATTGTCCCACTTTGTGAGAATTCCTGACTTTGCATGATGACTGCTGAGAAATTATAGTCAATCACAAATTAAATTAGTCAGAGCCAAATAATTTATAAATCAAAATTATTTAAAAATCCTCTTAACTTTTTACAATAAAAATGTATATGATATGGAATGTGGGTGTACTTACATATGTTTGATGATGATGTCAGGTAGACATTCCAAAAATGAGTTTCACAGGCCTATGAAAATAATAAAATGCCTGTCAGTGTGTGGCCTTGGGAGAAACGATTAACTATTAAAGAATCTGTTATACACTAAGATATCTAACTGCCATTATGGAAGAGGTTATAGAAATTGTGGTAAATATTATGGTGTATTATTATAGAAATTCAGTCCATGGGGTCGCAAACAGTCGGACATGACTGAGTGACTGAACTGAACTGCTGGTAAAATTATGGACTACTGTGTGTGTGTGTGTGTGTGTGTGTGTGTGCACATTCAGTCGTGTCCAACTCTTTGCAACTCCATAGACTGTAGCCCGCCAGGCTCCTCTGTCCATGGAATCTTCCAGGCAAGAATACTGCAGCAGGTTGCCATTTTCTACTCCAAGGGATCTTCCCAACCCAGGGATTGAACCCACATCTCTGGTGGATTTTTTACCACTAGGGCCATCTGGAAGCCCTATGGACTACACTCCCTCCCCCACCAACTTCCAACCCCTCATTTCTGATCTTCAGAGATAAACTATTGTTATTTCTGTAGATTTTTTTCAGAATTTTCTACACATAAGCTGCGATACAGTTACGTATTTGTGTACATACACAAATATTTTAACACAAAATTAATTGTACTATAGATATTGTGATATAGCTTACTTTGTTTCTGTACAAATATATATCTTGGTCCTCTTCTCCTACTGATGCACATGAATATATTTTGTTCTTTTTGAATGTTTGCATGGACTATTATGCACATTCTGAAAAGATCCACAGATATAACAGGAGAAGATCAGAAGTGAGGGGTTGGGAGTTGGTGGGGGATGGAGTTCTATTTTCATGTTCTAACACTCATCAAGATTGCAAGAAAAATATTGAGTAAGCGCATTGATTAACTTATAATTCTGAGAAACAACAACAAAATTTCAGAAGAGAATAGTCTGCGTGCAGACGTGAAAGGAGATGTTTGCAAACAAAGAATTCGCTTTGTTAATCTGGCACTGTCCATGGGGGCGCCATGAAAAGGGGCAGGCCTGAGTACTCATCACTACAGAGGTGGGCAGAGGCAGGGTTCAGGATAGTTCAACAGACTCTCCACAGCCTGCAAGCAATAGCCCTCTGGACTCTTGTCTTTCCTTCCACACTTGTAAAGCAACCTTCCAGTTCAGTATAATCTCATGATTCAACCAGTATGCGAGTGTTGTTTGTCTTAGTCTCTTGTTGGTGCTATGACAATCACCACAAACCTTTGTGGCTTAAAACAATGGAAATTTATTATTTTACAGAAGTTCAGAAGAGAAGTCCTAAGTGGGTCCTACTGGGCTAAAATCAAGGTGTCAGCAGGGCTGTGTTTCTTTCTGGAAGCTCTAGAGGAGATTGTCTTGCCTTTTCCAGCTTCTAGAGACCACCCTTATTCCTTGATCTGTGGTCTCTTTCCATCTTTAAAGTCAGCTGCATCTTCAAATCTCTTTCTGATTCTGGTCTCCTCTTCCACTTTTAAGGACTCTTGTAATTACATGTGGATTACAAAATCCAGATAATCTCCCCTTCTCAAAGTGAGCTGATAAGAACTTAGCAACCTTAATTGTACCTGCTACTTTCATTGCTCCTTGCCTTGAAACCTAACATATTCATGGTTTCCAAGTATTAGGACATGCATATCTGGGGGCGGGGTGCGGGGAGGGGACATTATTCTGCCTTGTTGTTCATTCACTAAGTCATGTTCAGCTCTTTGCCACCCCATGGGCTGCAGCACACCAGGCTCATCTGTCCTTCACTGTTTCACAGAGTTTGCTCAAATTCATGTCCATTGAGTCGGTGATGTCATCCAACCATCTCATCCTCTGTTGCCCTCTTCTCCTGCCCTCAGTCTTTCCCCAAATCAGGGTCTTTTCCAATGAGTTGGCTCTTCACATCAGGTGGCCGAAGTATTGGAGCTTCAGTATCAGTCCTTCCAGTGGCATATTCAGGGTTGATTTCCTTCAGGATTGACTGGTTTGATCTCCTTACAGTCCAAGGGACTCTCAAGAGTCTTCTCTAGCATCACAAGTTGAAAGCATAAATTCTTTGGCTCCCAGTCTTCTATTATGGTCCATCTTACATCCGTACAAGACTACTGGAAAAACTATAGCTTTGACTACACAGACTTTTGTCTGCCGAGTGATGTCTCTGCTTTTGAATACACTGTCTAGGTTTGTCATAGCTTTCCTTCCAAGGAGCAAGCATCTTTTAATTTCACGGCTGCAGTCACCATCTGCAGTGATTTTGGAGCCCAAGAAAATAAAATCTGTCACTACTTTCACTTTTTCCCCTTCTATTTGCCATGAAGTGATGGGACCAGAGGCCATGATCTTAGTTTTTTAATGTGGAGTTTCAAGCCAGCTTTTTCACTCTCCTTTTTAGTTATTCTGCCTACAAGACCAATTAAATGGTAAATGCAGCTTGAGGAGCTGAGTTGTTCACAGTTGTTAAAAGACACAATCCCTGTCCTCAGGAGATCTCGGTTTGGAAAGGAGGCAGATGCTTGAGCACCCATACAAGACGTATAAACAGGAAGGCATGGCCGAAACCAGTTTTGAGAATGTTAGTTTATCATCCAGGTCAAAGATATAAAGAATTCAATTTGAAGTGTTGTAGGGTGAGAGCTGGAGCAATTTATTGGAGAGGGCAGTCACTGTGTGTCCATCACAGCCCAAGGGGAGGAGAACATCCCCCTTACCTTAAGCCAAGTAGAGTAAGGGGCTTTGAGGGGATCTCTTAGAAAGCTTAGTATGTGTCCCTTGGAAATAAAGGAAGACAATGATCTGCTGTCTGACACTCATCTGAGAAACGTAAAGCAAGAGATCAAGGCTTGGCTGATGAGGTGAAGGAGAAAGGGAGAGGCCAGGCTGCACTGAGCCTCGCTACATACCTACCAACCAGGCAGAGTGAAGGGATGGCCAGGGTTCCCATGAGCCAAGAGGACCCAGGGAAAGAATTAATCTGGTGCCATCTTCGAAAGGAATATCCCCAGGAAGGGTTTCTGTGTTACACTGAATGTCATCAGTCAAGCTCAAAACAAGCACAGGAAGTCCAGTAAGACCTTGTCTGCCCCAACCTTCTCTCTCCCTTCCTGCTTTATCCCCAGAGGAGCCAAAGACAACTTGGTGGGGTAGATGAGGTGGAAGAAATGTGCAGAGAGAGGAAAAGAGAAGAAAAGACAAGCTCTTGCTTTTGCCCCTCCTGTGCTGAAGCCCAGCCAGGGGAAAGGGAAGAAGCTTTGCATTTTAATGATTGTACAGGATTTGGGAGTTTAATTGCTAAAGAGAACTCTATTATAAAAGAGTGACCAGTCCAGACTAGGCGATCACCCCAGAGGTGGGAAAGGACAACTGTGAGAAAACAGTTGTTTTCTGCTTTTGCTGGGGTCCTGCTTGTTCAGCAGCAGCTAAGTACTCCACTTCTGTTACGGTGAGAAGGAAAAGAAGAGAAATGAGTTTTTTTCTTTCCCTTTCCTGAGAACAAAGAAGATAAAGAGAACAGTGAGCAGGCCTGACTATTTCTAGTTTTCTTTTTTTCTTTTTCACTTTAACTGCTCCTAACTTTGCATGTCTGAAACTAAGTTTGCTTTTCTGCCCCCTAACTCTGCGGGAGCTACACTTTGCACCTGTCTTCCTCTTCCTCTATACTAAATCCATCCTGTATCTGGTGTTTTACCCTTACAGCACCCTTCCCCTTGTAGTTACATGTCGGAAAGAGGCCACAGAGACACCGAGTTTCCAGACTCAGGGACTTGCTGGGTTCCTGATGCCAGCCTATGACTGTCTTTGAAACAATGCAAGAGGAACAAATCAAGATTTGAACACATTTGTCCCTCATCCCTGACTCCTGGTTGTGAGCCCTCATCTTATATCAGCCCCTAGACTCCTTATGGAGTAGGGGGCACAGTTCTTGAGGCAGGAGACTACTGTGTTCCCCTCTCCACCTGCTGAGAATTAGTCACCTTTCTATTACCTCCAAACTCTGTCTCCGTATTTTTCACTCAGCTTCAGTGGGCAGAAAAAGCCACGATTTTGGCCGGCAACATTTCCCCACCAACTGAGCCCATGTTGAGTTCCACCTGGCTGGGGCCCTGGCATCCAGGCAACTACTTGTCGATGCCGCCTTAGGATTCAGGTCCACAGTCTGGAATTCGTCCTGCTGAGTGGCCACTCCCATTCCAGTCCTGAAGCCATCTGTGCCTTTTCCTTCAGCCTTAGTGACCAAGATGAGGGCACGTGAGGCTGATTCCTCATCTCTGGAGGGCAGGCCGAGCCTGCTAGAGATGGCCAAAGCAGGGACTAAATCTGAGGCTGAGGCTCTGAGAGAGCTTCCATTCCACAGGTCCAGGATACAGGCATGTGTAAGCCATCCCTTAACTGAGCTGCAGGTCTTCTGCTTCTGAAAATTCACCCAAGGAGAGAAGGGTTGAAATCTTAGCTGGGCCTGCCATTCCCGATCTGGTTCCAGTTTCTCTTTGTGATCTCTAGTCTGACTACTCATCTACCTGCGGTCTCACAGAGTCCACACTGGGCAACCCATCAAAGATGATGGCGATAAGAACAATAAGCAGCCGTAATAGTAATAACAGCTAATATATCTATAAGGCTTCCTATGTGTTTGATCCTCTTCTAAGCAGTTTATGTATATTAACTTTTAAGATTGCCACTCCAATCATATGAAGTCAGTACTTTTATTATCACCTCTTTCATAGCTGAAGGGACTGAGGCACAGAGAGGTTAAATATTTGCCTGGGGCCACACAGCTAGTAAGAGACAGAGTCACTTAGTTCTTCCAGTCTAAGTGCACAGTCCATTTATTTGTATCATGTTTGATTTCCTTCATAAGTGCTTCATAGTTTTCAGAGTATAGGTCTTTCATCTCCTCGGTTAATTTTATTCCTTTTGATGTAATTTTAAATGGGATCAGTTTTTTTGTTTTTTTTTTTGCTTGTTCTTTCTGATAGTTCATTATTAGTATGTAGAAAAGCCACAGATTTCTGTATGTTAATCTTGTATCCTGCAACTTTACTGAATTCATTTACTAGTTCTAATAGTTTTTTGGGTGGATACTTTAGGATTTTCTGTATTTTGTCATCTGAGGCTGTCTCTCATCTTCCTAACTCGAAAACCCACATCCTATGTTTCCTGAAGCTCTGCCCTTCTGGAAGGAACCCTCCTGCCCGTAGGCCTTGGCCCTGGGCAAAGCTGTGACCCACCCATCTGTGGTCATCGAGGTGGCTGCAGTCCTAAAACCAGCCGGACCTGACAGACACCCTAACAGCCCTTCCACACTTCAGCCCTTGCTCTGCAGCCCACATCGTCTTGCTGCAGTGACTTGATCAGGAACTCTGAGGATTTCTTCTTTCCAGTCAGTGAAAAGCTTAGTTTGCAGAAATTCAGATGACAATGCAGCATAATTTGTCACTTCATCCGGGCCAGTATGGAGCTGAAAGCTTGCAGACATATCAGTATGCAAGCATGAACATCAGTACATATATATTTAGCTGGAAAATGAACAGAAATTTCACCCTCAGAACAAAACCCTTAGCCAGAGGGAGGGCTTAGTGATCTAAGTAGTGTCTTTTAAGCCAGAATCTCCCTGGACCAAAAAGTGGAATTATTCCAAGGTAAATAAATCAGTCCTATTCTTCCAGGGTCAGGTAGCTTTGTGAACTTTAGTGACCCCAGCAACTTGGATAGACTATTAGGGCTCATCTGTAAATCTGAAAAAAATCCTTCTTCCCTATTCAAAAGAAGACCTTTGAAATGACATTGATTATTGTCCCCCCTCCCTTAAATAACATTCTATTTTATTCTTAAATTGTGTGTTTATTGAAGAAAATTTGAAGGCAAAGGATATGAAGAAGAAAATTATCACCATTCTCTAACCTAGATAGCAAAACCACTGTTTACAGACTTCTTTCTCTCTTCCACACCTCCACCCTCCCCATCCCCCTACTCTGCTTCTCTCTTTCATCATCTATCCTTGTTTTCCTAGGAGAAGCATATGTTCTATATGTTTTTTTCATGAAGTCATGTGGGCCACATATTTGGTACCCTGCTCACGCTTATGCTTACAAATTACTATGAGCAAATATTTCCTGCCATATCAGTAAACAAGGATGTCACAGTCATCAGTGATTACTGCCCTCCAATGTGAGCTGGGGAGCCCTAAGGGAATTCAGGAAAGAGAAGAATACCTGCCATTTAGCAGGCATCAGACCGCAGCCACTCCTTATGGTGAGTCCTGAGGAAAGGAAACTCAGGAAGTGAAAACACAGGAAACCGGCCCCATACAGCCAAGGTGCCTATCAAAGGAATGATTTCAGTGAGCCCAGACTGTTGCATCCTCTCATATTTAGAAAAGCATTAAATTCCTTAACTTGGGGTATCTGGTTTTCTTTAATTTGCAAAAAAAGCTTTTGACATTTATACTACTTGTCTTTGTTGCAAAACTTACATGTAACCTGGCTCCTCCCCTTACTTCCTTGGAACAGTTCTCTCTGGGTCACTTGAGATGCTTGACGCCCTAAAAAATCCCACTTTTAGGAACTCTCAACTTTTAGATGGTGAATTTTTTCAAGTCAACAATATTCTCTGAGAAACATACTTTTCCATGACTCTGCTACATTCATATTATTTCTGTTCTACGACATGTGTAGCCATCCTTTTTTGCTGGGCATTTGAGTTATTTTGATCTCCTATTTCTTTATCCATTAAAGCAGAGATAATAACAGGATAGACCTCACATGGCTGTCTGAAGATAAGATGAAATAATGCACAAATTTAGATTTATTATCATCGGTTTTGACCTACTTTTAAAATGCTATAAAATTCATCCTTACAGGTAAGGATGATGCACTTCCTGCATGCACTTAGTACATGTTTCCTTAGCATAAATTCCTGGGAATGGGATTTATACACTGTAACGATTATGAACACTTTTCAGGATTTTTATGTATATTGGTAACATCTCCACCCATAGGTGTGTAAGAGTGTTTGCTTCCTGCGCCCTTTCCAGCACCCAGTGATTGTGCATATGTTATTTATTTCAATTTGACAGTCATGTTTATTGAATTTTAATATCTTTTTTTTAACTTATGATTTGAACATTTTTTGTATGTTGATTGGTTACTTGGGTTTCTTCGTTGAAATTCATCAATTTGTGCATTTTGCCCAGTTTTCCCAGTTGAGTTTTTTTTTCTAACTGATATTAATCTCTATATAATCAGGACATTAACCTTGTGTGTGTGAGAGAGAGAGAGACAGAGACAGAGAGAAAGAGAAATCAGTTTCTACTTTTGCTCATCCTCCTTTAAATTTGATTTATGGACTTTTTGGAAAAAAAAAAGGAGTTATTATTATTTTAACATTTATGTAGTCAAGCCCTACATTTTATGCTGTTGTGTTTTTTTATCCTTTTGCATTTTGATCTAGAAATACCTCTCTGCCCAGAAATCAAGCAAATATTTGGCCTTATTTTATCTTTATTTTATTTCAGTTGTTTTACTATTTTATCTTTTATGTTTAACATTTTAATTAAGTTGGTCTTCATTTAGGTATATGCTATGATATAGCGATATAATTTTATTAATTTCCAATAATTAGCAAGTTAACTCACCACAAATATTGAACAATCTATTTTTTACCCAGTAGCATGAAACGTTGCCTTATTTATGTGGGTCTATTCTAGTGATTGCCAACATCTGCTGGATCATGGAAAAAGCAAGAGAGTTCCAGAAAAACATCTATTTCTGCTTTATTGACTATGCCAAAGCCTTTGACTGTGTGGATCACAATAAACTGTGGACAATTCTGAAAGAGATGGGAATACCAGACCACCTGACCTGCCTCTTGAGAAATCTGTATGCAGGTCAGGAAGCAACAGTTAGAATTGGACATGGAACCACAGACTGGTTCCAAATAGGAAAAGGAGTACATCAAGGCTGTATATTGTCACCCTGCTTATTTAACTTCTATGTAGAGTACATCATGAGAAACACTGGGCTGGAAGAAACACAAGCTGGAATCAAGATTGCTGGGAGAAATATCAATAACCTCAGATATGCAGATGACACCACCCTTATGGCAGAAAGTGAAGAGGAGCTAAAAAGCATCTTGATGAAAGTGAAAGAGGAGAGTGATAAAGTTGGCTTAAAGCTCAACATTCAGAAAACGAAGATCATGGCATCTGGTCCCATCACTTCATGAGAAATAGACGGGGAAACAGTGGAAACAGTGGAAATAGTGTCAGACTTTATTTTGGGGGCTCCAAAATCACTGCAGATGGTGACTGCAGCCATGAAATTAAAAGACGCTTACTCCTTGGAAGAAAAGTTATGACCAACCTAGATAGCATATTCAAAAGTAGAGACATTACTTTGCCGACTAAGGTCCATCTAGTCAAGGCTATGGTTTTTCCAGTGGTCATGTATGGATGTGAGAGTTGGACTGTGAAGAAGGCTGAGTGCCGAAGAATTGATGCTTTTGAAGTGTGGTGTTGGAGAAGACTCTTGAGAGTTCCTCGGACTGCAAGGAGATCCAACCAGTCCATCCTAATGGAGATCAGCCCTGGGATTTCTTTGGAGGGAATGATGCTAAAGCTGAAACTCCAGTACTTTGGCCACCTCATGTGAAGAGTTGACTCATTGGAAAAGACTTTGATACTGGAAGGGATTGGGGGCAGGAGGAGAAGGGGACGACCCAGGATGAGATGGCTGGATGGCATCACTGACTCGATGGACGTGAGTCTGAGTGAACTCTGGGAGATGGTGATGGACAGGGAGGCCTGGCGTGCTGTGATTCATGGGGTTGCAAAGAGTCAGACACGACTGAGCGACTGAACTGAACTGAACTGATTCTGGTGCTATGTAGGATTTGCTGTGGTATTTTATATCCATACCAGACTCCTTCTATTAATGTACCTTTAAAATATATTTTAATGTCTAAAATTAAGAGCCTTTTTTATTCCACTGCTTCAATTTCTGTTTCGATTCTCCTATGTTTATTCTCTCAGAATAACTTAAAAATCATCTTGCTAACTTTTAAAAAATTTATTTGAATATTTATTAGAATTGTATTGTATTTAAGAGTCAATTAGAAATAAATTAAACCTTTAAAATGTTGAAACTTCTTATCAAGGAACATGGTGTATTTTGACCATGTAATTCACTTTCTTTCATGTCGTAGAGTTTTAACTTTCCTGTGATATAAACTTGATGGATTTCAAGTCATAATTTAATTAGAGTCTTTTAATGTTAACGAGGAAGCTTAGCTCATTCACATCTGTTTTAACAATGAACTCTAGGCAGCTTTACTTCTGTTAAGTTTTTGTTTTTATGCTTACTTGTTATCTTCTTTGTTCTTCTTTTGTTGTTGTTGCTGCCTAGAAATGAATTTTCTCTGTTCTTCTTGTCTGATGAAATTGAACTTTAATATCCTGTTATTTTTTCTAAAATATTGTTTTTAAATGTAAAAAATGACTCTCCTTCAAGTCAGAAAAAGAAACTATTATCAATACTTCTTTGTGAAAGAGGAGAAATCTAATACATTTTAAATTCACTACCATCATCCCCATTTCTCAATTATAGAAAAAATCAGTTCAGTTCAGTTCATTCGCTTAGTCGTGTCTGACTCTTTGTGACCCCATGAATTGCAGCACGCCAGGCCTCCCTGTCCATCACCAACTCCCAGAGTTCACTCAGACTCATGTCCATCGAGTCAGTGATGCCATCCAGCCATCTCATCCTCTGTCATCCCCTTGTCCTCCTGCCCCCAATCCCTCCCAGCATCAGAGTCTTTTCCAATGAGTCAACTCATTGCATGAGGTGGCCAAAGTACTGAGAGTTTCAGCTTTAGCATCATTCTTTTCAAAGAACACCCAGGGCTGATCTCCATTAGGATGGACTGGTTGGATCTCCTTGCAGTCCAAGGGACTCTCAAGAGTCTTCTCCAACACCACACTTCAAAAGCATCAACTCTTCAGCACTCAGCTTTCTTCACAGTCCAACTCTCACATCCATACATGACCACTGGAAAAACCATAGCCTTGACTAGATGGACCTTTGTTGGCAAAGTAATGTCTCTGCTTTTCAATATGTTATCTAGGTTGGTCATAACTTTCCTTCCAAGGAGTAGGCATCTTTTAATTTCATGGCTGCAGTCACCATCTGCAGTGATTTTGGAGCCCCCCAAAATAAAGTCTGACATTGTTTCCACTGTTTCCCTATCTATCTCCCATGAAGTGATGGGACCAGATGCCATGATCTTAGTTTTCTGAATGTTGAGCTTTAAGCCAACTTTTTCACTCTCCTCTTTCACTCTCATCAAGAGGCTTTTTAGTTCCTCTTCACTTTCTGCCATAAGGGTGGTGTCATCTGCATATCTGAGGTTATTGATATTTCTTCCAGCAATCTTGATTCCAGCTTGTGCTTCTTCCAGCCCAGTGTTTCTCATGATGTACTTTACGTAGAAGTTAAATAAACAGGGTGATAATATACAGCCTTGACATACTCCTTTTCCTATTTGGAAGCAGTCTGTTGTTCCATGTCCAGTTCTAGAAAAAATAGAGCATATTAGAATGACTATTATCAATAAGACAAAAAATAACAAATGTTGGCCAGGATGTGAAGAAAGGGGAACATCTGTACTCTGTTGGTGGGGATGTAAATTGGAACCACTATGAAAACAGTATGGAAGTTCCTCAAAAAATTAAAATTAGAGACTTCCCTGGTGGTCCAGTGGTTAAGAATCCACCTGCCAATTCAGAGAGGACATGGGTTCAAAGCTTGCTTAGGGATAATTGCATTTGCCATAGAGCAACAAAGTCCATGCACCACAATTACTGAGCCCAAGTTCCAGAGCCTACAAGCCACAACTACTGAGACCCCATGCCTAGAGTCCTTGCTCTGCAACCAAGGAGGCCACCACAACAAGGAACCTATACACTGCAACCAGAGAGTAACTTCCGCTTGCTGCAACTAGAGCAAGCCTGGGGGGAGTGATGAAGACCCAATGCAGACAGAAATAGATAAGAAATAATTAAAGAGAAAAGAATAAATAATGTTTAAAGAATAAGGTTTTCAAAAATCTAAAATCGGAACTGCCATATGATCCAGCAATCCTGCTTCTGAGTATTTATCCAAAGAAAATAAAAATGCTAACTTGGAAAGATATATGCACCCCCATGCAGCATTATTTACAATAGCCAAGACTTGGAAGTAACCTAAATGTCCATTAGCGGATGAATGGATAAAGAAAATGTGTGTAATATATATATATATATATATATATATATATATATACATATATATATATATATATATGTATATATATTACATTTAGCCATAAATAAGAATGAAATATTGTCATTTGTGACAACATGAATAGACCTCAAAGGCATTATGCTATGTGAAAGAAGTCAGACAGAGAAAGACTCAGGACCTCACTTATATGTGGAATCTAAGGGAAAAAAATACACACACAAGCTCATAGATATGGAGAAATGATTGGTAGTTGTGAAGGTGGGGTTGATTGGGAGTAGGAGAAGCAGGTGAAGGGGATCAAAAGGTACAGAGTTTCAGTTATAAAATAAATTAGTCATGGGAAGGGTATATACAACATAAGGACTCTAGTTAATAATACTGTACTGTATATTTGAAAGCTGCCAAGAAAACAGGTCTTAAAAATTCTCATCACAAGAAAAAAAATTTTGTGATTATGTCTGGTGACAGATGTTAACTAGACTCATTGTGATTATTTCCTAATGTATACAAATATCAAACCATTATTTTGTGCACTTGAAACTAATTTAATATTACATGTCACTCATACTTCAATAAAAATATTTTTTAAAAAGAAATGCAGGGTATTGGATCTGGGTTTGTATTAACTTACTTCAAGGTGTTTTTTTATTTTTGCACATTGTAAAACTTCATTAAAAATAATCATTTGGCTTTAGCTTCATCTTAGTTCTCTAAATCTGAACTTCACTCATTTCTTAAGCAGTAGACCGTATCTTCAAGTGATTTTTTTTTTCATCACCCTCATGGCCCCATGGGAAGTGTACTTCTGAGCACTTTTGTGTAAAAGAAAACCTTTCTGCTGCCCTGAAAGGAATGATAAATAGTCGAGAATGACAATCAGAATTTGCCATCATGCTTTCCCTGTCCTACTGCTCCTTCTCATCTGGTGTTGGTTTCATGGAAAGATCCAAAGTTAACCTGATGTTCTTCCTTTGGAATGCATGGTTGTTTTCTCTTGCATCTGTCAAATCATTTTCCTTATCCCTGTGATTCGAAATTCTCATGAAGCTGTTTCTAGTTGTTTCTAGGTGGTCTGTTTTCCTTTCCCGTAGCTCAGTCCGTCCTTCTGATTTGCAGAAAAACTAGAAAATGACTTCCTATGTTTTAAAAAATAATTAATCCAATCACATTTGCTCTAATTTCACCTACTTCACTTCCTGCCTTGAATTTATTGCCCCGGTAATATACGCCTCTCTATTTTTTAAAGCCTTGTTATTTTCACTTCTTATTTCTTTTCTTTTGAAATCAAGGAGACTTTCCCCAACTTGATTTCCACTGTCTCTCGCATTTCCTGAAGAATCTAACCTGCTGTTCGTTGCTTTCATCGCAATCTTTAAATTAGGCAGTCACATTCCATTTTCACGCACTTTCTCAAGAAGAACAATGCATGTTGGGTACTTCTTGAGTGCCTGGCATCGTGCTAAGTATTGATCGTACACTGGTATCTTGTTTAAGCCGTGCAACCTTCTTGGAAGAAGCACTCTTTTAAATTCCCCTTTTATAAGAAATTGATGAGCTCTAGAATTTGCCCAGGACCACAGTACCAGCAAGTGTAGAGCCAATATTTAGCCAAGTCTTCTCGTCCTCACCCTTGTACTCTTCCAGTCTAGTTTGTCCTAATTTGTCCTCCCTTCATATTTTCAGGGCTGCCTTTCTGATTTAGATTCATAGATGCAATGACATTTTGAATCTCATCGAGAGGAATATTAAAAGTTGTCTAAAATTATCTCCTGCTCCTTCCCATAATTTTCCTATTTAGGAAGACATATTCTCCAATGTCAAAGATGGACCTCTTCTTTTGAACTTTAACTTTTTTTCCAGTGTCTTGTGATTTTCTGTCCCTTCATCCTCCCAGGGCCAAGGTTGGTTCACTCAGTATTGAAAGTTGACATTAGTTCTGGCTGAGATGGTCAGGATGGGCCCCTATTCTTATCTGTCAGGTTCAACAAAAGGGAGAAGAGTGATCAGAAGAGTGATTTATAATATATTTATATTATAAATATGCCATATGATTAGAGATCAAGCACTTTGAGGGGAGGATGGAGAGAGGGAGTCAGGAGCTTCAGGACGTTGGGCCTAAACACAAAGAGGTAACCTGGCTGTTTCTGGTGGGGGGCCCTGAAGCAGTGGGACACTGGCTCTAGTTTCCATGGCCCAATCTGATGTCACTGATGAAACATGTGTCCCTAGCATGCTTCTCCAAGCCCTGGTTGAATTCATACATGCCCCTGAAATGCCCATAGTCCATGCTCACCACCAGGCCTTCCATTTGAGATGAGGGGAAAGAGCTGATAAGAATGGAGCTCTGCTAGGATCTCTTTCTTAGCTTAGGAGGGCCCTGAAGTCCATTCTTCAGAGACTGGGTATTTCATAAAAAGTGTAAACCAGCTTGGTCCATAAAGAAGGCTGAGCACTGAAGAACTGATGCTTTTGAACTATGGTGCTGGATAAGACTCTTGAGAGTCCCTTGGACTGAGAGATCAAAACCAGCCAATCCTAAAGGAAATCAACCCTAAATATTTATTGGAAGGACTGTTGCTGAAGCTCCAATACTTCGGTCACCTGATAAAAGAGCCAAATTGGTGAAGGGCCATCTCATTGGAAAAAAACTGTGATGCTGGGAAAGACTGAGGGCAGGAGGAGAAGAGGGTGACAGAGGATAGGATGTTTAGATAGCATCACTGATTCAATGGACATGAAGTTCGAGCAAACTCTGGGAGATAGTGAAGGACAGGGAAGACTAGCATGCTTCAGTCTATGGAATCACAAAGAACCGGACATGACTTAGTGACTGAACAATGATAACATAAACCAGTTCATGTTATTTTACATGAACCCTTCAATATGTCCCCACCACTCATCACGTAAAATCCAGACTCCTTCCCAAAGCCTGCAGGGCCTTCATGATTTGCCCTTTTTGCCTTCCTGGCCTCCTTTCACACTATTCCAGCATTCTCTGTGCACACCCCAGCCACTCTGCCCTCCTTCCTGTTCTTCCAGCATGCCAGGCTGCTTCCATTCCAGAACCTGGTGGGAATCTCCTTGTGAGCCCTCCCACAGCTGGCTCCTTCTTATCATTCAGGTCTTAGCTCTGAGCTTGCCTCCCCTGAAAGGCTTTCCTGACCCCTGTGGAGATAACTTGCTGCCCCCACCCACACATGGACACCCTCCATGGAGTCTCACAGCGGTTCTTATTCTAAAATATCTGGTTTCTATCTATGTTTATTAGGTTTCAGCCTCCCGTGAGAACAAGGAGTGTGCCTTTCAGGTTCTCTCCTCCATGTTCCCAATACCTAGAGTGATGCTTGGCACTTTTTAAACGCATGAATGGATTGTAAGCCATTGCTTTGCAGGAAGAGGCAGCTCTTCTTCCATCTGGGCCAGTCTGCCTTCTCTCTCTCAAATATCCCCTTACATCCCCATCTTGCTGCCTGCTTTACAGGGCCAGTGCATGCTCTTCCTATGTTTATATTCCACTGGTGATTTTAACCTGACCAGGGGTGGAAGGAGGGAGGTGGGGGTAGGTGGAATCTCCAACGAGAGCTCTGGCTTTCCTGCAAGTTCAAACTGAATCTAAATCAAATCCTCTCCCTCTTTGCCTGACCTCAGAGGTCATGTTCAAGAAGCCAGTGAGATCTTTGGGGAACTGGATGAGGCACAGTTCTGCCTGGACCGACACCTAGTGGACCAGGTGACTTCTTGGAGGGGCCTTCACACCCGGGCTCCCTACCACTGTTCCCAGCGAGGAGGGTTCCATCAGCTGCTGCAGAGAGTCTCTGGGTCACTTTGAGGAAATCAACTCTCATTGCACGGCAGGGCATCCCTTTGGATGTGCCTGTTGTGTAAGCCATCAGTGAGAAGTTGATGCAGCCCCTACTCAGTACCCTCCCTACCTGGAGAAACCTGTCACACCATTTTCTGAACAAGGACTCCAGGGAGGATGCAAGGTCTCCGCTCTGCCCAGCATGCACAGAGCAGAGCTGGGCATGCGTGGATGACAGCTGAATCCCAAGTTCGTAGATTAATAAACTCTGAGCTGGAGGAAACATAACCATCTTACCTAGACTCCTCACTTTATAGATGAGGCAGTTCCAGCCAAAAAAAAGGAAGAAATTTGCTCCCAGGCTCATATGATAAGCAACTGGCAGAACTCCCACTTCATCCCTAGTTTCCTGATTGCAATCCAGAACATTCTCACTCCCCTGTGCCTCCGTTTCCCCAAAGGTGCAGGATTCCAAGCTAGGGAGAATGGAAAGCAGCAAGTGTCTGTGACCCCGTACCTCGAGACTTGCCATCCCAGAGTTCATCCCCCAGGAAGCAGACAGGCTGCACTAACTCTGTCCTCCTCTGCTCAGGGAGGCCAGGTCCTTAGGCAAGAAGGGGGAGAAACCTGCTAGGACACTGCAGAAGGCCGGAGGGAGGGCATTGGTCAGCATCGAAACAGGTGTAGCCTAAAGCCTCGCCCGGGTCTGCTGATGTGAGGGGCTGACTCACAGAGGCGGGGAGCTCTGGACTTGACTCTGGGCAGAGTGCGATTAGCTCAGTTCTGACTCATGCAATGATGTCAGGACAATTCCAGGGCACATAATCAGGCTCTCTGGAGAAGAAAAATGGCCATCATTACCAGTCGGGGAGGAATATTTCAAACACCTTAAATCGATAAGGCTTAAAATTGGGGGCTGTTTCTCCTCCTTTCTCAAGGCAGAAACTGTCATGGAAAACCCCAGGGCTGTAAAGCCTATCCTTCTTTTAGCAGGAATATGTCCAAGGGCCTCTGAGGGAGAGGCGCCCTGGGAGGAGCCCGGGGTTAGGAAGCTTTGAATTTTAAGTGGGGTCTGACTTCTCACCCACAGTTTAGCAGGGCCCATCCAAGGAGTGCAAGCTGCCCATTAATCTCCATCACAACATTTCATTTGGGGGTGCGCTAAAGAAAACCACCTGATTGGCAAAAAGTAAACTCACTTAATAGGCTCTCTCCCTGCCAGACATAGATTAAAAGTGATTTTTTTTTTTTTTTGCCTAAATTACATTTTATTTTCTCACCAGCTGCTAACTCTCTGAGACAGATTGGGAGATAAATTATCACAGCAGTGAATGAATCTAATTTTTCAATATAATTCACGGTAATTCTATATTTTCCACACAAGATGGAAATAGAACTGGCTCTTTGCCAAGAGCCAAACTTTCAAAAAAACAGAATATCCTGGACTCCCAGAAGTCTGTGAGTTTGGAAGGTATAGACCGAGGAGCAGACAGAAACTGAGCTGACGGGGAGGGGATCAGGGAGAAGGAGGGGCGTAGAGAGAAGGACAGAGCAGAGGGAGACACATGTTTTTAGGTGCTTCCATCCTTCCCCCAGCTCATGACAACCTGACCCCACAAGCCTCCTTTCATCCTGCACAATCTTGGCTTCTCACTTCTTTCTGGAATGTTCTTTCCCTGATTTTTTCATATAGCTGTTTCCTGTTCATCATTCAAGTTATGACTCAAAAGTCACCTCCCCAGAGAGGCCATGCTTGACTGCTCAATAGGATATAATCTCCTGCCCCCATCACCTTCTGTCCCACGAGCCCGCTTTGTTTCCCTCACAGCACTTCCCATTGTCTGAAATGGTAAATTTGTTTTCCTTTGTTTGTGTCTGTGTCCCTCCACAGAATATGAGCGTCACATAGAGAGGGCCCCTCCCAGTCTCATTCACTGTATACCTGGCACAAGGTGGACACTCCATAAATATTTGTGGACTCTGAATTATGAACAGTAAAGGAAAGGAGAAGAGCAGAATTTATTGCAAACACCTCATCAGGTGCTTAGTCCCAACAGCACAGTGAGGGTGTCATGTAGCAATTTGTTATTGTTAGCGGGTTATTGATGGGAATTTGGGAGAGGGAACGGATAGAGCAGCCCTTGCTCAAGCAACCTGGCTTGGCTGTGAGCATGACTGCCCCTTGTGTCAGTGAATAATTTCTCAAGGTTCATTTTTCTTCCACGGGGCCTTCTCCTGCCAATAAAATTAAAAATGGTAACTTTTAGGAAGGTTGTTTACTAACAAGTCTTTCCCAATAAGAATCAGACTGAACACAGCTGGGGCCAGCCTGGTGCTGCCTGACCTGCCTTCCCGTCGCCCCTGGTGACCTGAGGCATGGGCCTGAGTACCTGTCTGGGCAGCTGGTCCTCATCATTGGGTCCAAATGAGCTTAAATAATTGAAAGAAGCAGCATCTGCTGTAAGGGAGAGATGTGGCCGCTCCTGTTTGCTTTAAAGAGGCTGAGACCAGATCTGCCTTGGATCTGTAGGGAATATAAATGATGCAATTAATTCCCTGTAATTTACAAGTCGTCATTTGCACAGAGCTCTGCAAGAAAGGGGTGGAAATAATACAGTGTATGCTGTGGGCTCTGGGGCATCCCCATCACTCTCTCTACCTGTGGAAAATCAGCCCAGTCTCGAGGGCTCAGCTCAAGTGCCGGGTCTGCAGAGCCTCCCTAGCGTGCACTCCTCCACCCCAGTTTACCTGCTCTCCTCAGGTCATTTCACCTGCATTTAGCCCTGGCTTCAGTTTTGCTTTCAATTATGGTTGTTTGTTTCTGTCTCTTTCAGTGAAAACTCACTCAAGGGTGAGACCACATCTAAAACCTCTTGATGGCTTCCCTTTCCTCTCGAGCACCATTGCTCTTTCTTTGTCTAATGTACATAATCAATAAATATGTACCACATGGTGTTACATGGAAATGAGGCTGGCTAGCCACTCTCTGCTCTGCCCAGCCAAGGACCATGGGTATTAGAAAAAGAGTCCTTGATGAATTCAGTGAACCAGAGAGGGTGAGAGAAAGAAGGGTTATTTATTTATTTCTTTAGTGGTGGAAGTTTCAGAGAAGGCAATGGCACCCCACTCCAGTATTTTTGCCTGGAAAAATCCCATGGATGGAGCAGCCTGGTAGGCTGCAGTCCATGGGGTCGCTAAGAGTCAGACACGACTGAGCGACTTCCCTTTCACTTTTTACTTTCATGCATTGGAGAAGGAAATGGCAACCCACTCCAGTGTTCTTGCCTGGAGAATCCCAGGGATGGGGGAGCCTGGCGGGCTGCAATCTATGGGGTCGCACAGTCGGACATGACTGGAAGTGACTTAGCAGCAGCAGTGGAAATTTCCCATTTTTGCACCAGTGTGATAATGGTATCTCAATGTTCAGCTGAAGCTCCCTGCTTTCCTTCTCCTCAGTTCATTTCAAAAGAGGCTGACCCTAGCCCTAGTCCCAGGGACAGACTGTGTGACTCAAAGCCAGGCCAACAAGAGCCCTACACTCCTGAGGCCTGGCTCAGATCACAGAACCAATGGGCTTCTGGTGTGATTTCTGGGCAGGGCAGGGTGTATTTGTCAGCTGCATCTGACACTGAAAGGAGTGAGCTCTGGAGTGGCTGCCACTACGAAGTTATCAATAGGAGCTTGAGATCAAACACACAACCCAGGACGAAGAGGAATTAAGGATGACAGTGAGACACGAAGCCCAGAAAACATCCTTTGGGCCTTGAATCCAATTACACCTGAATATGACTTTTCTTCCCCTGGACTTTTCAATTATGTGAGATGGGTTATTTGTCACTTGCAATATAAATGCCCCACACCCTGACTAGTATAGCCTTCATGCCAGCACAGGTGAACTGTGGCCACAGTAATGACTTGGGAAGAGTCACTCAATGCAGTCAAGGAAATGTTCAACCTCACTTATCATCAAAGAATAGCCAATTAAAACAATGAGATAACACTGTTTGCCTGGAAACCTGGCAAAGATTAAATGCAAAGATAATGCTCCATGGTAAGTAGATAGATAATGTTTAATAAGACTGCTGTGGAAAGGGTATTCATAAACTGCTGGAGGGAGGGTAATTTGGAGAATGATTCATAAGTGCATATTAAAATCCTTTAGAACATGCAAACCCTTTACCTGAATCTAGGAAAGTATGGTAAAGAAATAAGAAAGTGTGTGCTTGGCTAACAGAATAAACATATACAGTAGGTGTTTCTAAAACAGTGAAAAATGGAAAATAATTTAAAAGTCTAACAATAAAGAATGGGAGAAGTAATTCCGATGCATTCCATAACCAAAATTATGTATTTATTAAAATTCTGTTTTACAATAGAATTTATTTTGGGGAAAATATTTTTAATATATAATAAAGCAGCAAATAAAATATTAAAACACATATAAAAAAACAAGATAGACCTTCTGGAAGAAGAGATTAGAAGTATTTATAATTTTTCTTCTTGTTTTTAAATTTATTTATTTTTAATTGAAAGATGGTTGCTTTACAATTTTGGTTTGGTTTCTGCTATACATCAATATGAATCAGCCACAGGTGTACATGTGTCCCCTCCCTGTTGAACCTCCCTCTCACCTCCCACCTTTTTCAACCCTCTGCTAAGTTACTTCAGTCGTGTCCAACTCTGTGCGACCCCATAGACGGCAGCCCACCAGGCTCCCCTGTCCCTGGGATTCTCCAGGCAAGAATACTGGAGTGGGTTGCCATTTCCTTCTCCAGTGCATGGAAGTGAAAAGTGAAAGTGAAGTCGCTCAGTAGTGCCCGACTTAGCAACTCCATGGACTGCAGCCCACCAGGCTCCTCCATCCATGGGATTTTCCAGGCAAGAGTACTGGAGTGGGGTGCCATTCCACCCTCTAGGTTGTTACAAAGCCCCAGTTTGAGTTCCCTGAGTTAAATTTTTTCCTTCTTTTGTATTTTTCCAATTGGCTCAGGTTTCCAAAGATTGCAGTGAAGAGAAAAAAAAAAAAAAAAAAAGGAATGAGTGTTTCCCTTTTCCTTTCCTAAGAATGAGGAGGATGAAGAGAATAGAGAGCAGGTCTGAAGTTCCCTAGTTTTTTTCACTTTGAGTGCTAAGTCCCTTCAGTCACGTCCCACTCTTTGCTACACTATGGACTGTAGCCCTCCAGGCTTCTCTGTCCATGGGATTCTCCAGGCAAGAATACTGGAGTGGGTTGCCATTTCCTCCTCCAGGGGATCTTCTCAACTCAGGGATCAAACTCACATCTCCTACGTCTCTTGCATTGGCAGAAAGGTTCTTTACCACTAGCGCCACCTGGGAAGCCCCCAAACTGAATCTACCGACAGTGAAGCAGATTAACTTCTCTCAACTCCGAGTGTCTGTGACTAAGTTTGCTATTCTGTCTCCTAACTCTGCGGGAGCTATAATTCACATTTTGCCTTTGACTCTGTGCTATCCCCTCTCTGGCGATTATGCTTACAACACCCTTCCCCTTGTAGTTACATATCAGAAAGCAGGCCGCAGAGCCACCAAACCGCCGGACTCAATTACTACGCCAGTTTATGACTGTCTTTGAAACAACGCAAGAGGAAGAAATGAAGATCCTACCATCTTTGCTCCTCATCACCGACTCCTGACCGCCAGCCCTGACGGGTTTCCCAGGTGGCCCTAGCGGTAAAGGAAAGTGAAAGTGAAAGTCGCTCAGTTGTGTCTGACTCTTTGCAACCCCATGGACTATACAGTCCATGGAGTTCTCCAGGCCAGAATACTGGAGTGGGTAGGCTTTCCCTTCTCCAGGGGCTCTTCCCAACCCAGGGATCAAACCCAGGTCTCCGGCATTGCAGGAAGATTCTTTACCAGCTGAGCCACAAGGAAAGCCCACCTGCCTGCAAATGTAGGAGACATAAGAGATGCGGGTTCAATCCTGGATCCGGAAGATCCCCTGGAGGAGGGCATGGCAACACACTCCAGTATCCTTGTCTGGAGAATCCCATGGACAGAGGAACCTGTCGGGCTATGGTCCATAGGGTTGCACAGAGTCAGACACGACTGAAGTGACTTAGCACCCACCCACCCTCTCTCTCTCTCTCTCTCTCTCTCTGTTTCCTCTTATCCTGCTTTAGGGCACTTAGCAACATGTGGAATCATAATTTAAACAAATATACTTTGGTTCATCATGCACCTTTCCCATTTAAATTTTAGTTCCTTGAGGATAAATGTGATTTTTAATTTATCATTGTCTCGCCAGTACCTGGGCTTCCCTGGTGGCTCAGCAGTAAAGACTCTGCCTACAACGCAGGAGACATGGGTTTGATCCCTGGATCAGAAAGATCCCCTGGAGGAAGAAATGGCAACCCACTCCAATATTTTTGCCTGAAAAATCCCATGGACAACTGAGAACTCACACCGGTACCTAGAATTGTCTGGAACCTAGTAGACACTCAGTAAATACTTGTTGACTAAATGAATGAACCAGAACTATTTTTATCTACTTAAATTTTTTTTCTTTCGATTTTCATGGACTATATACATTTAAACATTGTATACTATATACTTTTTAATCATTTAAGCATAACGTTAAAAACCAACTCAGGGACTTCTGTTTTCCACTCCAACACATTAAGAGCTTGGAGGTTGCACTCATCTCACAACAAGAAAAAAGCTAACAAAACTGAAGTCAACAACTCTTCTTAGATCAAAAAATTATGATCACAAGCAAAATGATCCCCCTTCAAATCTGGAGAGACAAGGGAATAAAAGAATCACAGCTTACTGGCAGTGGAAATTGTGGGAGCCAAGGAAAAGTAGGGGAAAAACAATTCTGTGATGGATACACTGCTTGAAGCTTCAGTTCAGTTCAGTTCAGTCGCTCAGTCATGTCCGACTATTTGCGATCCCATGAATCGCAGCACACCAGCCCTCCCTGTCCATCACCAACTGCTGGAGTTCACTCAGACTCACGTCCATCAAGTCAGTGATGCCATCCAGCCATTTCATCCTCTGTCGTCCCCTTCTCCTCCTGCCCCTAATCCCTCCCAGCATCAGAGTCTTTTCCAATGAATCAACTCTTTGCATGAGGTGGCCAAAGTACTGGAGTTTCAGCTTTAGCATCATTCCTTCCAAAGAAATCCCAGGGATGATCTCCTTCAGAATGGACTGGTTGGATCTCCTTGCAGTCCAAGGGACTCTCAAGAGTCTTCTCCAACACCACAATTCGAAAGTATCAATTCTTCAGTGCTCAGCTTTCTTCACAGTCTAACTCTCACATCCATACATGACTACTGGAAAAACCATAGCCTTGTGGCAAAGTAAAGCTTAGTGGGGTCTAGTTTGAGAGTTAAAACTCCTGGGAGCCCAGTCTTATGGAGCTCCCACACATTTGTGTTTTCAATCCAGGAGCCCCACCAGGTTTTCATTCTGAAGATCATAGAAGAAATTCCCTCTGCTTCTAGCAGGTGGGAGGGGAAGTAATTATTTTTAAATATGCCTAGAATTTTTTTTTTCACCTGCCCTCAAGGGAAACTACCTTAATAGAGCCTCAGCTGCCTTGTAACCATCTAAAATGAAGAGCCAACTCATTGGAAATGACCTTGTTCCTGGGAAAAATTGAGGGCAGGAGGAGAAGGGGTTGAAAAGGATAAGATGGTTGGATGGCATTGTCAACTCCATGGACATGAGTCTGAGCAAACTCTGGGAGATAGTGAAGGATGGGGAAGCCTGGTGTGCTGCAGTCCATGGCGTTGAAAAGAGTCAGACACGACTGAGTGACTGGACAACAAACAACCATGGTTACCTGGAGGAAGGAAAACACCCACCTTAAGCCACTGTACACTCTTTGTCTTGCGTAAGAGTGGAGAGGGTATGGAGAGGCACTTGTGAAGGTCACAGCCCTGGGACACAGGCCCCTAAGGCACTGTGACCTAATCACAGGATTATGCTTCTCTTTCCCCTGCACATCATCACCACGATAGAGTTCCTATATAACAATAGAGGATTACAGAAGAAACATTGCAAGCTTTAAACCCCATTTAAAACACAAAGACAACGGTGGAGACAAAAGCAAGGACTAGAGACACTGAAGGCTTAACTCCCACAATTACAGCAAATATTAAACACAGTACAACTTGATAAAATAAACTCCCACACTAGAAGTTTATTTACCTCCGTTCCTGTTACCCGCCTGTATGGGTACGACCAGCTTTCAGCAAAAAATTAAGTCATGGTAAAAGGCAAGAAAAAGGGGTTTCTGTGGTGGCTCAGTGGTGAAGAATCCACCTGCCAATACCGGAGACGTGGATTTGATCCCTGATCCAGGGAGATACAATATGTCACAGAGCAACTAAGCCCACGTGCCACACCTGCTGAGCCTGCGCTGCAGAGCTGGTGAGCCACAAGTACTGAGTCACATACGCCATGTGTGACCGCATGCCTGCATGCCCTAAGCCCGCGCTCCACAACAGGGGAAACCACTGCAATAAGAAGCCTGCGCCCTGCAACTAGAGAGGAGCCCCCACTCTTTGTGCCTAGAGAAAAGTCTGCACAGCAACAAAGACCCAGCACAGCCAAAAATAAATAAATTTTAAAATTATTTTTAAATAAATAAATAACTTGTTCTCTCAGAAAGCATGAAATAAAAATAAAAGACAAGGGGAAACAAACAGTCCAAAGAGAATAAAGCAAGCATCAAAATTAGAATCAGGTATGACGGAGATTTTTGAATCATCAGACCAGGAATTTTAAATAACTAAGATTAACATGCTAAAGACTCTTATGGGAAAAGTGTATATTATGTAAGAACAGATGGTTAATATTAGAAGGTAAACAGAAATTCTAAGAATCAAAAAGTAATGCCAAAAATAAAAAACACATTACAGCGTTTCTATTACAAGAAATTTTTAAATGCTTTTAATTGTCTCAGCAATAGATAAGACATACCTGAGAAAAGAATAGGTAAACTTTAAGAGAGGCTAATATAAACTCCCAAGATTGAAATGTAAAGAAGAAAAAGAATGAAATAGATTTAACAGAATACCAATAACTGTGGGACAATAACAATAGGTGAAATATATAGGTGATGTAAATCTAAGAAAGAGAAGAAAGAGAGAAAGGAACAGAAGAAATGTTTGAAGCAATAACTGAGAATTTTCCAAGATTAATGACAGGCATCAAACCACAGATCCAGGAAGCTCAGAGAATACCATATAGGATAAATACCAAATATCACACACACACACACACACACACACACACACACACACACACACAGAGGCATATCATATTCAAACTGGAAAAAAAAAAAAAAACACCAAAGGCAAAGTGAAAATCTTGAAAGAAGCCAAGGGGAAAATGTAAAGTGATAGAGAAAGATATGCCATGTTAATCAAAAGTGAAAGTCAAAAAAGCTGTGTTAATTTCAGGCAAGAAGACTTCAGAACAAGGAAAATTACCAGGGATAAAGAAGGTGACATTACTTAATGACAAAGAGGTTAATTCTCAACGATGACACAACAATATTTAATGTGCATGCCCTAACAACAGAGTATCAAAATACATAAGGCAGAAACTGATGTGAGTGCAAAAAGAAACAGACAAAGACACTGTTATAGTTGGAGACTTCAACCTACCTCTAACAGCGATTGACAGATCTTGCAGGGAGAAAAATCAGTTAAAAATAGCTGAACTGAATAGAACTATCAATCAACTATCTTTAATTAATATTTATAGAATATTTCATCAAACAACACCAGAACACATATTCTTCTCAAACTCACGTGAATACTCATCAGGATAGACAACATTCTGGTCCATAAAACCTATCTCAACAAATTTAAAATAACACGAATCATACAAAGCATGCTCCCAAAGCAAAATACATACCAGAAAGATAGCTGGAAAATTCCGAAGTATTTGGATACGAAGCAATACAATTTTAAATAACGTATGGATCAGAAAAGAAATCTCAAGAGAAAAACTGCTCCTCATGCAAATCCCTGTTAATTATGAAAAATCTAGTTCATGTCACATTTGTCTAACATTCACGAATTATTGCTTTTATGACCTTAAAATTCAAGGATTTTAGGGATGATTTTCATTAAATTTAATGGTGTTCAGAAACTGATTTGTTTCTTTAATATAAATTTATTTATTTTAATTGGAGGTTAATTACTTTACAATATTGTATTGGTTTTGCCATACATCAACATGAATCCGCCACAGGTATACACGAAGATGAGAGTAATTTCCCATTGAGTCCTGAATATTCATTGGAAGGACTGATGCTGAAACTCCAATATTTTGGCCACCTGATGCAAAAAACTGATTCATTGGGAAAGACCCTGATGCTGGGAAAGATTGAGGACAGGAGGAGAAGGGACCACAGATGGTTGGATGGCATCACCAACTCGATGGACATAAATTGGAGTAAGCTCCAAGAGCTGGTGATGGACAGGGAGGCCTGGTGTGCTGCAGTCTATGGGGGTGGCAAAGAGTCAGATACGAATGAGCAACTGAACTGAATTGATACTGAGTTGATTTTATTTAGATGAGACACTTCATTTCTTTCTACTTAATTGGACAGGAACACTGTGACAACTTTGTTTAGTTATTGTATCTTTCCCTTCTTTTAAGCGATATTTTTAGATTTATTAACTGTGACAATTTGATCAGGTGAAAACATGGTGAATTCGTAAGTCATTGGGTTGTTTATATAAAAAAGAAAAAGTTTAATATGAATGAATTAAACTGAAAATATAGCACCATAATTTGTGGAATACAGCAAAATTCATGCTTAGATATTTAAAGCATTGTATGCACATTATACAATAATAAATATCTAAAATCAATCATCTAAGTTTTCACTCTAGAAAACTAGAGTAACAACATAAACCTTCAGTTCAGTTCAGTTCAGTCGCTCAGTCATGTCTGACTCTTTGCGACCCCATGAATCACAGCACGCAGGCCTCCCTGTCCATCAACAACTCCCAGAGTTCACCCAGACTCACATCCATCAAGTCAGTGATGCCATCCAGCCATCTCATCCTTGGTCGTCCCCTTCTCCTCCTGCCCCTCATCCCTCCCAGCATCAGAGTCTTTTCCAATGAGTCAACTCTTCCCATGAGGTGGCCAAGGTACTGGAGTTTCAGCTTTAGCATCATTCCTTCCAAAGAAATCCCAAGGCTGATTTCCTTCAGAATGGACTGGTTGGATCTCCTTGCAGTCCCAGGGACTCTCAAGAGTCTTCTCCAACACCATAGTTCAAACGCATCAATTCTTCGGCACTCAGCTTTCTTCACAGTCCAACTCTCACATCCATACATGACCACTGGAAAAATCATAGCCTTGACTAGATGGACCTTTGTTGGCAAAGTAATGTCTCTGCTTTTCAATATGTTATCTAGGTTGGTCATAACTTTCCTTCCAAGGAGTAAGCATCTTTTAATTTCATGGCTGCAATCACCATCTGCAGTGATTTTGGAGCCCCCAAAACTAAAGTTTAACACTGTTTCCCCATCTATTTCCCATGAAGTGATGGGACCAGATGCCATGATCTTCGTTTTCTGAATGTTGAGCTTTAAGCCAACTTTTTCACTCTCCTTTTTCACTTTGATCAAGAGGCTTTTTAGTTCCTCTTCACCTTCTACCTCCTCTCACCTACTGCTATTCAATATCAGTAGCTAGGAATTACAAGCAATAAATATTAACTAAAGCAATAAAAGGAAGTAAAAATGTATACAGATTGAGAAAGAAGAAATAAAATTTCCATTGTTTATAGATGACATGATTGCCTATGTAGAAAATCCCAAAGACTCAACAAGAACTAGAGCTAACAAGTAATTATAGAAAAGCCTCAAGAATACAAGGCTAACATACCTAAGTCAACAGCTTTCATATATGTAAGCAATGAACAACTAGAATTTGACATCTAAAATGCAATACAGCTTACATCAGTACCTTCCCAAAATGAAATGTTGTTGTTCAGTCACTAAGTCGTCTCCAACTCTTTGTGATCCCACAGATTGCAGCATACCAAGCTCCTCTGTCCTACACTATCTCCCAGAGTTCACTCAAATTCATGTCCATCGAGTTGGTGATGCTATCTAACTGTCTCATCCTCTGCCACCCCCTTCTCCTTTGCCTTTAATCTTTTCCAGCACAGGGTCTTTTCCAGTGAGTTGACTCTGCACCAGGTGGTTAAAGTATTGGAGCTTCAGCTTCAACAACAATCCTTCCAATAAATATTTAGGGTTGACTTCCTTTAGGATTGACTGGCTTGATCTCCTTGACATCCAAGTGACTCTCAAGAGTCTTTTTCCAGCACAATTTGAAAGCATCAATTCCTCATGGCTCAGCCTTCTTTATGGTCCAACTCTCCCATCTATGTGACTACTGGAAAAACCATAGCTTTGACTGTATGGACCTTTGTTGGCAAAGTGATGTCTCTGCTTTTTAATATGCTGTCTAGGTTTTTCATAGTTTTCCTCGCAAGGAGCAAGTTTCTTTTACTTTCATAGCTGCAATCACCATCTGCAGTGATTTTGGAGCCCAAGAAAATAAAATCTGTCACTGCTTCCCCTTTTCCCTTTTATTTTCCATGAAGTGATAGGACCAGATGCCATGAAATTAGTTTTTTAAAAGTTGAGTTTCAAGCCCACTTTTTCACTTTCCTCTTTGGCTCTCAACAGGAGGCTCTTTAGTTCCTCTTCACTTTCTGCCGTTAGAGAGGTATCATGTGTATATCTGAGGTGGCTGATATTTTTCTCAGCAACCTTGATTCCAGCTTGTGCTTCATCCAGCCAGGCATTTAGCATAATGTACTCTGCATATCAGTACAGTTCAGTTTAGTTCAGTCGCACAGTCATGTCCGACTCTTTGCGACCCCATGGACTGCAGCACAACAGGCTTTCCTGTCCATCACCAACTCCCGGAGCCCACTCAAACTCATGTCCATTGAGTCAGTGATGCCATCCAACCATCTCAACCCCTGTCATCCCCTTCTCCTCCCACCTTCAATCTTTTCCAGGATCAGGGTCTTTTCAAATGAGTCAGTTATTCCCATTAGGTCGCCAAAGTGTTGGAGTTTTAGCTTTAGCATCAGTCCTTCCAATGAATATTCAGAACTGATTTCCTTTAGGATGGACTGGTTGGATCTCTTTGCAGTCCAAGGGACTCTCAAGAGTTTTGTTCAACATCACAGTTCAAAAGCATCAGTTCTTCAGTGCTCAGCTTTCTTTATAGTCAAACTCTCACATCCATACATGACTACTGGAAAGATCATAGCTTTGGCTAGATGGACCTTTGTTGGCAAAGTAATGTCTCTGCTTTTTAATATGCTGTCTAGGTTGGTCATAATATTTCTTCCAAGGAGTAAGCATCTTTTAATTTCATGGCTGCAATCACCATCTGCAGTGATTTTGGAGCCCCCTAAAATATAGTCTGTCATTGTTTCCATTGTTTCCCCATCTATTTGCCATGAAGTGATGGGACTGGATGCCATGATCTTAGTTTTCTGAATGTTGAGTTTTAAGCCAACTTTTTCACTCTCCTCTTTCACTTTCATCAAGAGGCTCTTTAGTTCTTCTTCACTTTCTGCCATAAGTGTGGTGTCATCTGCCGATCTGAGGTTATTGATATTTCTCCCAGCAATCTTGATTCCAGCTTGTGATTCATTCAGCCCAGCATTTCTCATGATGTACTCTGCATATAAGTTAAATAAGCAGGGTGACAATATACAGCCTTGATGTACTCCTTTCCTGATTTGGAACCAGTCTGTTGTTCCATGTCCAGTTCTAACTGTTGCTTCTTGACCTGCATACAGATTTTTCAGGAAGCAGGTCAGGTGGTCTGGTATTCCCATCTCTTTCAGAATTTTCCACAGTTTGTTGTGATCCACACAGTCAAAGGCTTTGGTGTGGTCAATAAAGCAGAAGGAGATGTTTCTTCTAGAACTCTCTTGCTTTACAATGATTCAACAGATGTTGGCAATTTGAGCTCTGGTTCCTCTGCCTCTCCTAAATTCAGCATGAACGTATGGAAGTCCACGGTTCACAAACTGTTGAAGCCTGGCTTGGAGAATTTTGAGCATTACATTGTTAGGATGTGAGATGAGTGCAATTGTGCGGTAGTTTGAGCATTCTTTGGCATTGCCTTTCTTTGGGATTGGAATGAAAACTGACCTTTTCCAATCCTGTGGCCACTCCTGAGTTTTCCAAATTTGCTGGCATATTGAGTGCAGCACTCTCACAGCATCATCTTTTAGGATTTGAAATAGCTCAGCTGGAATTCCATCACCTCCACTAGATTTGTTTGTGACGATGCTTCCTAAGGCCCACTTGATTTTGACTCCAGGATGTCTAGCTCTAGGAGAATGATCACACCATGATGTTTATCCAGGTCATGAAGTTTTTTTTGTATAGTTGTATAGTTCTGTGTATTCTTTCCACCTCTTCTTAATATTGTCTGCTTCTGTTAGGTCCATACCATTTCTGTTCTTTATTGTGCCCATCTCTGCGTGAAATGTTCCTGTGTTATCTCTAATTTTCTTGAAGACTTCTCTAGTCTTTCCTATTCTATTCTTTTCCTCTATTTCTTTGCATTGATCACCGAGAAAGGCTTTCTTATCTCTCCTGGTTATTCTTTGGAACTCTGCATTCAAATGGGTATATCTTTGCTTTTCTCCTTTGCCTTTCACATCTTTTCTTTTCTGAGCTATTTGTAAGGCCTCCTCAGACAACTCTTTTGCCTTTTTGCATTTCTTTTTATTAAGGATGATTTTGATAACCACCTCCTGTACAATGTCATGAACCTCTGTCCATAGTTCTTCAGGCACTCTGTCTATCAGATCTAATCCCTTGAATCTATTTGTTACTTCCACTGGATAATCATAAGGGATTTGATTTAGGCCATACCTGAATGGTCTAGTGGTTTTCCTTACTTTCTTCAATCTAAGTCTGAATTTGGCAATAAGAAGTTCATGATCTGAGCCACTGTCTGCTCCCAGTCTTGATCTTGCTGACTGTATAGAGCTTCTCCATCTTTGGCTGCAAAGAATATAATCAATGTGATTTCAGTATTGACCATCTGGTGATGTCTATGTGTAGAGTCATCTCTTGTATTTTTGGAAGAGGGTGTTTGGTATGACCAGTCCGTTCTCTTGGCAAAACTCTATTATCCTCTGCCCTGCTTCGTTTTGTACTCCAAAGCCAAATTTTCCTGTTACTCCTAGTATCTCTTGACTTCCTACTTTTGAATTCCAGTCCCCTATAATGAAAAGGACATGTTTTTTGGGTGTTAGTTCTAGAAGGTCTTGTAGGTTTTCATAGAACTGTTCAACTTCAGCTTCTAAGTTCAACTCTGCGTATAAGTTAAGTAAAAGTAGATAGCGTGGTATCGGGGAAAAAATAGACTAATAGATCAATTTAACAGAATAGAGAGCTCAAAAGAGAGCTCACACAAATATATGTAACTCATCTCTGACAGTAGAGAAAAGAATAAGAATTTTAAAATGTGTTTCTGGAATTCATAGGGCAGCAATGGACAAACAGACATAAATAGACTTTGGACGTGGGAAGAGGGGAGGAGAGGGTGAGATGTAGGGAGAGTAACATGGAAACTTACACTACCATATGTAAAATAGGTAGCCAACGGGAATTTACCGTATGTCTCAGGAAATTCAAAGAGGGGCTCTGTATCAACCTAGAGGGATGGGATGGGGAGGGAGATGGAAGAGAGGTTCAAAGGGGAGGGGATATATGTATACCTATGGCTGATCCATGTTAAGGTTTGACAGAAAACAGCAAAATTCTGTAAAGCTATTACCCTTCAATTAAAAATAAATGAATTTTAAAAAATATGTTTCTGGAACAACTAGGCATCTAAATGAAAAAAAAAAGAATATAGACATAGGCTTTACACCTTTCATAAAAATTAGTTAAAAATGAATCATAGGCTTAAATGTAAAACACAAAACAATAAAACCTTTTAAAAGATAACACAAGAGAAAATCTAGGTGGTCTTGGGCTTAGAAATGGGTTTTTAGATAACAACACCAAAAGCACAACCCATGAAAAAAATTTTTGATAAGTTAAACTTCATTAAAATTTAAAACTTCTGCTCTGAAAAGATAAATCATAGACTGGGGTAAAACATTTACAAAGCATGACCCTGATAAAGGACCGTTATTCAGAATATACAAAGAATTCTTAAAACTCAGCAACATTTTAATTTATCATAGTCTATTTCAGATTAATACCAGTCTAATTCAGGTATAATATAGAAACTTTGCTCCAATAAGGCTCCATTCTCAGCCCCTTTCTTTGTGCCGTCATTGCCACACATATTGCATGCGTATTTTGGGGGCTCCAAAATCACTGCAGATGGTGACTGCACCCATGAAATTAAAAGACGCTTACACCTTGGAAGGAAAGTTATGACCAACCTAGATAGCATATTCAAAAGCAGAGACATTACTTTGCCAACTAAGGTCCGTCTAGTCAAGGCTATGGTTTTTCCTGTGGTCATGTATGGATGTGAGAGTTGGACTGTGAAGAAGGCTGAGCGCCGAAGAATTGATGCTTTTGAACTATGGTGGTGGAGAAGACTCTTGAGAGTCCCTTGGACTGCAAGGAGATCCAACCAGTCCATTCTGAAGATCAGCCCTGGGATTTCTTTGGAAGGAATGATGCTAAAGCTGAAACTCCAGTACTTTAGCCACCTCATGCAAAGAGTTGACTCATTGGAAAAGACTTTGATGCTGGGAGGGATTGGGGGCAGGAGGAGAAGGGGACGACAGAGGATGAGATGGCTGGGTGGCATCACTGACTTGATGGACGTGAGTCTAGGTGAACTCCGGGAGTTGGTGGTGGACAGGGAGGCCTGGCGTGCTGCGATTCATGGGGTCGCAAAGAGTCAGACACGACTGAGCAACTGAACTGAACTGATGACAAACCCCACAATTCCATGTTATAATTATTTCTTTTTACAGTCATTTATTTTAAGAAATTAAGTATAATGAGAACATATTTAAAGACTTTATCTGTTAAATTACATATTTCTCATTTCTGGTGCTCTCCGAATCTTTGTGTTTTGCTGTCTGCAGTCATTTTCTTTCAGCCTGAGGTTTTTCTTTACTATATTTTATAATACTGCTCTCATTCTTTGCTTATACAGGAATATCTTTATTTCACTTTCATTTTGGAAGAATGGTTTTGTGGGATATAGAATTCTTGACTGATGATTTTTTTTTCTTTCAGAACTTTGAATATATCATTCTACTACCTTCTGGTCTTCATTGTTTCAGATAAGAATCCAGTTGTTAGTCTTACTGTTATTCCGCTGGACGTGATGAATCATTTTTCTCTTACTGCTCGCAAAAAATCTTGAAAAAAAAAAAAAGAGATTTGTTGTGGATTTCTTTGTATTTACCTTTTGACATATTTTATATATTATATTATGCCTTTGTGTTTATATTGATATATTGATAAATTCTACCTGGGATTTGTTGAGCTCCTAACTTTGTAGATGAATATGTTGTGTTTTTGTTGTTATTGATGTTACACATGGTGTGTTTGTGGTTTTTTTTAACCACTATTTCTTCACATAATGCCCTTTTCTCTCTCTCCGCATCTTCTGGGACTCTCATTACAGATATGTTGTGTATTTGATGCTATTGCATGCGTAGATCACTTTGATTTATTTTTGAATCCTGGGTTAACTTTGTATCGTAAACTTCACCTTGTCATAGTGTATAGTTCTCCATAGTGTATAGTTCTCTCTACACATTGCTAAATTCTGTTTCCTAATCTTTTGTTAAAGTTATTTGTGCTTCTATTCACAAGGGATATTGGCCTATTTTTTTAATGCTGTTTTTCTCTGGTTATCAGCTAGCTTCATAAAGGAGATGAGAAGTGTCCTTCCTTCTTCCGTTTTCTGGAAGAGATTGTGAGGACTGTTAGCTATTCTTTAAATGCTTGGTAGGAGCCTCCAGTGAAACTGGCTGGGCCTGAAGATCTCTTTGGGGGGAAGTTTTAAAATTAAGAAGTCAATTTCCTTGGAAGCAATAGGCCTATTCAAGTTATTTTTCATTTTGGGTGAGTAGTGGTAGTTTCTGTTTCTAAAGGAATTTGTCCATTTCATAGAAATAGTCAAAATTTTGTTCACAGTATTCACAGAAGTGTTCATAAGTATTCTTTTATTATCCTCTTGATGTCTATTGGGTCTGTAGTGATATCCTCTGTTTCATTCCTGATATTAGGACTGTGTGTCTTTGCTGTGTTTAAATTTGTCAGTCTTGCTAGAGATTTGTCAATTTTATTGACATTTTCAAAGAAGTAGCTTTTTTCTTCCATTATTTTCACCATTCTTTTTCTTTTTTATTTAATTGATTTCTGTTCTTTATTACTTCCTTTGTTCTGTTTAATTTGGGTTAGCTTTGCTCCTTTTTTCCATTTGGTGGGAAAAAAGTTTAGATTATGAATTTGAAAGTTTCCTCTTTTTCTAACATGTACATTTAATGTTATAAATTTTCCTCTCCCATGGCTTTGTGACCACTCAAATTTTGATATGCTGTATTTTCATTTAGGTTAGTATTTTTAAAATCTCTTCTTGAGCTTTTCTCTTTGATTCATGAATTATTTAAAGTTTCCAGTGTTTGCAGATCTTCCTTTTGTCTTTATGTTAATGATTTCTAGTTTAATTCAGTTGTGGTCAGAGAATACTCTATGCACGACTTCAATTATTTCAAAATTTTGAGGTTTGTTTTATGGGCCAGGATATGGGCTATCTTGGTGTGGTTCTGTGGGCCCTTGAAAAGAATGGATATTCTGTGCTTGTTGGATGGTTGCTCCATTAATGTTAATTAGTATTCGGTAGTATTGCTGAGTTCTATATTCTTGCTGGTTTTCTGTCTAGTTATTGCATCAATTATTGAGAGAGGAATGTTAAAAGCCAGCTATAATTGCGGATTTGTCTATTTCTCCTCCCAGTTATATTCATTTTTGCTTCACATATTTTATGGTTCTGTTGTTCTGTGCATACACATTACGAATTGGTTGTGTCTTCTTAGTGGATCAAGACTTGTTTCATCATTATATAAGGTCCTTCTTTGTCTCGGGTAATTTTCTTTGTTCTAAATATATTTCATCTGATATAAATATAGCTACTTCTAGTTTCCTTTAGTTAATTTGCAAGATATATACTCTTTTACTTCTAACTTTCCTATGTTATTATATTTGAAGTTTCTTATGAGTGAGTGAGTGAAGTCGCTCAGTCGCGTCCGACTCTTTGCGACCCCATCGACACCAGGTTCCTCCGTCCATGGGATTTTCTAGGCAAGAGTACTGGAGTGGGTTGCCATTTCCTTCTCCAGGGGATCTTCCTGAACCAAGGAATCGAACCCAGGTCTCCCACACTGTAGACAGACGCTTTACCGTCTGAGCCACCAAGGAAGTCCAAAGTTTCTTATAGAAGCATGTAACTGGGTCATACTTTTTAATACATCATGCCAATATCTCCTTTTTAATTATCACACTTAGACTATTCACGTTTAATATAATTATTGATCTTCTAGGGCTTAGATTTGCCATTTTATTGTTTTTTGTTTTGTTTTGCATTTACCTCTATTCTTTTTATTAATCTATTTTTATTTTTTCTATCTTCTGTTGATTTTTTGGACATTTTTCTAGGATTCTATCTTCATTTATTTATACTTTTTCAAGTGTATGCCTTTGTATAGACTTTTTAGTTGTTGTTATAGGCATTACATTGTATTTACATAATATATTCTACTGGTATCATTTTACCAGTTCAAATGAGGTATTGAAGTCTTACCACTCTCTATATCCCTTTACTTTCTCTAAAGTATCTTAAGTATTTCCTCTATATAAATTTTGAATCATATAAGAAATGTTTAAATTTTTTCCTCCAACTGTCAAATATTATTTTGGAAATTCAAGGGGAGAAGAAAGCCTATTGTATTTATCCATATATTTTGCTGATTTTTTTTCTTCTAGATATTTCAGAGCTCCTTCTTTTATTAATTTTCTATTTCTTTTTTTTTTTTTTTTTTTTAATTTTTAGTTTTTTATTTTTTAAATTTTAAAATCTTTAATTCTTACATGCATTCCCAAACATGAACCCCCCTCCCACCTCCCTCCCCAGAACATCTTTCTGGGTCATCCCCATGCACCAGCCCCAAGCATGCTGCATCCTGCGTCAGACATAGACTGGCGATTCAATTCACATGATAGTATACATGTTAGAATGTCATTCTCCCAAATCATCCCACCCTCTCCCTCTCCCTCTGAGTCCAAAAGTCCGTTATACACATCTGTGTCTCTTTCCCTGTCTTGCATACAGGGTCGTCATTGCCATCTTCCTAAATTCCATATATATGTGTTAGTATACTGTATTGGTGTTTTTCTTTCTGGCTTACTTCACTCTGTATAATCGGCTCCAGTTTCATCCATCTCATCAGAACTGATTCAAATGAATTCTTTTTAACGGCTGAGTAATACTCCATTGTGTATATGTACCACGGCTTTCTTATCCATTCATCTGCTGATGGACATCTAGGTTGTTTCCATGTCCTGGCTATTATAAACAGTGCTGCAATGAACATTGGGGTACATGTGTCTCTTTCAATTCTGGTTTCCTCGGTGTGTATGCCCAGAAGTGGGATTGCTGGGTCATAAGGTAGTTCTATTTGCAATTTTTTAAGGAATCTCCACACTGTTCTCCATAGTGGCTGTACTAGTTTGCATTCCCACCAACAGTGTAGGAGGGTTCCCTTTTCTCCACACCCTCTCCAGCATTTATTGCTTGCAGATTTTTGGATCGCAGCCATTCTGACTGGTGTGAAGTGGTACCTCATTGTGGTTTTGATTTGCATTTCTCTAATAATGAGTGATGTTGAGCATCTTTTCATGTGTTTGTTAGCCATCCGTATGTCTTCTTTGGAGAAATGTCTATTTAGTTCTTTGGCCCATTTTTTGATTGGGTCGTTTATTTTTCTGGAGTTGAGCTGCATAAGTTGCTTGTATATTTTTGAGATTAGTTGTTTGTCAGTTGCTTCATTTGCTATTATTTTCTCCCATTCAGATGGCTGTCTTTTCACCTTGCTTATATTTTCCTTTGTTGTGCAGAAGCTTTTAATTTTAATTAGATCCCATTTGTTTATTTTTGCTTTTATTTCCAGCATTCTGGGAGGTGGATCATAGAGGATCCTGCTGTGATTTATGTCTGAGAGTGTTTTGCCTATGTTCTCCTCTAGGAGTTTTATAGTTTCTGATCTTACATTTAGATCTTTAATCCATTTTGAGTTTATTTTTGTGTGCGGTGTTAGAAAGTGATCTAGTTTCATTCTTTTACAAGTGGTTGACCAGTTTTCCCAGCACCACTTGTTAAAGAGATTGTCTTTACTCCATTGTATATTCTTGCCTCCTTTGTCAAAGATAAGGTGTCCATATGTGTGCGGATTTATCTCTGGGCTTTCTATTTTGTTCCATTGATCTATATGTCTGTCTTTGTGCCAGTACCATACTGTCTTGATGACTGTGGCTTTGTAGTAGAGCCTGAAGTCAGGCAAGTTGATTCCTCCAGTTCCATTCTTCTTTCTCAAGATTGCTTTGGCTATTCGAGGTTTTTTGTATTTCCATACAAAGCTTGAAATTATTTGTTCTAGTTCTGTGAAAAATGTGGCTGGTAGCTTGATAGGGATTGCATTGAATTTGTAAATTGCTTTGGGTAGTATACTCATTTTCACTATATTGATTCTTCCAATCCATGAACATGGTATATTTCTCCATCTATTAGTGTCCTCTTTGATTTCTTTCATCAGTGTTTTATAGTTTTCTATATATAGGTCTTTAGTTTCTTTAGGTAGATATATTCCTAAGTATTTTATTCTTTTCGTTGCAATGGTGAATGGAATTGTTTCCTTAATTTCTTTTTCTACTTTCTCATTATTCGTGTATAGGAATGCAAGGGATTTCTGTGTGTTGATTTTATATCCTGCAACTTTACTATATTCATTGATTAGCTCTAGTAATTTTCTGGTGGAGTCTTTAGGGTTTTCCATGTAGAGGATCATGTCATCTGCAAACAGTGAGAGTTTTACTTCTTCTTTTCCAATTTGGATTCCTTTTATTTCTTTTTCTGCTCTGATTGCTGTGGCCAAAACTTCCAGAACTATGTTGAATAGTAGCGGTGAAAGTGGACACCCTTGTCTTGTTCCTGACTTTAGGGGAAATGCTTTCAATTTTTCACCATTGAGGATAATGTTTGCTGTGGGTTTGTCATAAATAGCTTTTATTATGTTGAGATATGTTCCTTCTATTCCTGCTTTCTGGAGAGTTTTTATCATAAATGGATGTTGAATTTTGTCAAAGGCCTTCTCTGCATCTATTGAGATAATCATATGGTTTTTATTTTTCAATTTGTTAATGTGGTGAATTACATTGATTGATTTGCGGATATTGAAGAATCCTTGCATCCCTGGGATAAAGCCCACTTGGTCATGATGTATGATCTTTTTAATGTGTTGTTGGATTCTGATTGCTAGAATTTTGTTGAGGATTTTTGCATCTATGTTCATCAGAGATATTGGCCTGTAGTTTTCTTTTTTTGTGACATCTTTGTCAGGTTTTGGTATTAGGGTGATGGTGGCCTCATAGAATGAGTTTGGAAGTTTACCTTCCTCTGCAATTTTCTGGAAGAGTTTGAGGAGGATAGGTGTTAGCTCTTCTCGAAATTTTTGGTAGAATTCAGCTGTGAAGCCATCTGGACCTGGGCTTTTGTTTGCTGGAAGATTTCTGATTACAGTATCAATTTCCGTGCTTGTGATGGTTCTGTTAAGATTTTCTATTTCTTCCTGGTTCAGTTTTGGAAAATTGTACTTTTCTAAGAATTTGTCCATTTCTTCCACGTTGTCCATTTTATTGGCATACAACTGCTGATAGTAGTCTCTTATGATCCTTTGTATTTCTGTGTTGTCTGTTGTGATCTCTCCATTTTCATTTCTAATTTTATTGATTTGATTTTTCTCTCTTTGCTTCTTGATGAGTCTGGCTAATGGTTTGTCAATTTTATTTATCCTTTCAAAGAACCAGCTTTTGGCTTTGTTGATTTTTGCTATGGTCTCTTTTGTTTCTTTTGCATTTATTTCTGCCCTAATTTTTAAGATTTCTTTCCTTCTACTAACTCTGGGGTTCTCCAACTCTTCCTTTTCTAGTTGATTTAGTTGTAGAGTTAGGTTATTTATTTGACTTTTTTCTTGTTTCTTGAGGTATGCCTGTATTGCTATGAACTTTCCTCTTAGCACTGCTTTTATAGTGTCCCACAGGTTTTGGGTTGTTGTGTTTTCATTTTCATTAGTTTCTATGCATATTTTGATTTCTTTTTTGATTTCTTCTGTGATTTGTTGGTTATTCAGAAGTGTGTTGTTCAACCTCCATATGTTGGAATTTTTAATAGTTTTTCTCCTGTAATTGAGATCTAATCTTAATGCATTATGGTCAGAAAAGATGCTTGGAATGATTTCGATTTTCTTGAATTTATCAAGTTTAGATTTATGGCCCAGGATGTGATCTATCCTGGAGAAGGTTCCATGAGCACTTGAAAAAAAGGTGAAATTCGTTGTTTTGGGGTGAAATGTCCTATAGATATCAATTAGGTCTAACTGATCTAATGTATCATTTAAAGTTTGCGTTTCTTTGTTAATTTTCTGTTTAGTTGATCTGTCCATAGGTGTGAGTGGGGTATTAAAGTCTCCCACTATTATTGTGTTATTGTTGATTTCCTCTTTCATACTTGTTAGCATTTGTCTTACATATTGCGGTGCTCCTATATTGGGTGCATATATATTTATAATTGTTATATCTTCTTCTTGGATTGTTCCTTTGATCATTATGTAGTGGCCTTCTTTGTCTCTTTTCACAGCCTTTGTTTTAAAGTCTATTTTATCGGATATGAGTATTGCCACTCCTGCTTTCTTTTGGTCTCTATTCGCGTGGTATATCTTTTTCCAGCCCTTCACTTTCAGTCTGTATGTGTCCCTTGTTTTGAGGTGGGTCTCTTGTAAGCAGCATATAGAGGGGTCTTGTTTTTGTATCCATTCGGCCAGTCTTTGTCTTTTGGTTGGGGCGTTCAACCCATTTACGTTTAAGGTAATTATTGATAAGTATGATCCCGTTGCCATTTACTTTATTGTTTTGGGTTCGGGTTTATACACCCTTTTCGTGTTTCCTGTCTAGAGGATATCCTTTAGAATTTGTTGGAGAGCTGGTTTGGTGGTGCTGAATTCTCTCAGCTTTTTCTTGTCTGTAAAGCTTTTGATTTCTCCTTCGTATTTGAATGAGATCCTTGCTGGGTACAGTAATCTGGGCTGTAGGTTATTGTCTTTCATCACTTTAAGTATGTCTTGCCATTCCCTCCTGGCCTGAAGAGTTTCTATTGACAGATCAGCTGTTATCCTTATGGGAATCCCCTTGTGTGTTATTTGTTGTTTTTCCCTTGCTGCTTTTAATATTTGTTCTTTGTGTTTGATCTTTGTTAATTTGATTAATATGTGTCTTGGGGTGTTTCGCCTTGGGTTTATCCTATTTGGGACTCTCTGTGTTTCTTGGACTTGGGTGATTATTTCCTTCCCCATTTTAGGGAAGTTTTCAACTATTATCTCCTCAAGGATTTTCTCATGATCTTTCTTTCTGTCTTCTTCTTCTGGGACTCCTATAATTCGAATGTTGGAGCGTTTCATATTGTCCTGGAGGTCTCTGAGATTGTCCTCGTTTCTTTTAATTCGTTTTTCTTGTTTCCTCTCTGATTCATTTATTTCTACCATTCTATCTTCTATTTCACTAATCCTATCTTCTGCCTCCGTTATTCTACTATTTGTTGCCTCCAGAGTGTTTCTGATCTCATTTATTGTGTTATTCATTATATTTTGACTCTTTTTTATTTCTTCTAGGTCCTTGTTAAACCTTTCTTGCATCTTCTCAATCCTTGTCTCTAGGCTATTTATCTGTGATTCCATTTTGATTTCAAGATTTTGGATCATTTTCACTATCAATATTCGGAATTCCTTCTCTGGTAGATTCCCTACTTCTTCCTCTTTTGTTTGGTTTGGTGGGCAACTCTCCTGTTCCTTTACCTGCTGAGTATTCCTCTGTCTCTTCATCTTGGTTATATTGCTGCGTTTGGGGTGGCCTTTTTATATTCTGATAATTTGTGGAGTTCTCTTTATTATGGAGCTTCCTAACTTTGGGTGGGGTTCTATCAGTGGCTTGTCAAGGTTTCCTGGTTAGGGAGGCTTGTGTTGGAGTTTTGGTGGGTGGAGCTGGGTTTCTTCTCTCTGGAGTGCAATGGAGTGACCCGTAATGGGTTATGAGACATCAAAGGTTTTGGGATAATTTTGAGCTGCCTGTATATTGAGGCTCAGGGGAGTGTTCCTGTGTTGCTGGAGAATTTGCGTGGTATGTCTTGTTTTGGAACTTGTTGGCCCTTGGGTGGAGCTTGGTTTCAGTGTAGGTATGAAGGCATTTGATGAGCTCCTATTGCTTAATGTTCCCTGAATTCAAGAGTTCTCTAATGTTTTCAGGCTTTGGGTTTAAGCTTCCTGCTTCTGGTTTTCAGTTTTATTTTCACAGTAGCCTCTAGACTTCTCCATCTATACAGCACCGATGATAAAACATCTAGGTTAAAGATGAAAAGTTTCTCCACCTTGAGGGACACTCAGAGAGGTTCACTGAGTTACAAGGAGAAGAGAAGATGGAGGGGGTAGTTAGAGGTAACTGGAATGAGATGCGGTGAGATCAAGAGAGGAGAGAGCAAGCTAGCCAGTAGTCACTTCCTTATGTGCGCTCTATAGTCTGGACCGCTCAGAGGTATTTACAGAGTTATACGGGGAAGAGGAGAGGGAGGAAGTAGACAGAGGTGACCAGGAGGATAAGAGAGAGGAATGAGTAGGAGAGAGACAAATCCTGCCAGTAACCAGTTCCTTAGGTGTTCTCTACCGTCTGGAACACACAGAGATTCACAGAGTTGGATAGAGAAGAGATGGGGGAGAAAAGAGACAGAGGCCACCTGGTGGAGAAAGAGGAGAGGCCAGAGGAGGAGAGAGTGGACAAGTCAGTAATCTCGCTCTCAGGTAAACTTGGGTAGTGAAGTTTGGGTTTTTAAATGTACAAAATTGACAACAAAGATTAAAAATCTGTTTTTGAAGACAATGGTCTGCTTTTCTGGTTGCCTGATGTCCTCTGCCAGCCTACAGAAGTTGTTTTGTGGAGTTTGCTCGGCGTTGAAATGTTCTTTTGAGGAATTTGTGAGGGAGAACGTGATCTTCCCTTCCTATTCCTCCGCCATCTTTTTCTGTCTCTCAATTTTCTATTTCAAAAACATCCTTTAGACATTTTTTAGGGTATGTCTGCTCATAACAAACCCTCATATTTTTCCTTCATTTGAGTATGTCTTGATTTCTCATTCATTTCTGAAAGATAGTTTCACTGGATATTCTGGGTTAATGCTTCTTTTCTTCAGCACCTGAAAAAATACTATGCCAGTTCTTTTTTGGCTCCCTGGTTTCTACTGAGAAATCCAATGTCATTTGAATTTTTCCCCTTATATATAAGAGATTATTTATTTCTCAGTGTTTTCAATTTTTTCTTACTTTCTAGAACTTTAGCTCTGATGTCTTGGATATATCTTGTTTGGGATTTGATTGACTTCTTATGTTTATGTCTTCTGTCAAATTTGGGAAGATTTCAGCCATTGTTTCTTTGGGTGATTTTTAGTACTGCCCTCTTGCTCTACTTCTTCCAGGACTTTGCTGATATGAATACTATAATCCCACAGGTCCTTACGGCTCCACTCACTCATTTGTATCTTACTTTTTCTCTGTTGTTCAGACTGGGTAATTTCCAGTGTTTTATCTTTCATGTCCCTGATACTTTCCTCTGTCACTTCCATTTTTCTGTTGAGCCCATCATGAGCTTTTAATTTTGGTTACTGTATTTTATGGTTCTGAAGTTTCCAGTTGATATATCACCCATCTCTTTGTTGAAATTTTCTGTTTTTCACTTGTTTGAAGTGTGTTCATAATTTCACAGTGAAGCACTTTTTTATGATAGTTGCTTTACAGTTTTCGTCAGATGATTCTAATCTCTGTCAGTGTGATCATCTATTGATTGTCTTTTTTCATTTAGTTTGAGCTTTTCTTGGTTCTTGGTATGACAAGTAATTTTCTATAGAAACCTGTACATTCTGGGTTTTACATGATGGATCTTATTTAAATTTTCTGTTTTAGCTGGCGTCTTCTGAAACTGTTCTTCCAGAGGAAGGGGGATGGGGCAAACTCACTATCATCAGGTAAGGATAAAAGTCCAGATTCCAAACTGGGCCTCTATTAATACCTGAGAGATATGTTCTTCATTGTTGCCAGGAGGGGTTGGCGTCTTGGCTCTCCACCTGGCTAATACCTTCCTGACCAAGAAGGGTAGAAGTGCCTGTTACAGCCAGAAAAAGGTGGAAAAGTCTAGACATCTCATAGGTCTTTGCTGTTATATGCTGGTTGGGACCACCCCTTTTTCTGTGGTGTTTGACAAGAATATAGTGGATATTGTTTAAAAGTCTTGCTAGCATGACCTTCTCATGGTCTTTTGTCAGAACCTATTTATGAGTTGCTTGTCTTCTTCAGCTCCAATTCAGGGATCTATGAGCTAAAACTTTAGAAAATTAAAGACAATGAACTCAGCATTGTGTCATACCTCAGGTCCTGAGCCTTCCCTAGCCAGCCTCACTCCTCTTCACATTTTAGAGTTTTCTTAGACTTGTTTTATATGTAATGTCTAGAGTTTTTAGTTGTACTTGGTGGAAAGAATTGGAAAAGTATACGCACTCCATCTGCCCAGAGCAGAAGTCCTGGAGCTCTTTTTAATACATAAAACAAATCATGTCACTTTCTTGCTTAAAATGTTCCAGTGGTTTCACATCCAACATAAGCCAAAATCCACACTTTTTTCACTGGTTTGCACCTTCCTGAACTGTCTCATGTCCACTTCTCTGGACTCATCTTTTACCACTGTTCTTGCCCATTCAGCCAAGCTGACCTTTATCTTATTCAAATGTCTGAGCTCATTCTGCATTAGAATCTTCACACCAGTGCCCTTGCTGCCTGGGGTGATTTCCCTATATTTTCAGACCTTATTATAAATATGGTCACTAAGAAGTTACCTTCCTGAAAACCCAAGCTCCGTTATATTCCAGTTAAGCAATTTTTTTCTGGGTGCTCTTATTTTTGTATGTTATACTCAGATTTATGTGCTTGTCTCCCCCATTAGAATAAGCTCCATGAAAATGGGTTTTATGTGTCTTATCCATTTCTGAATCCTCAGACCCATCGCCAGGCATGCTGTAAGCCCCACATAAATAATGGTTGAAAACAATGAATGAACAAATGTATCTACATCAACCATTTATATACTACCAGTGCCAGGGAAAGACAAGTCAGAACCAGTAAAGAGAGCAGATGCAGAGTTGGTGGTAACAAGTGTTAATGATCCAGTTTCCTCCAGATCTGGTGGTCAGGTAAATAATGCTCTTTCAATAATATAAGTTAAAACAGTCAAAACATTTTTAAAGCTTATAAATGAACAAATCCTTCCCCAAACGGCCTTTAGATCAACTAATAATAAATGCAGAAAATAAAAATAAAAACACTATATATAAAAACCTCTCTAGTACACAGACTGAGAAAAAATTAATTCTTTATTTTTTAGTATCATATAATTGCATTTATCTGATTATAAAATAATGCCCTCTCGTTGTTTAAAGAAAACAAGCAGGAATAAACAAGGAAAAAACTGCTGATAATCATGTCTGATTTATTCCACCAAAATGAGGAAATGCATTCGTATCAACCATACTTGGCATAACATGTGCTGATTTAGAAGATCTTAGTAGTTATTAATATTGCCTATTTTATCCATTCATCTGTCAAAGAACATTTAGCTTGGCTTCCATATTCTGGTTACTGTAAATAGTGCCGCTTCATATATGGTGGCTCGGACGGTAAAGCATCTGCCTACCATGGAGGAAATCTGGGTTCAATCCCTGGGTCGGGAAGATTTCCTGGAGAAGGAAATGGCAACCCACTCCAGTATTTTTGCCTGGAAAATCCTAAGGATGGAGGAACCTGGTGGACTACAGTCCATGGGGTCGCAAAGAGTCGGACACAACTGAGTGAATTCACCTTCACTTTTCACTTCCTGGTACATATATGTAATGGAATATACGTATACTCCTTAATATACTCAGCCTTAAAAAGGGACAAAATTGGGTCATTTGTAGAGATGTGAATGGACCTAGAGACTGTCATACAGAGTGAAGGTAAGTCAGAAAGAGGAAACCAAATATTATATATTAATGCTTATATGTGGAATCTAGAAAAATGATAGAGATGAACCTATTTGCAATGAAAGAATAGACTCAGATGTAAAGAACAAATGTGTAAACATGGTGAGGGGAAGGAGCAAGATGAATTGGGAGAATGAGATTGAGATTTATAACTACCATGTGTAATCCAGTGGGATCCTGCAGTATAGTGCAGGGAGCCCAGCTTGGTGCTCTGTGATGACCTAGATGGGTGCAATGGGGGGAGCATGGTGGGAAGGAGGTCCAAGAGGGAACGGGTATATGTATATACGTACATATATATATATATATATATATATGTAGCTGATTTACTTCATTGTACAGCAGAAACTATCACAACATTGTAAAACAGCTATACTCCAATTAAGAAAATGTTGCTGTTTTATTAATTATGCACATATTATACTGTAAATGAAATTAACAACCATATTTCTAGTGCATGCATGCTCCGTTACTTCAGTCGTATCTGCCTGCCAGGCTCCTCTGTCTATGGAGTTCTCTAGGCAAAAATACTAGAGTGGGTTGCCATTTCCTTCTCCAGGGGATCTTCCTGACCCAGGCATTGAACCTGCGTCTCTCATATCTCCTGCATCGGCAGGTGGTTTCTTTACCATTAGTGCCACCTGGGAAGCCATATTATATACATTTCATGATTTCCGGAGAAACCTCTTCAGAGAGTCATGCAGTGTCGCCTGTGACTAAACACAGGTTTCCAACACTACAAGGTGATTCTGTCAAAAGCCCGTTCTTGTAACAGGCACAGAACCACACACAAGAAATCCTTTTAAGTTTCAGTTCAGTTCAGTTCAGTCGCTCAGTCGTGTCCGACTCTTTGCGACCCCATGAATCACAGCACGCCAGGCCTCCCTGTCCATCACCATCTCCCGGAGTTCACTCAGACTCACATCCATCGAGTCCGTGATGCCATCCAGCCATCTCATCCTCTGTCCTCCCCTTCTCCTCTTGCCCCCAATCCCTTCCAGCATCAGAGTCTTTTCCAATGAGTCAACTCTTCGCATGAGTTGTCCAAAGTACTGGAGCTTCAGCTTTAGCATCATTCCTTCCAAAGAAATCCCAGGGTTGATCTCCATTAGGATGGACTGGTTGGATCTCTTTGCAGTCCAAGGGACTCTCAAGAGTCTTCTCCAACACCACAGTTCAAACGCATCAATTCTTCAGCGCTCAGCCTTCTTCACAGTCCAACTCTCACATCAGTACATGACCACTGGAAAAACCATAGCCTTGACTAGGCGGAACTTAGTTGGCAAAGTAATGTCTCTGCTTTTGAATATACTATCTAGGTTGGTCATAACTTTTCTTCCAAGGAGTAAGTGTCTTTTAATTTAAAATAGGTGAAATATTTAACATTACACCTTACTGAAGTGCTAAACTAATTTTCAGTACAGTTCAGTCACTCAGTTGTGTCCAGCTCTTTGTGACTCCATGAATCCCAGCACGTCAAGCCTCCCTGTCCATCACCAACTCCCAGAGTTCACCCAAACTCATGTCCATCGAGTCATGATGCATCCAACCATCTCATCCTCAGTCGTCCCCTTCTCCTCCTGCCTCCAATCCCTCCCAGCATCAGGGTCTTTTCCAATGAGTCAGCTCTTTGCATGAGGTGGCCAAAGTGCTGGAGTTTCAGCTTCAACGTCAGTCCTTCCAATGAATACCCAGGACTGATCTCCTTTAGGATGGACTGGTGGGATCTCCTTGCAGTCCAAGGGACTCTCAAGAGTCTTCTCCAACACCACAGTTCAAAAGCATCAATTCTTTGGTGCTCAGCTTTCTTCACAGTCCAACTCTCACATCCATACGTGACTACTGGAAAAACCATAGCCTTGACTTAGACGTAACTTTGTTGACAAAGTAATGTCTCTGCTTTTTAATATGCTGTCTAAGTTGGTCATAACTTTCCTTCCAAGGAGTAAGCGTCTTTTAATTTCATGGCTGCAGTCACCATCTGCAGTGATTTTGGAGCCTGGAAAAATAAAGTCTGACACTGTTTCCACTGTTTCCCCATCTATTTCCCATGAAGTGATGGGACCAGATGCCATGATTTTCGTTTTCTGAATGTTGAGCTCTAAGTCAACTTTTTCACTCTCCGCTTTCACTTTCATCAAGAGGCTTTTTAGCTCCTCTTCACTTTCTGCCATAAGGGTGGTGTCATCTGCATATCTGAGGTTATTGATATTTCTCCCGGCAATTTTGATTCCAGCTTGTGCTTCTTCCAGCCCAGCATTTCTCATGATGTACTCTGCATATAAGTTAAATGAGCAGGGTGATAATATACAGACTTGACACACTCCTTTTCCTATTTGGAACCAGTCTGTTGTTTCATGTCCAGTTCTAACTGTTGCTTCCTGACCTGCATATAGGTTTCTCAAGAGGCAGGTGAGGTGGTCTGGTATTCCCATCTCTTTCAGAATTTTCCAGTTTATTGTGATCCACACAGTCAAAGGCTTTTTGTGATCCACACAGTCAAAGGCTTTGGCATAGTCAATAAAGCAGAAATAGATGGTTTGTTTTTTTTTTTTCTGGAACTCTCTTGCTTCTTCAGTGATCCAGCAGATAATTAATTTTCAAATATTATGTAAGTAAACATTTAAATACATTAAATTCTTTTAAATACTCATCTGTTGCCAGTCTGTCCATGTCAATGTTTTAAAACTAGTAAGAGTGATTTCAAATCATCACTTGGGCCTTGTTCATTCACTGGTTGGAGTACCCAGAGGAACATCATCTAAACTTTCCTACCCTTTAATGTATGTATGGAGGCTACAAGTAGAGATAGGAAATGACAAGAATAAAAACCCAAAGGAAGAGAATAGCAATTAAATGGTGAGATAAGGAAGCTTAACCTAACAGATCTTAGTAAGAACAAATGCTTAACACTTCAGAAGTTAAGCAAGAAACAACACAGTCATTTCAATGGGTGATACAGTTGGTGTATACAATTGGTGTACAAAACATTTGATGTTAAAAATGTTAAAGAAAAGGACAGAAACATACACTTTTGTATAAAATTAATATTCATTGTATATAAAACCCAACTGAACATTTAATGATAATTCTAAAAATACAACTTTAAGATAAGCAACAAAACAGTTTTGCCAGATACTCTTTTAATCACTTGTCATTGTTGTGGGAGTTTTAGATAAAGCAATAACACGTGAAATTGAATTACATGAAAAGATTTATTCTCAGATTTTGGTCAAGATAAAGTGTACTGCAGAAGAATTAAGATGATAATAAAACATAGACCGCTAACACATGTAGTACTTATTTAATTCTCATGACAAACCTGTGAGCTAAGATTACTATCATCCCCGTTTTACAGGTAGCACAGAGGGTGTAACTTCTCAAGGGTTATATAGCTAAAATGGGATTCCAAGGCAAGAAGTCTGAATCCAAAAATAACGCTCTCCACCAGTCCTGTGATATGCTAGACACTGGGCTAAGCACCCCATGTACATATAACTCTCCTAACAACTCTGAGAAGTGGATATTCTTTCCATTATGGGTTGTGACAGCTGTGAAGTAAAATATAGTTTATAAACTCAATAGGCTTTTGTGAATCTCTTAAAATTATGATTACAAAGATATAACTATATAGAAAGATTCTGAAAATAAATTTTAAATTAAAAGGCCAGATATCAAATAGTATACTTGGTATAGTTACAAATAAGGGAAAATGTATCCATTTGGGCCAAGACTAAAAGGGATTACACTAAAATGAAGATAGGTGTTGGGGCAAAGAGATGGGAATATGGTAATATTTTTTTCTTTACCAATTGCCCACAGTGAATATTTAATAAATACTCTGGGACTGCAAAAAATGGTATGTAAATGATGAAATTAAAAAATACTGTACGGATTTGTGTTGAAGCATCTATTAAAGCAATAAGTCAGCATAAGGAGATGTTTAATTGTGGAATTTCAAGTATAGATGTTGGAGAGGGTGGAGAGAGATGGAAAAAGTTACCAATGCAAGCAATTGCTTCCTCTGTTACTCTGGGGGTTGTCTGTCTTTGCTCAAAGCAATCTCATTAAAGCACTGTGTCCAGCTCCCTAACCCAAGGCAAGACTGCACCTGAAGCAGACCAGATGGATTGGGAGTTCTCTGGCCTCCAGCGTTCAAAATTCACTTCCTTCCTGGCAGCCACACTATTGGCCATCATGGTTTATACTAAATTGCTTCATACACACGTTAAACTTGGGTGAATTCAATTCTGTCCACAAGTTACCAGAAACAAAATGTTTGAGTGGGAGAGGAAAAATTAAGCATATATCAAAACATGCTTTTCAAAATAAAATTATTAAATATCAGTTCTCACCAAGAGTTCAACCAGAGATGCAGTCAATGTTCAATGCTGAAAGAAAACACTACTGCATTGGACTTATTGAGAGTATTAAAATGTGTTCTGAATATTAACCATTTTTACCTTAAAGCTTAACCTAAGAAATTAATCCCAACTTAAGATGCAATTTCACTCTATAATCAAGAGTGAAACAGGGATGGGAGAATAATCCAGTTTGTAATCCATGCAGTTAAAAATCAAGAGTCATTCCCTGAAATAACATTAATCCTTTTGCAAGCATAAAACTGAGTAATCACCCTCTTGTTGTGAGCATAGTTGTATTAATTAAGGTAAAACTATGCAGCTTCCTCAGTAAAAACACCTGGAGACAGAGTGGCTTAAGTAATGAAGAAACTTATTTCCCACTCTCATGACAGTCCAGACAGTCTAGCCTGATGGGCAGCTCTGCTCCATGAAGTCAGTCAGGAGCCCGTGCCCTTTCCATCTTGTTGCTCTCCTATTTCCTTGGATGTTCCCCTGATTTGTACTGTTGAAGCCAGGTTCCCTGGAACACCAGCATTCCAGGTTTCTGGAGGGGAAATACAGTGCCATAGCCAGGAAAGGCAGCTTGCCTTCGGCTGGAGATGACCCAGGAGCTACACACATCACTTCTGCTCACATTCCACTGCCCTATACTTGGCCATGTGGTCATACCTACCTGCAGAAGAGGTTGGGAAGCTAGTCCCTGAGTGCATTTGTGTTCAGGAAGGAGTGAATGAATTTGGGGGAGGGGCAATGAAGTTTTCAGGGAGAGGACAACAGATTTAGGGGATACAGCTAATAATCCACATCTTTGGGGGAACCTAAGTTGCCATTTAAGATCATTTCCTTCCTGATCAGGAATGGGATATTTTCCTGGCCCTCAAAGCTGCCACTGCCAGGAAAGTTTAATACCCACTAAAGTCTCTTCATTCATACACAGCCCTACTCCTATCCCTCAGCTTCATCAATAGACCGAAGACCTTCAGAGAGCTCCATGCTTGACACTTTAGGTCAAACTCAGCCACCAGATGTGGGCTCACAAAGGAATCAAGCACTCACATCTGTGCATGCACTAGCACACTCACACCACACATATACACCAGACACAAGTATCTAGGAACATGCTGATCGCAAGCCCTCAGAATCTACTTATAGGGACCCTCTGAGAGTTGCCCCCTCATAGGAGAGGAAGCACGCCAGAAAGTCAGCAGCAGCGGATGGAGTTGGGGAAGAGGTCTTCCATCTTCTTCAGGCACAGTTGTGTTTGCCTGGGGATATCCTATCAATATGCATTAATAACACCAAGTGCATGTTCCTCTTTCAGCAATGACAACAGATAAACAGAACCCAGGTATCTCTTGGATATGAGGGGATGGGATTCATGGGGGCATGTGGCACTGACTGGAGTGAGGAGAAGGAACAGAGATGAGTGGTATGAAAGGAAACACTTTGTGGCCATGTTCTCAGGAAGTTGTCATAAAAGAAGCAGAGATTATTTTTTTTCAGATCACATGGTTCTGGGATAGAAACCATTGCTCCAAGACAAATCATTTAGCCTTTCTCAATTTCCTCCTCAGCAAAAGAGAAGACAACCATACCTGGGTATATGGTTAAACCGATTCTTTGAATGGAGTCTAGAACCAAAAATAAGGTCTCAATAATAATAAGTAGTTATTATTATTACTCCCCTCTGCGGTGGGAAGCTTAAATGAGTTACCATGTGAAAGCACCGTAGGCAGTGCCTAACATGTTATAAATGTTATTTTCTGTGGTTAGGGAGCCTAAGGGATCTATTAGACTTTTTCACATTAGAACCTATATTAGGAAGTTTCTCCTTTGATAGAACCTAAAGAAAAAACCAAGGGGTCAGCAGGGGATAGACTGAAAATGGTGAGACGGGGAAGAGTAAAGGAGAGACATTTGTTAAATGTCTAAACGTGTGGACTCTAAGAGGGGAAAGGGACGGCAGGATGCACTGGGAAACTGGAATTGACATGTATACAGTCGTTTGTTTAGTTAAGTCATGTCAGGCTCTTTTTTGTGACCCTGTGTGCTGTGGCCCCCCAGTCTTCTCTGTCCGTAAGATTTCCCAGTCAAGATACTGGAATGGGTTGCCATTTCCCTCTCCAGAGGATCATCCTGACCCAGGCGTTGAACCTGCATCTCCTGCATTAGCAGGCGGATTCTTTACCACTGAGCCACCAGTGAAGCTCTATGCATGCACGCTTAGTCACTTCAGTCATGTCTGACTCTTTCCGACCCTGTGGACTAGAGCCCGCCAGGCTCCTCTGTCCATAGGGATTCTCCAGGCAACAATACTGGAGTGGGTTGCCATGCCCTCCTCCAGGGGATCTTCCTGACCCAGGGATCGAACCCATACCTCTTATGTCTCTTGCATTGGCAGGTGGGTTCTTTACCACTAGGGCCACCTGGGAAGTCCAAAGCCACCCCCCACTACACACACACACACACAGACATACAATAGCTAACTAATGAAAACCTGCTCTGTAGCACAGAGAACTCTGCTTAATACTCTGTAGTGACCTACATGGGGAGGAAATCCGAAGAAGAGGGCATGTGTACATATAACATATTCATTTCACTGTGCAGCAGAAACTAACATAACATTGTAAAGCAACTACACCCCAATTAAAAATTAAATTAAAAAATCAAAATTTAAAAAAAATATATCTACTATACTGTCTCAAGTATGTGGGGTCATTGAGAGGGGAGCTTTGCCCTCTCAATTTTTTCTAATTTGGTTTTGTTTGTTAGTTCCTATTGCTGCTATAACAAATTAACACAAACCTGGTGACTTAAAACAACATTATTATTATCTTACAGTTCTGAAGATCAAAAGTCTAAAACAGCAGGGCTCTGTTCCCTCTGAAAGCTCTAGGGAAGAAGGTTTCTTTGCCTTCTTCAACTTTTACAGGCCTCCTGCATTCCCTAGCTAATAGCCCTTCCCTCACTCCAGCTGTCTTCTCTGACTCTGGCCCTTCTGCCTCTTTCTTATAAGGACCTTTGTGATTACATCAGGCCCACCCAGGTAATTCCAGATAATGTTTGCATCTCAGAATCATTAATCACATCTGCAAAGTCCCTTTTGTTGAGTAAGATAACATATTCACAGGTTCCAGAAATTAGGAAGTGGATGTCTTAGAGGGGTCATTAATCTTTCTACCACACTTATTTATCTAGTCTTTATACACAAAAAAATCCACGAATCTCGGGAGTAATCAAGGTGGATGAATGCCAAGAACAATATTTGTGTCCTCCAACACATTTACACGATGTATTCAGCATAGGTAAAATCCAACTTTGAGACCAACAGCTAGCAGAATTGAGGGTGTACACACCCTACAACTCCATTCCACACTCTTAGGGGAATCCACCAGAAGTTTTGTGCTCTGGGACACTGGCTCATTGATCTTCAGAGGAGCATTCTTTCTACTTGTGGAAAATTACAGTGTGTTTCTCCATGAAAATGAACTTAGAAATTCCCACAATGGAACACCACATGGAGCCGAAAGATCCCAAGCTACCTAAAAGAGCCTGGAGGATTCTGAGACACATAACAAAGAAAGCAAGTCACAAGAGAAAACATACAATATCATCTACACGTACACATAAAATGCAAAAAATTACATATTACTTCAGTTCAGTTCAGTCGCTCAGTCATGTCCGACTCTTTGTGACCCCATGAATCGCAGCACTCCAGGCCTCCCTGTCCATCACCAACTCCTGGAGTTCACTCAGACTCATGTCCATCGAGTCCGTGATGCCATCCAGCCATCTCATCCTCTGTTGTCCCCTTCTCCTCCTGCCCCCAATCCCTCCCAACATCAGAGTCTTTTCCAATGAGTCAACTCTTCACATGAGGTGGCCAGAGTACTGGAGTTTCAGCTTTAGCATCATTCCTAAGCACAAACTGGAATCAAGACTGCCGGGAGAAATAGCAATAACGTCAGATATGTAGATGACACCACTTTTATGGCAGAAAGTGAAGAGGAACTAAAAAGCCTCTTGATGAAAGTGAAAGTGGAGAGTGAAAAAGTTGGCTTAAACCTCAACATTCAGAAAACGAAGATCATGGCATCTGGTCCCATCACTTCATGGGAAATAGATGGGGAAACAGTGTCAGACTTTATTTTTTGGGGCTCCAAGATCACTACAGATGGTGACTGCAGCCATGAAATTAAAAGACGCTTACTCCTTGGAAGAAAAGTTATAACCAACCTAGATCACATATTGAAAAGCATAGACATTACTTTGCCAACATATTACTTAGGAATACATTTTTGGGTGACACTATGAAAAATAATGCATAAAAAGGTAAGTTGAGGGTACTAGTTTCTCTTGGGGAAGAGAGGAAGATTCTGTTTGGGGAAGAGACCCATTTATTAAGTGGAATGTACATCAAGATGCTCATTAGATCACTCATTTTGTAGGTCTGAAGTATTTCATAATAAAAATTGTAAATGATGATCTTGAAATTTTTAAGCAAAATCATAAACAATTTCATCCAAGTACCTTTAACACTTGAGAAGGGATTCTTGACAGGGGTGCAGGAATGGGCAGGACACTATTTCTAAAAAGCGCTAGAAGGAGGCCGAAGAGTAGGTTTGTCAATATACCGAAGAGGAAATCTGCTAGGCTGAGGAGGGCTTGGGAGAGGAAAGAAGGGGTGGCACTGCTTTTGAAAACTGTCAGTCAAGATTCTTTCCATCTCAAATCACAAGAAACCGAGCTCGAACTGATCCAACAAAATAAAAGAAATACATAGGCTCAAGTAATCGAAAAGTTCAGATATAGTTGGGGTTTTCAGCTGATTCTCTACAAGCACTACTGAACTTTTGAGCCAAGGAATTCTTTGTTGTGAAGGGGCTGTCCTGTGCCCGGCAGGATGTTTATCAGCACCCCTGGCCTGTACCCCAGATGCCAGTAGTAAACTCCAAACTGTGACAACTAAAAATGCCTCCAGACACAGCCAAATATCCCCTGGGTGGGGTGGGGATTGCCACCCTCACCTCCTCATTGAGAACAACTGCTTTAGAGAAAGCTGACCTTGTGACTCAAATGATGTCCCCAGACCTGGTCTCTCACGATCAAGGCACATACTTTCTCTAGCCTCAGCTTCATCCTCATGGCTCACGTTATGGTCCCCAGCAGACCTACACCATCACCTTATGGTCGCAAACTGGCTGTCCCAGCTCCAGCCCTTTCAGCCTCATACCCCACTGTACAGATGGAGAAAGGTGGTTTCTCTGGCCGTTATCACAGAACAGAGACCACATTTCTCAGAGCAGGAGAAGCAGTGTGTGTCTCCTCTCCCCTCCCTGCTCTGATTGTTTACGTGTCTGTAGCTGAGCCAGTCCCTGTGGTGAAAAGGACAGAAGAGGCTGATAAAGTGAAGCCCAGAGGATCTACCGTGGAGCTGGAATGAAGTCAAGACACATGACTAAGGAGAGAGGTCGGATTGTGGTTCAGCCACTAAGTCATGTCCAGCTCTTTGCAACCCCAGGGACTGCAGCATGCTAGGCTTCCCTGTCCTTCACTACCTCCCTGAGTCTGTGCAAACTCATGTTCAGTGAGTCGGTGATGCCATCCAACCATCTCATTCTCTGTCACCCCCTTCTCTTCCCGCCCTCAATCATTCCCAGCATCAGGGTCTTTTCCAATCAGTCGGCTCTCCGCGTCAGGTGACCAAAGTATTGGAGCGTCAGCATCAGTCCTTCCAAGGAATATTCAGAAGTAGGTTGACTTCCCCAAATGTCCATGCCCCATTCCTCAAGCAGAGCATGCTGGCCTGGAGCTGACCAGATACTGCCAAGGGACCATCTAGACCCAAGCAAAGGGGCCCCAATGAGCTGATGCTATATGGTCACAAAACCAGAGGCTAGGGGTTCTACATGAGGCTGGGCAAACTCCCCTCACCCTGAAAAACCATTCCCTCCCCTCAATCCCACCACCCCCTTGAGCCAAAAGGATTGGAAACCTCAGAAATTTCCAGTTCAGGTGGAAGAGGAGGAGAATTCTGGGTCAGACACTGGACAAAGACCCCACCCCTTCTCCAGAGGTAGAGGGCCTCTTTCTCGGGACACGTTGTGACATGGAGGGAGAGGAAGCTGACAGTGAAACCAGTTCAGAGAATTTTTATTATCTAGGACTAGACCACTTTAATTACTGCATTGAGACTGCGTTTGTAGTGTAAAGTGACCAGAGATCTTTTTATTACCGAAAAGCCAGGAGAAAATTATGGGGCCTGCCTGAGACGGAGATTTCATCCTCAGGCAAGGGAGGAACGGCCCTCACTGAATAAATTTTAAAGGGCGAATGGGAGCAAAAATGAAGCTATACTTCAGTCATATCCGTGCGTCTTGCTCGCTCAATACCCCATTTCCATGCCTCTTAATGGAGCCCAGGAAGGGGGATCCGGAAGCACTGTGGACGTACATGAGGCCCTGGGAGGCAGACAGTCCCTGCCCCCAGCCCTTGCCAGAGAATGTGGCCTGACCCAAGGATCTGCAGAGCCCCTGGGAAGAGGCCGCAGCAGGAACCAGAGAAGCAGTGGGTTTAGGGGCAGCCCCTAATGGCAACCCCAAGGCTGGGCAGGGGCAGAAAAGTGTCATGTCACCGAGAACAGCAGTCCCAGCAGAAACACTTTAAAGGCCATCCTGGAACCTCCATGGAACTATAATCTCCCTTCTCCCCCCAGGACTTCCACTAGACGACAAAGCCAACACCGTTATTATTTGCCATCTGTCCTGATTGTCTTGCTTCTGTCACAAAGCACTGTGACCCGTGAAAACAGAGCTTTCATCAAGTGCTTCTAGGCCAGGGGACTGAGGGATCCTGGGATGGGACACTCAGTTACCTTGTTCTGAGGAAAAAGGCAGGCAGACATTCAATTCTTCTCTCTCCCTCGCTGGACACAGATGCTCAAGGGCCGGGCCATGCTGCTCACAAATGCTCTCCACTGGCTTACTGTTTATTGTACTGGTTTGGCCCTTGATGGGACAGAAAGCCAATGGAATTGTACAAATCAGCCCAGTATTAAAACTGAAGCAACACAGGGCTCACAAAATCTTCTCTTGCCCTGACGACTGTATGCTAGTTGCTCTCTGTCTTCTTCTTGCAAATTACAGCAATTCCTTGGGTTTAAAAAAAAAATTGGATATTTCATTTTGGTTGCAGCAACTTCCTGTCTCCTGGAGCACTGGGAAAGTGGAGGGGGTGGACAATTGAGGGCAGACTCTGACCTCACAGCAGGGGACACAGGTGCTGCCTTAGGATTCAGGGTCTTTGACTGAAGTTAAATTCTTGAACCCAGATGATATACGGGGCCTTTCTACTTCTGGCAGATTTACACAAAGAGGATCCAAACCTTCAAATTTCACAGCTTCTATATGGACTCAGGGCCTTTCCTGTAATTTCTGCAATTTCTCGACCATGCTTCTTCCTAGGTTTTGCTCCTCCGGCCAGGTGAACCATTCTGACTTGTCTGCACACCAACTGATACACGTGTCTCAAGAAACTGGATCACAGTTGTGATTGCATCGTTCAAGGCCTTGTCTGAGGGCCTGAGGAGTTACTTCAGGAATTCCATTGCGAACTCCATTCTATGTCCCTCATTCAGAGGTTCTGCAAGTGTGGTCTAGGGACCCGTGGGATTTCTGAAATCCTTTCCGGGTATAACCACACTAGGACATCATTTGCCTTCCCCTGACACTCCGTCTGCAGTGTACAGAGAAGTTCTCCAGCATCTACATAATGTCTGATGATGTCACCCTTCTGAGGGTTTGATGGAGGGTGTGCTTGTGTCTTCCGGTGTCTTAAAATGTTCTAACTTTGAATTTCTGACATAGTCAATATCAGTAAATCTAACTCACGTAGACAAAGGTTCTTTGGGCTCCACAATAATTTTCAAGAGACCAAAATGCTCTGGGGTTTCCCCTCAAGCCCTGCTTTCTTTCAAAGCTGCTATTCCTGCCAAGAGGCCTTCACCCTTCCACGCAGCCTCTGGGGAGATGGGGTCAAGAGAGCTCTGCTCCAGTTACCTCCCAAACCAAGAGCAGCGTGAGGCTGATCTGCCTTCCACAGCCCACTGGAAGTGCAGGGAGTTTCTCTACCTCAGTGCAAAGGTCTTCAATCTGGCAACTCGACAAGATCCATGACATTCTTGGGAAGGAAAGGAGGTCTTGTGGAATGATCACATTCTTGCGATTATACCTAAGTCCTTCGTGGGGAAGTGCAGAGAGAGGGTTGGGGAAGAGTTTGCTGCTGCCCATTTTACAGAAGGCAAAACTGAGACTCTGGAAGCAGATGGTGGAGACAGGATTAGAACCCACTCTCCTGTGATTGTTGGTTTGAAGGGCTGCACCACGGGCATTCAGCCCAGAAATATCGTCTCCTCCCTGGTGAGCGGCTTCCCGACCTTCTTCTGCCTTTCCTCTTGCCCCTCTCCCTCCTCCCTTTCATTCTCCTTCCCTCGCTTTCTTCCTCCAACTTGTTTCAAGTGGTGCTGTTTGTATTTTTGTCATTCTTTCCTTGGAAAGAACAGTGAATTTCAATAAATGCAAATGGTAGCGAAATCTGGACAGTAATACTTGGACAGAAGCAGGGGGTGGGCCAGGCAGAGCTATTTCATCACTCCCCTGGCTCCGGGCAAAGCCAGAGTCCTAATATGACTCTTCAGTCCCTTAAGTACCTCTGGCTTTCAGTGGAAACTCAACTGCTGCTCCCTGTTCAGTCCATATGGGGGCTCATCCAGCCCCCCTCTAATTCTATTTCCACCCTGATCCAAAGAAGGGGTTTTCCAACAAAGGCGACAGATCCCCGCACTTTTTCATTACTCCCTTTGAATCAGGATCTGAGGAGAGGAAGTTGTATAAGATGCAATCTCTGCCCTGGAGGAGTTCACAGACCCAGGAAGAGACAGAGACACAATCAGATAAAGACCGTGCAGTAGAATAAAAGAGTGAAAGAAGCCTGGATGGCTTGTTGC